>NC_132801.1:42377225-42734709 GCF_048594095.1 Paramormyrops kingsleyae | reverse complement strand
AACCTACCATTATAGGAAAACGTGTTTTCGTGAAGAAATCATGACAAACTAACACAAAATGAAGATTTCATTATAACTTGACATTCTGAGTTGTTTTCATGAAACCTGCGCTTCCCCTACAAGAGTTCGACCTACGATTATAGGAAAACGTGTTTTCATGAAACCTGCGCTTCCCCTACAAGAGTTCGACCTACCATTATAGGAAAACGTGTTTTCGTGAAAAAATCATGACAAACTAACACAAAATGAAGATTTCATTATAACTTGACATTCTGAGTTGTTTTCATGAAACCTGCGCTTCCCCTATAAGAGTTCAACCTACCATTATAGGAAAACGTGTTTTCGTGAAGAAATCATGACAAACTAACACAAAATGAAGATTTCATTATAACTTGACATTCTGGGTTGTTTATTATAATGGCGCACTGCCCATGCAGTTTTTAATTATTTTATTTTTTTTTCCTTAAAAAATAATTGAAGGAAAAGGGAAGAAACCCATTTAGATTTGGCCTAATGTGCATGTAAATACTATAGCCTACCTTAGTATTATATCCTAATATCCATCCATCCATCCATCCATTTTCCAACCAGCTTTATCCTATTGGGTTGTGGGGGGTCTGGAGCCTATCCTGGAAGCAACGGGCATGAGGAAGGGAACAACCCTGGACAGGGGGCCAGCCCATCACAGGGCACACTTGCACACCATTCACTCACACATGCACACCTATGGGCAATTTAGTATCCCCAATTAGCCTCAGCATGTCACAGAGACTCGAACCTGGGTCCCAGAGGTGTGAGGCAACAGTGCTAACCACTGCACCACCATGCCACCCCTACAGCCTAACATTGAAAATTATTTACACAAATAAACAGAAGGCTCACTTTTCAAAACAATAAAGTTTTTATTATATGACTGACAACGAATACAACTGTTAAGTATCAAAAGTGATCCAGTGAGTTTGAAGGTTTTTTTTTTTTTTACTTTTTTTTTTTTTTTTTTTAAAAGTGGAAAAGTTGTTCTATTTCGGAGAAGTTCGTTAAGTCTGTCTCTTATCAGCTTCCAGTCACGAACTGCGGGGTTGAATCTCCGACCAACAGCATCTGAAAGTGCTTGACGAAGGTTGTTGGGTAGTGCATTTTTCCCCCTGGAGCCGTCAAAATTAACAGAACCTGGCCAGTTCTTATAAAGGTTGAGAGGAATTAACCTTTTAAACAAAAGAACAGCGAAACGATCTGCCCTTGGTTTCCCGTCTGGTCCTGTTGAGTCCAGACACAGTTTATTCTCGGTATCTACTGAAACATGATTTAAAAGTACATCTGGAAGGATTACCCCCTGCATGAGAGACCGGCGAATATGATGATGGTGATGAGAACGGGAGGTGTTTCTTGGTGTTTCAGGCAATCTCAAATGGAATGATGTCATGACGGAAGGATGAGAAAATGCTGAATAATCTTGATTTGGCGAATTTTCACTATGGAGCATTGAATTCGTCACCACTGGGTTGTTGGTTAATCCTAAAGATGCTGAGCCCGCTAACGAATGATCTGGACTGGTTTGTAGGTTGAGAGTCCGGACAGTTAATGGTGTAGAGGCTGCAGAAGGAACACCAAAATCAGCATTACTCAGGAGCGCTGACAGCGAATGGTCTTCGTGAGCAGACTGAGGAGATGACCACATCTCAAAAGACTGTTGGCAGTCCATTTGAGTATACACAGACGTTGAAGGAACAACGGATGGATCTGTGGATGTGGATTGATCCGCTGTCGGAGGATGAGTTTTCTCACTGAAATGCGCCTCCAACAAACCAATCCTTGCCTCTAAATTCAGAAGCCTTCTTGTGAATTCTGATATCTGTTCCTTGGAAACAGTGACTGCAGCAGGACATCTATGTTCAATTAGAACGGCCTGTAGATGGTAACATTAAAATTAGTTGTGAATATGATGTTCACACCGCAGACAGGCATATGAAGCTATACTGCACATGGCGCTGCTTGCGTAATAATAAATTAGCAAATACCCACCGATTTCTTTTTTTACAAGCCGGGTAGTCCCTGTTTTATTTTTGGTCTGTGGGCTCTGCTTGTTCTCTTTGCCAGAATTCTATTGAGATAAATGTATGATGGTTAGCACACAACAAACAGCTGAATGTACAAAAAAAATTAAGGAAGCATTAGGCAAAAAATATAGCCAAATACATCGTAAATTATAGCCTACATACCTTTCGCTTGCTGCTCCAAGTGGAAGCGCTCTTCTTTGAATAAAATGCTGTAGCCTCCATTTCTTTCTCGCACAGTTAATACAAATGCATGCAGTGACAATTTGATAATAGGTCTATTTTATCAGTTGCTCACTCGCATTTAAAAGACCGTAAAACGGCATGGGCGGCGCTAGGGAGGGGTGCTATATAGAGTGAAATGTTTATGAATAGCAGAATGGGGGTGGGGGGGCTGAATGCTGTCTGTTGCCTTGTTATCAACATATTATTGGAGACTCTTTTGGGGGGGGGGGATTCCGACTGTCTAGCATTCAGTTTCATTTCGGATTCAGCATTCAAATGCATGCCAGGGAAAAGGGGAAAGCACCTACAGTATGACGCACCCTCTTTTCACAAAACATTAGTGTCCACACCCCTGACACACTGTACGGATAAATACAGTCCATCCACGTGTAAAGTCATCTCACAATGACCAAAATCAGCAAGCTGCATTCCCAAGACATCAGGGTGATGAGGTCTGTTGGAAGTTCTACTCAAGAAATATCCCGACATCTGAAATCCATTGGCTCTGTCGGGTCCCGGCTGGGGGGTGGGGGGGCCCTTGGACCTCTGGGCCCGGGGTCCGGTCTGCCCTGGTGTGGCCGGCCGCCGACGGAGCCTGCGTGCTCACCGCCACGGCCCCCTGGGGCTCCTGCGATGTGGCTGCCGGATGGCCCCCCTCCAGAGCGCTCCTCTGCCCTTTTCTGGGTGGGGGCTGCAATTGTCCCTGTGGTGGTCCTCCTGGGGTTCCCGTGCCCTGGGGGGCCTCTGGATGTCTGGGGCCCGGGTCTCCTCCGTGTCGGCTTCATGTCCTGGGTGGGCGGGGCTGTGGCTCCCCACACACACTACTAGACATTTACATGGAGGAACCTTAGGAACACCAGCGCGCTGACACACACAGGTGTGCACACAGGTGCTCACAGACACGTGCTCACGGACACACTTTCACTGATGAAACAATAGTGGCTTTGGACCGCTTTGCCACCATGTCATTTCGTAAGAGTGGGAGACACGTGTCTAAACCAAAGCCAAAGCACCCGCTAAAAGTTCATGTTTGGGGAGCAATATCCAGACTGGGTCCGGGACCGATTGCAATCTTCGAAGGCATAATGGACCGGTCTTTCTTTGAAAATGATATTGTAACAGAAACTGCTTCCCCATACATTAGGGAAAACTTCGGAGCACATCACCGTTTTTTCCAGGACAATGACCCGAAGCACACTGCTGCAGGCAGACTCATTGCTGAACAGGGTATAAACTGGGTTAAGACTCCCGCCGAATCCCCCAACATGAATCCCATTGAAATGGTGTGGCATGCTCTGAAAGATTATATTCGAAAGGTAGCAAAACCAACTACAAAGTCTGTCTTAATTGCTGCCATAAATAAATTCTGGTTCGAGGAACTTACAGCAATGGCATGCAACAAGTACATAAACAGATTGTTTAAAGTTCTTCCGGCTGTGGTGGAGCGTCAGGGTGGACATACTGGAATGTAACAATGTCTAAAGTTGTTTAAAAATGTCTAAGCATTGGCAAAACTGTAAAATGAAAATATACTGTACATTTCTGATCACTTGAATAAATAAGTTTTTTTGGCATTGTTGAGAATCTGCTGTTATCAAAAACATAAAATAATAATGATAAAAATAACGTGTCCCGTTGTAAAGTTGTTGCCATATTGTTGTGTACAAAGTTGTAGCAATATGAGATCCTAATAGTCTATTTTGAGAATAAAGGCATAGCATTATGTGCGTTTGAGTGGCATATTAAAACAAAAATCTAAGAAAAAATAATTGAGAAAACGGTGGTCTATGCTGGTGTATGACGATTGAGATCGCAAAATGGCCTTCAGAAGTTAAATTAAAAACTGCAGAACATTGTATTTTGTAATTGCATGTTGGCCTATTCTTGTGATTCATAAAATATTACTGCGCAACTAACGAGTAACACAGCGCAGATATTCCTTGCTTTTTGGACTTTGCACCCTAGCAATACCTTATGGCCTACCTCATGGTTAAATTTGAGATTAAGTTTAGTGCCCGAAGAGCAAAGTCCAAATCAAAAATATATAATGTTAGGAAGGCTAACTTCAATTGTATGAGATTAAAACTAGAAACTGTGAACTGGATGGAGTTAAATAACAAAACTGTTGAAGAGGCATGGGAATTTTTTAAAAGCACATTATTGCAAGTGCAAGAGGACTTCATACCTGTTTCCAGCAAGAATAAATCTAGGAAATTGCAACCTAGGTGGTTTAATAGGGAAATAAAGTATAAAGTAAGGAGGAAAAGGGCTTTGTTCCAGAGATGGAAAATAACTGATGATGACATAATAAAGTTAGAGTATCTAAATCTACAGGCTGAATTAAAAAATGACATTAGACGAGCTAAAAGGAATGTCGAAAGGAAGATCGCACTGGAGGCTAAGGATGACGTTAAAAGTTTCTTCCAGTATTTTAACTCTAAAAGAGCTCTAAAAGCTGAAATTACTAATCTGCAGGATAGTAAGGGTCTTATAATTGAAAACGACATTGACATTGAGTTCAATGATAGTTTTGCACGGGTATTCACTGTTGAGGACACTAGTAACTTATCAGTTCTTATTACTAATCCAACATCGTCTAATGTATAATATATATACTGTATAACTGAAGCTGATGTTTTGCAAAGCCTAGCTAAGCTCAAAATAAATAAATCACAGGGCCCTGATGGCATCTTATCTATAGTGTTAAAAGAGATGAGGGATATTATTTGCCGACCCTTAACATTACTGTTTCAAAAATCCTTATCTGAAGGTGTGGTACCTTCTGATTGGAAGCATGCCAACATAACGCCCATTTTCAAAAAAGGGGATAGAAGTAATTTGTCAAACTATAGGCCAATCAGTCTAACTTGTATAACTGGTAAAGTTATGGAGGCTATAATCAAAGAGAAAATGGTAGATTACCTGGACTCAAATAACATTTTGAGGGATAGCCAGCATGGATTTAGGAGAGGTAGATCCTGTTTAACAAATCTGTTGGAGTTTTTTGAGGAAGCTACTCAGGAAGTTGATGATAAGAAGGCCTATGATGTCATCTACTTAGATTTCCAAAAGGCTTTTGATGTTGTTCCCCACAAGAGGCTCTCACTTAAACTCAAAGCGACAGGTATTTTAGGAACTGTAGCGACCTGGATTGATAACTGGTTAACGGATAGGAAGCAGCGAGTAGTTATAAGAGGCTCAATGTCACAGTGGGCCTGCGTTCATAGTGGGGTACCGCAGGGTTAAATTTTAGGACCACTTTTGTTCCTAATTTACATAAATGATATAGACACCAATATATACAGTAAACTGGTGAAATTTGCAGATGACACCAAGGTGGGTGGTGTAGCAAATACTGAACTAGCGGCTCAGCAGCTACAGCGGGATCTTAATTTAATTAGTGACTGGGCTGACACCTGGCAGATGAAATTTAACATAGACAAATGTAAGGTACTCCATGTAGGGAGCAGAAATATAAAGTACAGGTATTTTATGGGACCTACTGAAATAAAGGTAGCTGATTATGAGAAAGACCTTGGTGTGTATGTTGATGCTTCCATGTCTCATTCTCGCCAGTGCGGGGAAGCAATAAAAAAGGCCAATAGGATGTTGGGGTATATCTCCAGGTGTGTGGAGTTTAAGTCAAGGGAGGTAATGCTAAGATTATACAATTCCTTGGTGAGACCTCACCTAGAATATTGTGTACAGGTTTGGTCACCATATCTTAAAAAGGACATAGCGGCCTTAGAAAAGGTGCAGCGTAGGGCCACAAGAATGATTCCTGGTCTTAGAGTAATGTCATACGAGGAAAGGTTATTTGAGCTAAATCTGTTCAGCCTCAAGCAAAGGAGACTGAGGGGGGACATGATCCAGGTCTATAAGATTCTAACAGGTTTGGATGCTGTTCAACCGAATAGTTACTTCAGCATTAGTTCCAATACAAGAACTCATGGCCATAGGTGGAAATTAGCGGGAGAACATTTCAAACTGGATTTAAGGAAGCACTTCTTTACACAGCGTGTAGTCAGAGTATGGAATAGTCTTCCTGATAACGTAGTGCAAGCTGAATCCTTGGGTTCCTTTAAATCAGAGTTGGATAAGATTTTAACAACTCTGAGCTATTAGTTAAGTTCTCCCCAAGCAAGCTCGATGGGCCGAATGGACCCCTCTCGTTTGTATAGTTCTTATGTTCTTATGGCTTTCACAACCCTTCAAATTACAAGATCTAACCTCACAAATGTTAATGAGAGGGGGTTGTTCCTGTCACTTTTAAATGTGCCAATTCACCTTTCACCTTCCCCCACCCTATGAGTAAAGGTGAGAAGAGCAGGCTTGGCTCTGGGGAGTTAAAATGTTATTCAAGATATTTTAAATTACTGCTGGTTAAAAATACTACTTACAGGTCTAATCACAGTGAGGTGGTGCTCATGCTGAATGGCACAGACTGTATGGACTATTTAAATTGAGCAGTGCAATGTTTTATATGTTCCTTTAACTATATTTGATTTTGATAATGAACAGGTTGTCAAGTTAGCAAAATATATTGCGTGTACCGGAGCGTGCGTGATAACTGCATTTTTTAGCCTTCTTTGAGAAGAGACGGTTACTCTGTAATTTATGGTCATACAGACAGAAGCTAAACATAATTCAAAACTGCAGAGTATTTCGCAAAATATATTTTTTTCTGTTTTATACCATTTCATTGATTGATTTGTTGTAAAATAATGCTTACATTGCCCTTGAAATAGACTATAGGAATTAAAAGAATCCATAAAGGCTTGCTTTATGTTATGTGTCACGTTCGCGGGGAGAGCGAGCAGGAAAGCAGGTGAGCGAAGCCAGGAAGTCCGGTAAAGGGGTTTTATTGGGCAAACGGAGAACAGGCACGGACATCCACGGACAATACAATGACAAGTCTGGGGAAGACTGACTCAGACGAGGACTAAATACAAAAGATGGGCTAGACATAACAGGACACAGGTGATCACAATCAGGGCTGAACACGAGGTAACGAGGTGGGCGTGGCACACATGTATTCCAGAAAGCAGGTTATGTGACATACCCGGGTAAGTTTAAGGGTAAGTGTAAAAACGAGCATGAAATGTTCGTGGTGGAGATTGATTCAATTAAACCCGGAGACGATCTCAGCAGGGCGCTGATTAGAGCACACAGGTGGATTAGTTAGCCAAGAGTTTATTAACCCGAAGTAATGCAATTAACAAACTTACAGACCGCGGACACTTCCCATCTGTCCAGTACAAGCGGGGGGAAAGAAGGAGAGGAAAACAAGGCAGAAAAGCGCCAAAAACCAACCCGGTAATGAATGAGGAAAATTAACATACCACGTGACCTAGAGAGATCTCACCGCCCCCCATACAGATATTCAAATATAATCGAAGAAAGGAACTCAATAGAGCTGGCAATTTTAACAGCCGCCCCCAAATTTGGACACAAATTTGTTATTCATCAGGCGAGTTCAGAGTCTGAAGAGTCTGGCGGTAAATCCGGCAGCTGGATAAGACGAGCCACTGGTCTCACGTACACTCTGTCCTTGACTCGGATCTCCGCCGTGCGGATCCTTCCATCATCGCCTGGATGAACTGCTGTCACTTTGCCCACCATCCAGACCGATCTTGGCATTTGAGGGTCCACAATCATAACCACGGTTCCAACCGCCATGTTGATTGTCTCCACCTGCCATTTCTGTCTGGTTTGAAGGGTTGGCAGGTAATCCCGAATAAAGCTCCTCCAAAACTGATCAGCCAACACCTGGCTATGCCTCCATCTCCTCCGGCTTAGACGCTCTGAGGCGGGGTAGACCACCTGAGGAAGGGCAGAATCTGGCCGCCCCATCAAGAGGGAATTGGGAGTGATGGGGTCAGGATCGGCTATATCCGAAGACACGTAACTCAAGGGCTTTGAATTTAAAATCCCTTCCACCTCAACTAGCACAGTCCGCAGGACCTCCTCGGTCACAGTGTGCGGGGCCAGGACGGTGCGTAAGGCTGTCTTCACTGAGCGAATTTCCCGTTCCCAGGATCCTCCGAAATGAGGAGCGCTAGGTGGGTTAAAGCGGAAAGTGATCTGCTGGGCTGCCAGTTGGTCCTTTATAGAGGGTGCTAAAGCACTAAAGGCTTCTCTCAGCTCAGTACTAGCTCCCTTAAAATTGGTGCCCTGATCAGATATCATCTCATGTGGCTTCCCTCTCCGTGCAGTAAACCGGCGTAGTGACATGAGGAACGAGTCAGTATCGAGGCTAGGCATGAGATCTAGGTACACAGCTCTAGTGGTGAGACACTTGTAAATAATGCCCCAGCGTTTTTCCTGTCTTCTTCCGATCTTCACCAAGAAAGGGCCAAAACAGTCCACACCTGTGGAGTAAAACGCTGGGCAATGCAGTCTCAAACTAGAGGGGGGCATATCAGCCATCAGAGGGACATCCGGCCTACCACGCCATCTGCGGCATGACACACATTCAAACTGTATCCTTCGAACTGCTGCCCTTCCGCGTAGAACCCAATAGCGCCTCCTTAACTCCGCAAAGACGCGCTCTGGCCCTGGGTGATACAGCTGGTCATCATACTGCTTAATCAGCAGTGAGGTGATCCTATGGGTTGGATCTAACACTATGGGGTGTACTGCATCCTGACCTATGTCATGGCATTTGCGCAGTCGGCCTCCTACCCTGATCAAGTTGGTGTCAGTGTCAAACTGCGGTGCGAGCGATGCCAGTCTACTGCTGATAGGTACAGTTTTCCCTGCTTTGAGACAAGCGTACTCTTCAGGGAAACTGTCAGTCTGCGCATATTGGAGAATTTTCAGTTCAGCTGCTCTACATTCGTCTGCCGTGGGGCTGTGACCCGTGCAGGCCGCCCCATCAGACTGCTGAGCAACAGATTTCACTAGGTCGGCAAAAGATTGGGAAAGATCAATACCTGAAACTTCCCCCTTCAACCCTGCTGATGTCAATCCACAGAAGGTGGTCCTTTTACGCTCCTCATAATCTTCTACCTGACCCACCATGGGCCTCCGGGGCCAGTCTGACTGAGGTTCACGTAGGAACTCAGGACCTTGGCTCCACCTGCTGATCTCGGCTATCTGAGACAATGTCAAACCCCTGGTGATATCGTCCGCTGGATTACTCTGGCTATCCACATACCGCCATGACTGACAGTCCGTCAGCTCCTGTATTTCAGTAACCCTGGTCCCCACGAATACTTTAAATCGACAGGATTCAGACTGAATCCATGCAAGAACGGTTGTAGAATCTGTCCAATAGAAGACATTATGGATCTCTACTGTAAGCTCCTTCCGTAGTACGGTCGCTAACTGGGCTCCAGCTAGAGCGGCACAGAGCTCCAGCCTCGGGATTGACTGCTGTCGCTTAGGTGCGACTCTGGATCTAGCAGCTAAGAAGGCGATCTCTACCCTTCCATTTATACCTTCACTACGTAGGTATGCTACAGCGCCATAGGCCTGCTCTGAGGCATCGGTGAAGATGTGCACGCTCCGGCTAGCTAGTGGACCCAGGTCAGTGCTGCTGTAACATCTGGGTATATTAATTTGGGACAACTGGCTAAGTTCCCTTTCCCAATTAAGCCAGTCCTGGACCAACTCACTAGGTAAATTGGGGTCATCCCACTCCCTTCCCTTTGTCCAGAGCTTCTGTACCAGGACCTTCGCTCTGGTGGTGAAGGGAATTATGAACCCAAGTGGGTCATACTGGCTGGCCAGGATGCAGTAGATCCTCCGCATTGTAGGTTCAGCACTCTCTATCGGGCTATACTTGTAGCCCAAGGTGTCTGATAAGCACTGCCAGCGTAACCCAAGTGTGCGCTCCTGTGGATCAGCGCTAGGCTGCGTGAGCCAGACCTTAGTACTCTCTGCTTTGGACTCTGTGGGCAGATCTTGAATGACCTCTGGGTAATTAGAAGCCCACTGACACAAGTTAAATCCTCCCTCGGCTAGAAGGTGTCGCAACTTCCTGAGGAGTTCCTTAGCCTTGCCGGGAGTAGCTAGGCTCTGAAGACAGTTGTCTACATAAAAACAGCGTGCAACTGATGAACGCAAGTCCTCTCCCGACTTAGAGTGGTCCATGACATGCTTCTGAAGCGCGAAGGTGGCGCAGCAGGGACTGCAAGTGGTCCCAAAGGGTAGAACCTGCCACTGATAAACATCAGGTGGGTTCTCCCTCTTCAGATCGCGCCACAGGAACCTGAGAAAGGGCTGGTCCTCTTTAAGCAGTCGTACCTGGTGGAACATGCCCTTTATGTCACCACTGATGGCTACCCTGTACTCTCGGAAACGGAGGAGGACTCCCAACAAAGATGCGCCAAGTGATGGCCCAGGGAGGAGACACTCATTTAAGCTCTTACCCTTATAGGTGAAGGAGCAATTAAAGACAAGTCTGTACTTGTCGTTATGCTGAACTAAGTGGTGCGGGATATACCACCCAGAACTGCCCACAGCGGTGGCTGGTGGAACTTTACACACATAGCCAGCTTCAACTAATTTAGTAATTTCTCTCTGATAAACTGCAGCTTTATCAGGGTCTCTAGCTAGACGTTTCTCAGCTCCTCTAAGGTGAGCAAGAGTAGCTTCCATAGGAGCGGCTAATGAGGGGGGGCTAGTTTTCCACAGAAGCGGAGTCGCATATCGCTCAATGCCTTCGACTGGAACTCTAACTGTACAGCCCTCGAGTTTCTTAATTGCTTCCGTATCCTGTTTGGACCGAGTGACAAGCTTCTCGTTCCGGTAGGGTAAGGTGTCCAACTGCCATAGTCTCTCTACATGACTGAATAATTCAGAGTCTGGAGAGGTAGCATGTGTCAGGAGACACTGAGTCGCGTTGAGACTGGTGGTCACCAAGTGTGATGGGCCCTGTAGGGTCCAACCTAGGCGGGTCTTTATAGCTGCTGGTCCACCAGGGGGCCCTAATCTCACTGGCTCTATCGGGGTTATCAGATGTGGACAATCTGATCCGATAAGCAGAAGTGGGTACGCGTCCTTAACTGGAGCGAGGGGGAGGTGTTTCAGATGTCTATACTTCCTCTGAAGAGCTACCACTGGGTAAGTATGTGGAGCAAGACACAGCTCTTTGGCAGTGAAAGCGCTGTGTATATGGAAGTTCCAGTCAGAACGACTTACAGGTGACACCGAGAAAGACACTGCTGCTCCTCTAACAGTGCACAGGTCTTGCCTTACCGTCCGAAGCGTCAGGTCCTCTGGGTTCCCCTGGAGACCTAGCTTCTGAGCAGCTTCATGCAGCAAGATAGTGCGCTCTGAACCGTCATCTAAGAGCGCATACGTGTCTAAGGTATTCTCTCCGTGGCGTAACACAACCCTACATATCTTTAATAATACCTTCTTACTGTCTGTAGGCCTGTCTACATAAAGTGTTTCAACTGTGGAGGTACTGGGACAGGTATGCTCCGGCACGGTGGCATCGTCACTACTCGCCTTACCTTCATCATGAGTATTAACCTCATGCAAAACATCAAGGTGTTTTCGCTCACACCTTCTGCACTTAGCTTTCAAGCTACACTGAACATCTGGATGGTTGCGGCCACATCTCAGACATCGGTTATGCGTCGTTATCCAGGTCTCCTTCTGCTGGCTAGACAGAAGTTGGAAGTTATCACACTGATTCATGTAATGTTGAGTGGTGCTACAGAAAGGACAAAACTTCTTAGGCCTTTCCCGGAAACCCTGTGAAGCTACGCTGCGCGGTTGAACCTCATGCCGTTTGTCCTTCTGCTCACTCCCATAAAGGACAACAGCAGTTTTAGAAGAAGACCTATCCTTACGGATGATATGATGCTCCTTACTACGATCAGCAGCATCAGTTGGTGGTCCACATCCCTGGACCTTCACCTCATATTCAAGCCACTCAGACAGATGATGGAGGGTTGGTATAGGAATAACAACAGGGTTAATATACCTCCTAAAATTAGCTCTTAGATCATGTGGCAGTTTAGCCAGTAATCTGGGGACATGAGATCCACAACTTAACTCTATCAGGCCCTCTCTGCCAAGTTGACCTAGCATTCCAACGAGTGCCCTTACCGTCAACGCAAACTTCCTGAACCCTCTAACATCTCCAGTCCTAATGTTGGGCCCTTCCATCAGCTTAGCAATACGTTGTAAAGCAAGTTGGTGTGGCTGTCCATACAGCTCAATGAGAGCTCTCATCGTGTCACTGTATGGGTATTGGCTATTACTGTAGGAGTCAGCTATGAGTAAGGCTTCTTCAAACTTAAGGTGATCTACTAATATCTGAAACTTAAACCACTCGGTCGCATCTGCTGGCAGTAAATTATCAAGGGCAACTCTCAACCTCGCAAACTCCCGAGGGTCTTCATTCACAAAATCAGGGATTGTAGGTTTAGGTCCACGATATAGAGATTCCTGAAAGCTATGATTGGAATAGCCGTTGTAATGACGGTCACTCGTGGGGTGTGACTGGCTATACGAGCCATTGCTGCCATGAGGGTAACTGCCACGAAAACCAGTGGAGATATAACGTGGGTCCGGTGATTCCCAAGCAGTAGGTGATCTGTAGCGGATGACGGGCGAGCGGCGGCGGCCTGTAGGCTCACGGCCGGAGCGGTCGGCGGGCGAGCGGCGGCGGCCTGTAGGCTCTCGGCTGGAGCGGTCGGCGGGCGAGCGGCGGCGGCTCGTAGACTCACATCTGCAGCGGTCGGCGGGCGAGCGGCGGCGGCTCGTAGACTCACATCTGGAGCGGTCGGCGGGGCGACGGCCGGAGATGGTCGGGCGGCGGCCGGAGCTAGTCGAACGGCGGTGGTATGTAGACTCACGACCGGAGCGGTCGGCGGGCGAGCGGCGGCGGCTTGTAGACTCACGGCCGGAGCTGGTCGAGCGGCGGCGACGACCGGAGCTGGTCGGGCGGCGGCCGGAGCTGGTCGAACGGCGATGGCATGTAGACTCACGACCGGAGCGGTCGGCAGGTGATCGGCGGCAGCGGCTTGTAGGCTCACGGCTGGATCGGTTCAAGCTCGGTGTTGCAGTTTGTCCCAAGTTATGACTTGTCATGACATCCGCGTGGGATACATGCAGGGCTTCCGCAATATCCCGTTTGACTCGCTCTCGTTGTCGCTCGATGCTGTTCAAGCATGCTTCGATATTCCGCAAAGATAATCGATCGTCGGTTTCTTCATTAGTTGTGGGACGATTGACGCTATGCTCCTGCAGCTCCGGAACGAAGGATGTTCTATCCGCTATGCCGACGGACTCCTCCCGCTCGGAATGGCAGCGTACCCTAGGTGTTTGTTTTCCCGGATAGCTTATAACATAATCCGTCAGATAATGTGGTCTGCGGATTGCACGGTTAGCTCGGGAATCACTTCTATCTTGGCTGGACATCCTTGCTGCTGCTGAGGTCGTCTATCCGGCTCGAAGGACCATGTAAAAACGAGCATGAAATGTTCGTGGTGGAGATTGATTCAATTAAACCCGGAGACGATCTCAGCAGGGCGCCGATTAGAGCACACAGGTGGATTAGTTAGCCAAGAGTTTATTAACCCGAAGTAATGCAATTAACAAACTTACAGACCGCGGACACTTCCCATCTGTCCAGTACAAGCGGGGGGAAAGAAGGAGAGGAAAACAAGGCAGAAAAGCGCCAAAAACCAACCCGGTAATGAATGAGGAAAATTAACATACCACGTGACCTAGAGAGATCTCACCGCCCCCCATACAGATATTCAAATATAATCGAAGAAAGGAACTCAATAGAGCTGGCAATTTTAACAGTAAGTTAGTGGATAACCTCAACTTTCGGTTCCAAAAACGGAGGTTAACTTTCTGGGTATGTACGTAACCATAGCAGCTTACTCTCTGAAGATAACCTGCTACTGAGCAGGTTATGTTCCAGGGTCAGTTTGTTGCAGAAGGTTACTGAGCATGGCGTGCCCTTTTGATGACGATCCTGTGAACGTGGAGGCATAAATTATACATAAAATAAATTTGTTGTTGTTGTTGTCCTTCATAAGATATAGTGACCAAACCTGCACAAAATATTGTAGGTGGGGTCTTCCAAGGAATTGTATAATCGTAGCATCACCTAGAGGTCGACCGATATATCGGCCGGCCGATATATCGGGCCGATATTTAGCATTTTTTAATGTATCGGCATCGGCCGATATCCGAGTGCACTATGCCGATTTTCAGACAGGCACGTCTGCGGGCAGCCCAGTGTTATTGTTGCTGTGGAACACGTGACCCATGCTGCTTTGTGCAGGACCACAGCCAGAAGTTTTGGAAGAGTCCTGGGATAAAATGGTAAGGCTTAAATTCTGATCTTTCAATTACCTGTTTATTTAAGTAGTTTGCTATGAAATGTTGCTTTAAAAGAAAACGCGAATTACGCTATTGGGAACTGGGGTAATGATAATGAGCTTTCAACCAACTGTAGCTTACAGGTAACATTAAGGATCATTGATTCTAATAGAGTTCGTTTTGTGCGCTTATTGGTGGGCTCACAGACGTTTTTTAATCGTTAAAAATCATTTTAATTGTTAACATTTTCATTATTACCATATCAGCCCGATGTTATCAGTTATGTTTTTTTCTTGTGTCGGAGAGTTTCACTCTGTGAGTGTGTGGGGCGGAGCAGGCAGCTCTCAAATACGGGTGAGGGTAAAATGCGGATTCCGCCGGACGTAAACAAAAGAGAAATTCGAGGAGCTCAGCATTGCGGTGCAACTGCGCAGTCAGTACAATACGGTTGTCCGAAATCGTATTGTTCTTAATGTTAACATTAATTTCATTGTTAATTTGTTAAACATGTGAAAATGTTCTATGTATTATCTGTTGAGCGTTCTCTGGTCGAGGATAATCTGCATTTTTCCCCTCTCTTGTCCCATCAGACAGATGTGGATGTCCATGGCTATATCAACGTCACTGTTCATGGATGCCTGTTCCTGACGAATAAAATAAATCATAATAAATCAATAAATAAATATGTCTTTCACCAAACATGTCAGTATTTTATTGTAATTCTGTATTTCTGTAGATCTCACATCCAAGCACTATTGAACTGTTTTGGTGTTATCTGATTAAATTTTCTCATATAAGTACAGCTATACTGTACAGCTTGACAGCACTCCTGTGAAATATCTACGTATAGAAATGTGGTTGCCACTCTACAAGCCATTTTAACAGAATTAATACACGAAATAAATAAAAGAAAAAGGATATTGCAATTACAGTTTTTCTGAATTGCTAAAAGACTAAACCTCATTCTTGGAACAAAACTTCCAATTGCCAAAACTCATTTATTGAATCAATCAATCTTTTGGTGAAACTTTAAACACAATTTGCAGATTTTAGCAAAACTCTAAACACATTCCCATTCATCAAAACACATTTTGCACTGTGGTGAACTTTGATGCAAAATAGAAAACACAGGCTGCAGAAGTTCAGCACAGCCACCATACAGTAGTCATCATTTAAACACAATAACTCAAAACTGTTCACACATGTTTCTAAACATGAGAAGAAACCAAAGAGTGACTAGAACATACAATATGTGCTAGATGAGAGTGCAAGTGCCACTGGTGAGTTGAATTTCGACATCAACGTACAGATGGGTCACACAGAGGATTCTTCCCGCATCACCCAGCAAGGTGTCCCTATTGCTCACTACCGACAGTTACCGTACTTGACCAGAGACCCACACAACAATTACGTTTCAAACTACATTTTCAGACAACTTCACATTATATATGATCATAGAGCTAAATTATTCCTTATTAGTTATGAAAGATTATTAAATTTCTTACTTACACGGTGACTATACCCTTATTAGACTGCATTTTCCACCATCGCTGATGCATCCCAGAACAGAAAGGTTAAAGAGGAGCTTTTTCCCCCAGATCATACTGCTCCTAAATCAGGACAATACTCAATGCCACTAGGTGCTGCTTCACACTGTCCAAATCATTGGCACATACTGTACCTCAGGCCTCTTGCACATTGCACAGCAAAATACCTCTTACCTATCACTTATGTATAGATTATGTACAGCTGAACATTTCATATATTTTTTATCTTATTATTTTTCTTATATTTTTCTATATTTTGTTACTCTCTTATCATTCACAGATGCTCAGAGTGACCAGGGTTACATTCCACTACATGTTGTGTGTGTACAACTGTGTACATGACGAATAAACCTTTTGAATCTTCAATCTTAAATTTTTGTACAAATTAAGTACAAATTCCGACCTTCCTGGCAATATATCACATGTTCTGGGGCCTCATTTCTACATGCCACTTCTGTGGACTTATAGATTATGCAGGGCAGCTTCCCTATTGTTACAGTGTATAGGACAAAATGGATAATTACAAATGCTGCCCCAAACTCTTTTAAATGTTTTCGTAAAATACAAATTTAGCCTTTTCCACTACTATATGCCAAGCCTGGGGGACTTATTTCTACATGCTACTTCCATGTTTAAATGTAACAGATCTGCTTTGCAATTTTCTTTTTCTTTCTTGTATTACAGTTTTTCTGAAATGCTAAAACACATTACATCTGCCGGCCCCTGGAGGATGGGCTCCCCCTTTGGGTCTGGTTCCTCCCAAGGTTTCTTCCTCTTAGGGAGTTTTTCCTTGCCACCGTTGCCTTTGGCTTACTCAATGCGGGGTCCTTACGAGGCAGAAATGGAAGAAGAGGAGCAGGCCAACAAAGAAGAGGAGGAGGCCAACAAGGGAGAGGAGAAGGTCCAGGAGGGAGAGCAAGACAACCTCGCACCATAATTACAGACGAGATGCGAGCAACAGTCATTGACCATGTCATTGTCCATGGCATGACAATGGCTGAAGCAGGACTAATAGTCCGTCCAAACCTGAGTAGGTTCACCGTGGCCACCATTATCAGGGCATTCAGACAACACAACAGGTATTGTACTCTATTGCTGTCTTTGTCACAATACAGTTTTACAAGCCTGTGAAAGTAGTCTATTGGTTTCAAATCAGTTGTTATTGCAAAACATGTCAATTGACAAAACATGTTTCTTTCTTTAGAGTTGAAAGAATGCCACATAGAGGTGGGAGGGTTGCCATATTTACAGCGACACAAGAAACCCTCATTGTGGATATGGTTCGTGAGAACAACCACATCAGACTCCGGGAGATCAGAGACAAAGTCATTGCCGATAATGTCAACTTTGAGAGCATTGATGATGTCAGCTTGGCCACAATAGACCGAGTTCTCCGGCGCCAAAAGATGCGGATGAAACAGGTCTACAGTATAGGGTTCCCTTTGAGTGCAACTCTGCGCGACACAAAGACCTACGTTACGAGTATGTGCAAGTAAGTATACATCCATGTTCACAGTACAGTTAGTGGACATACTGTGTTGCTCAGTGGCCTACATTACTTCTGGACAATACGGTGCTACCTGATTGACTGTTGTTCTGAACACCTGTGCACTTTCACTTTTTCATTGAGGATATTACAGTTGGACGCGATGGCCAGACCTCATGAGTACCTCTTCCTGGATGAGGCTGGCTTCAACCTGCAGAAACGAAGGCAAAGAGGCCGTAACATCATTGGCCAAAGAGCCATCACTGAGGTTCCTGGCCAACGGGGGCGTAATATTACTCTCTTGTGTGGCCATGGGTTCGGAGGGGCTTGTCCACCGGCATGCTGTCCTTGGGTCTTACAACACCCAACGTCTCCTCACCTTCCTAGAGGAGCTAAAAGACATCCTCCTGGACCGCCAACAACACCATCCTGGGCCCGCACATCACATTTATGTGATCATTTGGGACAATGTCCGCTTCCACAGAACAAACCAAATCAGAGAGTGGTTCACCACCAACAGTAACCACTCTTTAAATGTCTGTCTGCCACCCTACTCCTCTTTCCTGAACCCTATAGAGGAGTTCTTCTCATCGTGGAGATGGAAGGTTTATGACAGACAACCATACACTAGAGAGAACCTCCTAAGGGCAATGGAACTGGCCTGTGTTGACATCCCAGTGGAGGCCTTCCAAGGATGGATTCGCCATTCCAGGGCGTTTTTCCCGCGGTGCCTGGCAAGAGACAATATAGCCTGCTATGTGGATGAGGTGATGTGGCCCGATGCAGCTCAGCAACATGATGCCGCACAGTGATTGTGGTGTGAATAAAGTAAATAAAAAAACTTCACACCCTGATCATGTTTTCAAGAGTACTGTTGTGTGCAATAGATTCTGTTTTTGCATTGAGTTGTATTACAGTAGTGTACATGCAGAATTTTCTATAGATTTATACTCTTCATATGAAACACACAAATCAAAATGCCTAATCCTCTGCAGAGATCTAAGAAGATCCGTTACTGTAAAGTTTCTAGAAATATGCATTGGCAGTTATGAAACAAAGAACCTTCTCACAAATTGAGCATTGTGTTTTCAATTGTTTTGCTGTAGTGTGTAATGATGTGTATAGTGTTTACATTTTTGAAAGCTTCGAGCTGCTCTTTTGGTGTGAAAGTTTGAGTTTTGAAGTGAGAAGGTGTGGTTGTGTTTATGTAGCTTTAGAAAAGGGTGTTGTGTTTAGACATTGGGGAACATGGAGGAAACATTTGTGAAATGTGTTTTAGCATTTGAGAAAAACTGTAATTCTGATATAATGACTTGTACAGTGCCAACCAATGTGACGTTTCAATAATTGTGTAGATATTTCACATGAGTGTTTGCAAGGTGTACAGTAGCCTTACTTATATGAGAAAATGAAACCAGACAACACGAAGATATAGTTTGATAATGTGTCGATATGAGATCTACAAAAATACTTAAGAATACACTTTTTTGGTGAAAGAAACATTTTTATTTATTGATTTATTACAATTTATTTTACTCCAGAACAGGCACCCACAAACTGTGACGTTCATGGTACAGTAGCTGGACATCCAAATGCAAATTATACGCGACTAGAGAACGCTCACCAAATGATATATAGAACATTTTCAATTTTTTTTTTTCAAAAAAACCAACAATAAAATAATTGTTATCCATTAACAACAATAAGGATTTCGGACAATCGTATTGTACTCTGTAATATGGATGACAAAATTGCACTGGCTGAACGCGCAGCTGCTGCGCCTTGCTGAGCTCCTCGAACACTCATTTGTTTACGTCCAGCGTATACTCCACCCCTGCAGCCGACGGCAGATCGCGCTCCACGTCACGTCAGATGCAGACACACCTCGAATGCACCCCGTGATTAGGTAACGTCGTATGGGTTTCTTTCTATGCCACGTGATCTGTCTACGCGGCGTGCGTCTTTTGCGACACGTCTGTTTATAAACATGGAATCCGCTGTTTGTAAACGGTCCGCATTTTACCCTCACCCCTCAAATACTGCAGCGTGTGTGAGAGTTGCGTTACTCTGCCCTGATCACAGACAGCGCCGTCCTCGGAGACACAGAGCTGCTAAGAACAATGCATGGCGGAGAAAAGTGTTTGTTCGAAAGCGTGGTTACCATTTACTTGAGCTGATGCTGACAATGGTCCTTCTGTGCAACTTTTTTCATTTGAGACCGGAGATTCAAACAATTTGTCAGACGTCTAGATAAAAAGTGCATGACTTTGCGCAGTTAGTTTCCTCATTAAACATTTATACGGGCTAATACGTAGACAACGTCACAATCACTAGGGGCTTATGTTGTCCTTGCATACAAGGCTGTGCAATACGACAGTTATTTTATTTTATTTTCCGGGATCACTAGATTCTGATTGTGAATTTGGCTTTAAGCTATCTGTCTGCTAACAACAGAAACAACATGTTAGTGTACACTACTCATCATACCATGATGCACTTAGTGTTTTTTTTTTCTTCAAAATGTGTAATTGTTTTAATGTGCATGGAATACTGGAATTGTAGAATGAATTGAAGATGGTACTATAATAAAAATTCTAACCTTGCATTTATTCTTCTGTTTTAGTAATTGCTGTCTGATGGCTGAACAAAAATCTAATCCTGTATGGCAGCATTTCACAAAGCCAACACCAGGAAAAGCCAGGTGCAATATCTGCAGCAGACTGGTGAGCTTGGGAGCTGAGAACACCCGTGTAAAATAATCATTAAACTCATTTACTATATCAATTTCATTTTCAAGTATAAGGCCCTTACTATCCTGCAAATTAGTGATTTTGGAGTTAAAATATTGGAAGAAACTTTTAATATTGTCACGCTTCGCAGGGAGGGCGAGCAGGAAGCAGGCGAGCGAAGCCAGGCAGTCAGGGTAACGGGGTTTATTCGGAGGCAGACGTACAGGTACGGACACTACACATGACAATACAATGACGGAACTGGGGACTACTGACTTAGACGAGGACTAAATACACAAGACTAGGCAAACGAAACAGGAAACAACTGGGCACAATCAGGAAAGCACACGTGGATACGGCCGCTCAGTTCCCCAGCACTGGGGAGCTGCCTGGGGGAAGACCCCAGGAGAAGGACCTACCCTGGGTCCTAGAGAGCCCCGCTCTTCCTAGAAGGAAGAGGCGCAGGGGGAAAAAGAGAGCCAACCCGACGCTCTTCCTGGGAGCGTGCTCCCTTCTCCCCGCCTGGGAAGACGCCACGGATGCCGCCCTTAAAGGGATAGTCCCGGGCGTATCTGTGCCGGACCTGCTGGCTCCGGATCTGCCCGCGGCTGCGCTGCCTGCCGCCGCCGCCGATCTGCCCACGGCTGCGCTGCCTGCTGCCGCCGCCGATCTGCCCGCGGCACCGCCTGCTGCTGCTGCCGCCCCTCTGCCCGCGGCTACGCTGCCTGCTGCCGCCGCCGATCTGCCTGCAGCACCGCCTGATCCGCCTGTCCAGCCTGACCCGCCTGTCCAGCTTGACTCTCCTGTCCTGCTTGACCCACCTGACCCGCCTGTCCTGCCTGCTCTGCCTGCAGTCCCTGCAGCTGCCACCACTCTGGCTGCGACACCCGCCACGGCGCCCCCTGCTGGCCGCGTGATGGCGGCGCCCGCCGAGGCGCCCCCTGCTGGCCGCGTGATGGCGGCGCCCGCCGAGGCTGGCCAAGTGACTGCAGCGCCCGACAAGGCGCCCCCTGCTGGCCGCACGCCCAAGGTGCCCTCCAAGGTGCCCCTTGCTGGCCACGTGACGGCGGCGCCCGTCCTGCCGGCACCTGACCTGCCCGTCTCGCCTGTCCTGCCGGCACCTGAACTGCCCGTCTCGCCTGTCCTGCCGGCACCTGAACTGCCTGTCCTGCCGGCACCTTAACTGCCTGTCCTGCCGGCACCTGAACTGCCTGTCTCGCCTGTCCTGCCGGCTCTTGAACTGCCTGTCTCGCCTGTCCTGCCGGCACCCGAACTGCCTGAGGTGGCTGCGGTTGCGCCCCCTGTTGGCCGTGTGATGGCGGCGCCCGCTGTGGCGCTCCCTGCTGGTCGCGTGCTGGTGGCGCCCGCCGAGGCGCCCCCTGCTGACCGGACGCCCGAGGCGCCTGTCCAGGCGGCCCCTGCTGGTCGCACGCCTGCAGCTGCCTCCGCTCTTCCTGAGGTGCCCGCTGAGGCGCCTCCTGCTGGCCACACGCCCGCGGCCCCGTCCGAGGCCGCCTCTCCCGTCCTGCCCGCGGCCCCGTCCGAGGCCGCCTCTCCCGTCCTGCCCGCGGCCCTGTCCGAGGCCGCCTCTCCCGTCCTGCCCGCGGCCCTGCCGGGGGCCGCCTCTCCCTTCCTGCCCGCGGCTCTGGCTGCCCCGCCTGCGGCCATGCCCGCGGCTCTGGCTGCCCCGCCTGCGGCCACGCCCGCGGCTCTGGCTGCCCCGCCTGCGGCCACGCCCGCGGCTCTGGCTGCCCCGCCTGCGGCCACGCCCGAGGCTCCGGCTGCCCCGCTGGTTGCCTCCCTCCTGACTCCCTCGCCCTTACCCCGTCTGATGCTGACAAATATCATCCTTAGCCTCCAATGCAATCTTCCTTTCTACATTCCTCTTCAATGTCTGCTGAAGAGAGAAAACAACAACCAACATCTGTACGAATCACATCGAAAAGCAAACGTTAAATGTTGTTGAACAGCACACACCACCAGCATTACAACACAACCCCAGAAGCAACAGCCGATCAAGACAGCGCGCATCCGTGAGCACCTGTCTGCACACCTGTGTGTGTCAGCGCGCTGGTGTTCATAAGTTTTCTCTCCATGTAAATGTCTAGTAGTGTGTGTGGGGAGCCACAGCCCCGCCCCCCCAGGACATGAAGCTGACAGCTGACCCCAGGAGGACCACCGCAGGGACAATTGCAGCCCCCACAAGGAAAGGATCCCCCGTTGACCCCCATAAGCACCCCCGTTCCCTGAAATCCAGGCCCATCCAGACCAGGGCTCAGAGCAGCGGAACCACCAGGCACCACAGAGCCCGGGGTGGCCAACCGGACCCCTTAACAGAGGAAAAACTACACCCACCCCACCATTCAGTCAGCTCCCAGACTACATAAGACGATAGACACCCAGGTTCAGTTCATTCTCCTTCTCTATTGGATCCCCACCCCCACAGAGTGGATACCCCTAAGGCAGGGACCACCTGCGGACACATGGTAACAATCTCCCCGCCTGCTAAAGAGGCCCCCACGCCGGGGCCGGGCCCCAGTGTACGTGCCAACCCACACCCCGGCGACACACCCACCAGGACCCAAGCCCCCCCGGTCCACACGGAACCCCAGCCCGGAGGCAGAGCGCTCCCAGAACCCCAAGCCCACCCCAGACCCACCCAGGAGCAGCACGGCCGGTAACCTACATCCGCCGGCACAAGCTCCCCCAGCAGCGCTGCGTGCAGCCGCCAGAAAGACACCACCCAAGAGCCACCAAAGCCCCATCGAGGCCAGGACCACAGCCCCAACGCCAAACAACAACAACAACAAATTTATTTTTGTATAGCGCATTATCACAACATTACATTGTCCCAAAGCGCTTTACAGCATCCCCACCCAAAGCCCCCAGTGAGTAAGCCATAGGCGACAGTGGCAAGGAAAAACTCCCTAGAAGGAAGAAACCTTGGGAGGGACCAGACTCAAAGGGGGAGCCCATCCTCCAGGGGCCGGCAGGGAGAGTCAAATACAGTTTAGTCTGAAACACAAACGGGGAGCAGGGGGGAGATGACAAGCCGGTGCCAACACTTCCTCCAATCGCCAGGCAGCCAGAAGGCAGGGAGCGGGTCATACAAGGAAGATGACACTGGCAGAACGGCGAGCTGGATGCACGGTCGTCATTGGCAGTGGCGACGTCACATGTTGCAGGGTATGCTGGACATCTTGATAGATTGAAAGCTCCAGGTAGCACCACCCAGGAGAAGGTGGTGGAAATAAATGCAATTAGTCAAAGTAAGGGAGACTATAGGCAGTGCTAAAAGTTAGATGAGTGCAATATGAAGTGCAATGCTCCGGCAGATATGGCTATGGCAGCATAAGTAGGAGGGAGAGGCATGTGGGAATGCAGGCATGGGGAGTCCCTGAAATGTCAGCACTCCAATCCCACAAGCAATTGTGAAGCTAGAGTGACAGCACTGTCAATTCAGTTTATCCAAAGCCAATGGCACCGATCCCCACCCAGCTCTACACCTCACACTATAGGTTTAACTGGGAGTGAGAAGCTAGCTAGAGCTAGAACTAGTGTCCCTATAAGCTAAACTAAATAGGTGTGTTTTTAGTCTAGACTTGAATATTGAAAGTGAGCCTGAAACCCGCACATCCGGTGGAAGACCGTTCCACAGCTGAGGAGCTCTATAGGAGAAAGCTCTGCAGCCTGCCGTAGATCTTTCTACCCTAGGTACTAACAGATATCCCGCACCTTGAGATCGAAGCAAGCGTGGGGGATTGTATGTGGTCAGCAGATTATTAAGGTAGTCTGGTGCAAGGCCATTCAGTGCTTTATAGGTTAACAGCAGTATTTTATAGTCAATCCGAGACTTAACTGGTAACCAATGAAGGGAGGATAAGACTGGTGTGATGTGATCAAATTTTTTAGTGTTTGTGAGAACTCTGGCTGCCGCATTTTGTACCAGCTGAAGTTTATTTAAGGAACCAGACGGGCAACCAGAAAGGAGGGCATTACAGTAGTCTAGTCTGTGTAGGAATTGAACAGCTCAAATGGGGATGGTTTCCCACCAATGTTCAGGGGAATTGATTATGAATTAATTAATGATTAATTCATACACAATTAAATAGGGAATATTAGGTTTGAGTTGTTGTTCCGATATCACAGTTTTTATATTAGTCCCACTTGGTAAAGATCTGGATGATTTAAGTCCAGAATGTGAATGGAATTCATTCGTTGGTATCACTACTCAGTCTAAGATAGCTGCCCGTCCACCGGGTTAGCTTCTCTCTGTAACCTAGCGACTCAGCTCTTGGCCAAAGAGAGAGTCTCGCGATACTTGAGGACGCGAGTGGGACTTCAAAGCTCAGTAACGGGATTCAGACCAATAAAGTGACTTACAGTATTGTAAGCACAGAGAGGGAGATTTAAAATGTGAACAGCATGCGTTTATTCTAATACTACACTAAAACAGGACAAACATTAAACATAACATAATACATACAAACACAATAACGAAATTACGGAAAATGGATTTACAGTAGGAAACAGTGATCAGCTTTGATTAAATACTGTTCTGCAACGGCAAGCCTAGGATCTAAACAGGCAACCCAGATTTCAGTGTAAATCAGCCGGTACTAGCTGCCGATGAGAGAGTTGACGGTGAGTTTACGTGATTGCAGCGGGGATCAGCTTTATCTTTTGTTGAAACTCGCGGCGGAGAGGCTTCGTAGTTTCGATGGTAGATTTAATCTTCTCCGCGCGTAGTTTCTCCCGCAGTCTTGGATTGGAGGCTTTACGTTTTCTTCTCCTTTTTCGATGACGTTTTTCGATGACTTCTTCTCCTCCTCTTCCACTTTCGATTCTCTGGGTGTGAGGTTTTTATGCCCCATGGGTCCCATGAATATTCATGACCCAGGGTCCAACTCATACCCAATGAGAATTGGTACCTGGATCCGAGGGGCCGGTTGCAGGCTCCCCGAATGTCCCCATAGATTTATGGTGGTCTTTGGCCAACTTTTGTGCTGATTTTAATTAAGTAATTTAGCTTTGGATAGGTTCAATTGTGTAATAATCCGTCCCCGGATTCATATTCGGACATAATTTAGGATGACATTGATACCAAACATGATATTCCACCTTTGATCCAAACCTTTGCTAATTTTCATTGATTAATTTATAATTCCTCTTATGAGGTGCATGCTTATTATTGCCATCAATGTACAGAATACATGGCTAGGTGGCATACCTCACAGCTGTGACAAGTTCAGGTATATTTTACTGAAGCTGTACCCCATTGCATACAGTGTGTCCTAATTAAGGATGGCTTGGGTAACTTTCTTTACTTCAGTGAAAGAACAGTGTTGATTATACATTGCAAAATTATAAAATGTAGCAAATTGGGCTATTAAAAGGGGTTCAGTACACAAGTTTTAAACATACATTGCATAGTCTCTTTCAGACAAAGGGAGGCAGGAAAAGAGCGCGAATCTCTGATTTACGACTGTAAGGCATAGATAAGCAACCGCATTTCTACCCCTTCCCCCCCCCTTTTGGTGAGGGGTGGGGGCCTTCCTTAGTTCTATTAACTAAATAACTATGTGCTCAAACATTTCTACCTACTTGGTTACACCACTTAAACTCATTTCCCCTATTCTCTGAGAGAGGTGTGAGCACGTGGTTGGATAACCCCAGTGTTTACCTATCTGTGCATATTAATATATATATATATATATGTATATAATTGTCCAAGTGGCAAAGATACAATGGGACATTCATAAGAAAAATAAAAGACAATTGTGACTGACACATACACATCCACCAAGTTTACAGTAATGATGCCAAATAATAGTGAGGATAACACACAATCAAATACACAATAGATGGCATATGATTTTAGCTTTGTCCCACTCCAGAGAGATGCAGGATCTCCCCCCCCTTTCCACTATCTGGGTCCTCCGTTTGAGGTCCATAAACATTGGAATGCGGGCTCCGGCTTCCTGGAGAGGGGCCCTGGGTCAAAGAGGTACGGAGGGAGATCTTGGCATGGCCGACTCACTCCCTCAGCGGCCATAAAATACTGGCTGTGGGGCCTGCGTGATCCTACATATCCCCCCTTTCGGCTGATTATGGCACTGCCATCATTCAGGCGACAAAGAGCTAAAAGGGATCACCATCACAAGACACGACACAGAAACTTCCCATCCTTTTGACAGCCTGGGTAGTATGGTAGAAGGGAGTCGACCGTTGGCATCAGGCTTTGGAGGCAGGAGTGAGTGGGGACAACACCGGTTTATGGCGGTAGATGCTGTTTGGGTCTATAATGGGCAGGTTCACGAGGGATGCTACTTCCCGGAGAATGGGATCAACGTATAATGGTATAGCGCTTCCCAGTGAATAAGCTAAATGGGCTTGTATGGACTGTACAGCTCCCCGTGTGGCCCCGGCCAGGATATCTTGCACTAGGCTCAAGGGCACCAGGTACGGTGGTATTCTACCCATGGCCAAGCTATCCAAAGAGGAACTTATCTCGCGAAGCATGTCCCCCATCAACAACGAAACGACTTGCGTGTGCGCATAGTCGTTCTGAAGAACGTGAAAAAGTTGGTTTACGGCCTTCACTGTCTGGTTGAGGATGACACTATGAGTGTTTACCACAACGATGGTGCCCTGCACGGTTTTACCGATAGCTTGGGATGCCTCCTTCTGGGCGCGAATCTGTTCTTGAAGTTTGGGAATTTCGTCCTGCAATTCGCTGACGTGACGCCGTACGGTGGCTAAATTTATGGCATTGACTGTGGTAAACCCAATATTAAAAAGGGTGCCTACAGCTGCGGCAGCCCCTAGCAGCGCCCCCAGGAACCTCTTTGGCCGGGGATTGGAACCGCTTAATTCGGCTTGGGTCACAGTCATCTTTTGTAACTGCTGCAACATATAGGTAGTGTCCGCAGCAGCGTGGTGAAGGGCGTCCTGAGTCCACTTGATACCCGCCCAACTAGCCTGGGGCTTTTCATTGGGGTAATGGGTTCGGTAGACCTCGTAGGGGTCGAGACGGACGAATACCCTCTGCGTGTGGGTACGGCAGTTGGTAATCAATAGGCCCGGTTGTTCCCTCAAAATGATGCCTGATGGAGGCCCAGGAACAACCGTCTCAGACTGGGTCCTTGCTCTTCCCATCCAGAGTAACGTCAGGAGCAGGGTCAGCATCCTCCTAGTGGCAGGGGGTAGACAATGAAAGGTCGTGTTATGAGGGGCACTGAGCTAGGTCAGAGCCTCGGGTGGTTAAGCTTGTGGAGTAGGGTTAAGGAGTAGTGAAAGAGGGTAGGATAGTGAGAGGATTGTGCACACCGGTGCAGAGGGGACAGAGAGAGTTTGAAAACCCTAACACTCAGCCAGGGAACGACCGAAATCAAATAAACGGGACAAATAAAAATGCATAACCGTATCCTCTTCAGTAATTTCCCGGGCACGCGTGAGCCACCCCAGGTCCTTACCAAAAACAACAACCAAATGAAATAAACAGTTAAAAAGAAAACTTAATGTCACTCAGATACCAGTAGTCAGGCTCACCACCTTAGTCTACTCATCTGAGTTTCCTTGTCCCTTTGAGCTTGGGGACATATTTAAGGTTGAAGGTTGGCTGTGGTTTATTTGGAAAGGCTGGCTTGATCCTGACCACGGTCCACTTGGGAATGATCAGTGGGTGTTCCCAGCCTTCCTTGGGTTCGGTGTTGCCTGATTTGGTTTCGGTGAACCCACTTGAGGTATGTTTCTGGAGTGCCCCGGCTCATTTTAATACGGTAAGCTACAGGGGACAGTTTGTCCACGATTTCATGCGGTCCTGACCAGCGTGGCAGGAGTTTCCTGGAGAGTCGTTGTGTGGAATTCCGACTGCTCGGCTGCACGAAGTTGTAGTACCAGACTTTGTCCCCCACTTGGAGTTCTTCCTGTGAGGTTTTCTGGTCATAGTAGGCTTTCCTGCCTTCTGCTGCCTTCTGCAACTCCTGCTGGGCGAATGCGAAGGAAGCTCTTAGGTGCTTGTGCAGACTGTCCAGATACTGCTGCGTGGTGTAGGCTGTGACAAGGCTGTGGTCACCTGTTTGGTAGAGGAGGTGGAGAGGGAGTGTCATTTGTCGTCCTGTCATTAGTTCGAAGGGTGACACTCCCGTGGACTTGTGGGGTGTGGCCCTGATGGCCATGAGTACCAGCGGTAGCTTTACATCCCAGTCCTTCTGATTTGATGCCACGTATTTCTTGAGCATACCGACTACGGTTCTGTTGGTCCGTTCTACTTGGCCGGATGCCATAGGGTGGTGGCTGATATGGAACTGTGCTTTGATGCCCAGAAGTTTCCAGATGTCCTTCATCACTTCGGCAGTGAAATGGGTGCCTCGGTCTGAGTTGACCTTCAGCGGGAGGCCAAATCTGGAGAACACATGGTTCATGAGCAGGTATGCCGTTGTCTGGGCTGTGTCATTGGGTGCTGGTAGGCATTCTACCCACTTGGTGAACTGGCAGGTGACAGTCAGGAAATACTTGTTTCCCCGGGTCGATCTCGTCAGGGGTCCTACCCAGTCGATCTGCAGATCTGACCACGGGAAGTTGATTCCTCGGCGCTGTAGAGGGGCCTTGTGGTTTGGGTTTGCTGGCTGAAATTGGCAGCAAACCAGACACCCTTTCACGTATTCTGTCACGTCCTGCCGCATGTTAGGCCAGTAAGCTACCTGATTGAGGGCTTGATAGGTTGCTTTGGCATTGCGGTGTCCCGCACAGGGTGCGTCATGGGCGTAGAGTAGCATCACCCCCCTTTGGTCCCGAGGGACCACGAGCCTTGGTGAAGTGTGATCCTTGGGGACGTAGAGAAGTACGCCCTTGACCAGACGCAGAAAGGCGAGGAGTTGGATGAGGACGCGGAGATCTGCGGAGGCGTCGAGATCCGTGGCCGAAATCGGGTTGGTGGCGGGGTCGCGGAGGTGATCGGAGATCTTGCGGAGCACAGCATCAGCAGATTGGAGGGAGACAACGTCTGAGTCAGTAAGCTGAGGGCCGAGGTCCAGGAAGGAAGATGCTGGAGCCAAGGCCAGCTCACGAGCTTGGCGGCGAGTGATGGCATGCACAGCAGGGTTGGGTGGGGGGGCTTGAAACTCCCACGGGTCTCCGTTCAACGCTCCAGCTTTGGCGAGTGCATCTGTTTGGTCATTGTAGGTCTTGTCCAGGCCTGGGAGTCTGGAGTGACCACGGACCTTTTTCCAATAAATGTGCATGTCGTGCGACGTTATCAGTGCGTCACACGTCTGCAGCAGTTCCTGGTGTTTGACTGGCTTGTTACCTGATGTCTTGAAGCCATTCTGCTGCCAGTGAGGGAGATGGCATAGGAAGCTGAGTCGTGCATAGTTGGAGTCCGTGCAGATCAGCAAATCCTTTATGCCCTGTTTGGCAGCCAATTCCAAGGCAATCAAAATCGCTGCTAGTTCCGCATACTGTGACGTGCGGGGGCCCAGCTTGAACTGCTGTGGTGGGAGTGGATCGTCTCGGAGCCATGTGAGACCTGCCCCGGCTTTCAGGTTTCCTTGATGGTTGAAAGCACACCCGTCCACATAAACGGTGGCCATGTCCTTACAGACGTTCTCATCCAAGTAGTGATGGTGAGATGGCTCCATCACCGTCTGTGGGTCAGGGACACTGATTGCTAATGGTTCATCCTGAGAGCAGTTTTGGCAGCTAGCTAGTCCTGTCCCAAGGGGTAGCTTTTGGGTTTGGGCATACCGGATGTCGATGTCACGGCCCTGGAGTGTCATCAGCCAGGTGGCTATGCGTGAATTAGTGACCACCCCATCTCTGATGCGCTGGCTGTTGAGGAACGTGACAGGTTGATGGTTAGTTTCAATGATGGTCTTCTGTCCCCCAATGTAGTTGGAGAAATGCGTCATTGCCCAAACGGTGCAGAGTAGTGCCTTTTCACAGTCGGAATACTTGCGTTCTGGTGCCAGAAGGGTTTTGCTGGCATAGGCAACTACACGCCTGTCTTGGTCATAGACTTGATACAACCCTGCGCTCAGACAGTCCTTCGAGAAGCCTGCTTCCAAGTGGAACTCCTTGTCCGGGTTTGGGTAAGCCAGGCAGGGTGCTGAGCACAAAAGCCGTTTCAGTTCTGTCATGGCCTCTTCTTGTTCTGTGGTCCACTGAAATGGGATATCCTTCTTCAGAAGGGTGGTCAGTGGTCTGGCAACGTCCGCGTAGTTTTCGATAAACTGTCTGGAGTAGTTGCACACCCCTAGGAAACTGCGCAATTCTGACAGGTTAGAGGGCGCCTTGATGTTCTGGATGGCCTGGGTGCGGCTGGACTGGGGCTCAACACCGTTTGGGCCCACCAACAGGCCAACATAATTGACCTTGGTTTTGCACCACTGGCCTTTGTGGAGGGCAATTTTAGCACCTGCTGTAGCCAGTTGTCCTAAAACATGGTCAAGTTCAAGCAGATGAGCGTCCATTGTGGTGCTTCGGACCAGAATGTCATCCACATAGACAAGGTTTCCTCGAGCTCTTGCGTCAGGCAGTGCCTTGTTCAGGAAAATGTTGAACTCAGCCGGCGAGTTGGCATAACCAAAGGGGCACCTGGTGAAGGTGTATTGTCTGTTGGCAAAGGTGAATGCCAGCTTATGTTGGTCTTCAGGGTGCACTGGGATGGTCCAGAATCCTGAGGCCACATCCATAGTGGAGAAGATTCTGGCACCACCGACTCTGGGGAGGTCTTGTTCCAGCTGTGTCATGGGCCAACGGGACAGAGGCACTTGCTGGTTCAGTTTCCTGTAGTCGATGGTGGGGCGCCATTTCCCATTCGGTTTGAGAACTGGCCAGATGGGGGCTGAGTATGTGCTGTTGCATGGTCGGATGACCCCCTTTTCCAACATGGCATCGACGATGTCCTGCACAGGCTCGTATGAAGCGATGGGTATCTTGTACTGCTTCACGAATGTTGGCGGGGCCCCTGGTCGAGTGGGGATGCGGACCATGTGAATGTCCGTGAGTCCACAGTCCAGAGAATCTTTGGCGAAGAAGTCCTTATACTTATAGATGACTTGACGAAGCTTTTGGCGATCTTCATCACAGTCAATAGCGTCGGCGTCTTTGAGGATTTGCCGTACTTCCGCCTCAAATCCAGTGTAGGGTTCACTGATTTCCTCTGTGGACTTCGGCATCGACTGATTTGGGGGTTTGACCGCTTCTGAGTCTGTGGTTATGGCACAAATTGTGAGATGTTGCTCATCTGTGAGTTCAACTCTACATACCGCCTCCTTCGTCACCGGTACGGTGGAAGTAATGGCGATGGCGCCGGTTGGTGCTGTGAACAGCCGATCTCTGTCCAGCTGGGCTGTCAGCAAGTTAGCGGGGATCTGACCAATCACCGGAAGTGCTAGGTCAAAATCATGGAACTGTTGGCTGATGAGCCATCCTACCCTGGTTGCCCTGGGTACAGTGATGTCGGCTGCCGTGCAGTTATTGACGAGCACATACACTGTCCGACCTGTTACCTCCAGGAGCGGCATGGCCTCCAGGGTGAGTCCCAATTCCGTTGCTTGGGCGGACGGCTGGAAAAAGGCCATGGAGTGGTCTAGGGTTTGGCCTTTCTGCATGTTCAGGCGCATCGAGATGCCTTTCCTGTATGCGGGGAGTGTCACAGTTCGTTCGGTGACCATTGCGCATGCTTCCGGAATGGTCTGTCCTGAACAGAGGTTGTCAAGGTTCACCTCGGATTGGTGCATTTGTCCCCGTAGGGAGGTCCAAAGGACGTTGTTGATTGTGTCCACTTGGATGGCCATTCTGACCAGTAGATCCGCACCAATGTGGACCGAGTGTGGAAGACTTGGGATGATCGTGAAGTAATGCCTCAGAGATCGCTGGTTCCAGATGAGGTCCAGGGCACAGATGCCTGTGGCTGAGACAGTGGACTCCGGGTCCGTGCTCAGCGGGAACCTCGAGGCTTTACTGGCATGTGGCACGGGAACGTCTCTTTGCCTTAGTTCCTCGTACAGTTTCTGGCTAATAGCGGATTTTTCCACCCCCAAAGTCATCACCACGTCCATGACTTCCATGCCTTGGAGCCGAATGCCGTCCCTGACCTTGGGACGATAGGGTCCCGGCGTAGGATCCAGGCTGCATAGGAAGGAGTCATGTCGCTGGTATGGGTCTCCTGCGTTGAGACGCTGATCTGGAGGGGAGTCTTTTCCTTGGTGCGGAGTGAAGTCTGGGGAGACAGCCAGGGTTTGGCATTCTCCCATGACGGTGTTGGATGCCGGTAAGGGCAGTGGTTCTCGGACCTGAGCCCAGATTTTTAAGCGCTGCAGGTCCAGCAGTGGCTCAAACCGGTTCAGGAGGTCTTTTCCAATGAGGAGAGGGATGGATTCGAGTTGGGAAATGTATATGGGGTGCATCACGTTCATTGGGCCAATGGACAAGTTGAGTGGCATCACGTGTTCGATCCTGGTGCCTATTGGTGAATAAGCCTGCACGTCCAGGGAGCACTTCTTGGGCTGGAGGGTTTTGTTCTCCCAAGCCGCTAGGTGTTGCACCTGTAGGAAGAGGCTGGTAGACATGAGCGTGATGTCTGCTGCCGTGTCGATGAGGGCCTCCAAGGTGATCACATCCTCTAGGGTGAGGGATAGATACAGCTTCTTGGCAACCCCCCTTTCCACCAAGTCCCCCAGGAATCGCGGTGCAGGGGCCTGGACGGAGATTGGCGAGGTGTTGCCATCGTCGGGTTGGTGTTCCGAATCACGACACACCACAAGAACAACGCTGTCAGGCACAGGCGAGGGCTCATCTCCCTGGTCGGGTTCTGTGGTGGGGGCAGCAACATCAATTGTGACAACGAGGTGTGAGTCCGCAGGTTTTTCTATTGGAGCCAGGGCTTCTTCCCTGGTTATGAAAGGAATGACCGGTGGGGTTCGAACGTTGCCTGGGGTTGAAGGCCAGGGCAATTCACGGGTATGGTCAGGTGCGGGTTCAGGTGACGGCTGGCCCTCTCGTCCTAGTCACTTGGGATCTTTCTCTCGAAAATTCCTGGGACTCTTGGGAGGATTCTGTTCGAAGAAGTCGCGCAGCATTTGAAGCAGGGCGGACTCCTCCTCTTTCTTGGATGGTTCCGGCTTTGCATCCCGTTCCAAATCCCTTGTTCCATCGGACTGGTTCCGTGGTAGGGTTCTTCGCGGTCTCGGGGGAGAGCCGGAGTTAGGACGCCGGTCTTCCGTCTTGTTCCACGAATCCCGTGCTTGTGGCTTGCCCTTGTTAAGGTGGCGTCGTTTCTCCCACTGACCTGGCTGGGACTTTGCCTGCTGAGGGCGTGAGCTGCGGTATCGCTCTCTGGGGCCCATGGCCTTCCAACCGTGGTTACGGGTTGGACCAGGGGGTTGAGAGTGGCCACCTTCTAAGGGTAGGCTGGGGTCTTGCGTCACCAGGTTCAGCACTGTGGTAGCCTTGGGTGGTTTCTCTGTTGTTGCTGCTCGTTGCTTGTTATAGGCCTTGATTGCCAAGTCTCGCAGCCGCTGGCTGGTCATGGTGTGGGGGCACGCCATGAGCCCGATGTGATGATTCACGGTGGGATGGAGATTCCGGAGGAAGAGAATCTTGAAGTTTACATCTTCTTCCATGCCTGGCTCATTTTTGGACCCGAAGTAGGCTCGCCGTAAGCGGTTGTAGTAGACTTGGGACGTTTCCTGTCTACTCTGTCTGACGTCGAGTGCCGTAGTAAGACCTTGTTCTGACTCTGGATCAGAGAATTCTCGAGTCAGTGCTTCATGTAGCAGCTTGGGGTCCATCTTGACTTGATCTGGCTGTCGATCCAAGAAGCTGCGGACCTCTAGGCTGGAGGTGATCCTGATGAGGTAGAGTCTATCTTCATGGGTCACATTGTCCAGCCTTTGGAGGTGGAAGTCAACATCTTGTAAGTAGGCATGTATGTCGTGGCCGCCCGTAGGGTCAGGGGTGAACTTGTTCACGTTCCGGGCTACCTTATCCAGCTCTTTGGTGGTGAGTCTGTGGTAGTGAGGGACTGGTCTTGGTAGGCTCGTGCCGTCTGGGGAGTCTCCCTTGAAATGGGCTCTCCAGGCGCTTGGTTCCTTGAAGTTGCTGGATAGGTGGGGTGGTCCTTCCACCCTGTGAGTAGTTACGGGACCCGGATACAACTGCCTTGGGGGCGGTAGTGTGGCAGGAGGGGACCCTGGTGCTCTCGCTGGGTTGTACGGCGTTTCATATTCTGCCTTCGTTGCGCGCGCCCATTCGAGTTCTTGGCTCAACTGGTCAAGTTCCGTAGCATCAGCCTGGTGCTTCCTCTTAGCGTCACTGAGCTGTTCTCGGAGGTCCGTCACCTGGTGCCTGAGCTCGCGGACTTGCCTTTGGGCTTCTCCCCGATGGTCCTCCAGGGATTGGATTCGGTTGTTCCTTTCCTGGAGCTCTTTGTGGGCTCTATCCAACAGGGTTTCAACCTGGTTGAGTTTGGCCGTGAGGTCCTCTCGGGTGGCTTTGGCTTTCTGTTCTCGTTGATCAGCCTGAACTCGGAGCTCTTCCAAGGCCTGTTGAAGCTCTTCAGTGAGTTTATGTGTGTCATCTTCTATGGTCTCCTCCCCCTCTGGGGATGGGGTCCTCTTTTGCTGGAGTTCTTGCTCCAACTTCTCGATGCGATCTTGTGCTTGGATAGCATCTTGATGACTCTCGGCCAGTAGTCTTCGGGTGTCTCCATCCCGTTGCTCGAGGATTTGCACCTGTTCCTGGAGGCGGGATGTTTCTTCTTCACCCATCATCAGCCTGGCTAGAAGCTTGTGTGCTAGGGAGCCGAGTACTTTGGTTAGCTCTTTGCTCCCGGGCTTCTGAGTAGGGGGCGTGGCCATGAGTTCAGCAATGTCCTCATCAATTTGGTCCATGCCTTTTCCCTGTATGAGCTCCGTGTGACCGGGCAGGAAATCGCCAGTCATGACGTCCAGCCAGGTGCCTAAGGCTTTCCATTGGTCCAGGGGGCTTTCTCTGTGGGCCATAGTGACTTGATTAACTGAAGGGTGACACTAGAGGTCTGTTGCTCTCAGACGGGTATGGGCTAGGCGGGTGGCCTGCTACCTGAAACTGAGGTGACAAATCAAAGAAAGGAAAAGAAAACAAATAGGACTAGGGCCCGTCAATGGGTAACAGGGCGGGTGTATTGAACCACGAACTGGTTACCCAGACAAAATAAATGAAGAAAAGTTGTTCCCTGTGAGCGTCTGTGGTAGGAAGAAGAAACGACAGCTAAGTCTGGAAGGAGTCACACCACCGGCTGTGTGTGTGACTACTGATGGGCTGTCAAGAGAAAGAAGGGAAGTTGGGGGAACAAGGAGAATTTCCAGCAGCAATAGCAGTGGGACCGCGTTCAAAACCTGGCTTGCTGTTGCAGATCAGATTCAACCAGAAGAGGGAAAATTGGCAGGTTCTGTTCTGCTTGCCTTTATGCGGTGTGTCGCGGTGTTAAGCTATTTACTGGAGTGGAGGGGTTTCAATGCTGTCAGGTGTCTCTCCCGGACCAGGCACGTCCCACAGCTCAATCTTAGCCAAGCAGGCCCGAGCCCGGCTCCCACTCCCCCGATCCCCAGCAATGTCAACTTGGAAAGGGCGTGTTCTGTACGCACAACTGAGACAACCCAGGTGGGGCTCAGCTTATTGGGCGCACTGCTTGGCCCTGACTCGAACAAGAGACGGCGCAACGGCACTCGGGTGTCACCCAACCGATTGAGAGTCCAAGCTAGGGCTGTTCTCCTGAACTTTGCCCTAGACGAGGTCCTGCTCAAACTTGTAATGACCTCCCGAGATACCTGCCAACCTTGCCCTTAATGAGTCAGTGGGTGCAGCCCAGCTGGCGCGCTTTTGGGCATCCAATTGCTGAGAACTTCCCTTTCAGTTCTGACAAACTGTAAGATCGCAAGCAGTGACAGCAGCAACTCGGACAAGCTCCACCAATTAGAGCGGATGGTAAACACCCAGTACCGGAAAAGCTTGACTGATCACACTCAGAACCCCAACCGCTGCCTGAGGTGGTAGGGCAAGTAACTGATTTATTATTATTGATTTTATGTATTTAATTCAAACCCTTGCATAAGTCCTTGTGTTGGGGAAGGGAGTAATTAAAATCATAAAATGTCAAAAGCCCAAATTAAAATGAAACAGGGAAAGGAAAAGTCAAATTAAATCAAATGAGATTCTAATTAATTTATCATAAACACAAGTTGATTGTGTAACAATTAACTAATTAGATGCCACCAAGTTACATAAAAGTAGTCCTATGGTTGACCTCTGCTCAGAGTACAATGCCTTTGGATCCAATTCAGTGTTTTCGGAGCTGACCACTAGAGGCGCAATTTAAATGGCGTAGCACTCCTATGGTTGACCCCTAGAGGCGCGATGCAAAATGGCGTTGTACTTCTATGGTTGACGCCTAGAGGCGCAATCCAAAATGGCGTGGTACTTCCAGGCCGGCCCACTAGAGGCTCTATGGGGTTTTACTCCCTCGGTGGGAGGCGTTTGTGACCCCTGCAGTGGCGTCGGGGCAGGCCTGCGGCCTTATCCGACCCAGATGTGATTACGGTGGCGTTCGTGGACGGCACTCGTAATCGAGGCGATCGCTAGACAATGCTGGTTTGCCAATGCTAGAAAATCGACCTTTAATGCAAGCACACTATGGTCTGCGCGGTGCGCGGCTTAAGACCTCTGAACCTTACTACGACAGCAAGGCGGCGCTTGCCTTTTGGCGACGGATCCAAGCAGCGAATGTGCTGTCGCGTCACGTCGCGAATGGTGCTTATACCACGGCGGGTTTTCTGCACCAGACTCCCGTTAAATAACACACACACCCTCCGGCTATTTGCCCGTGGTGGCGTTAAGCTTGCTCTTTCCTAAAGCAGGCACAAACGTATGAGTAAGAGGATAGTTAGCTACGCTATCGGTCTTAACTCAGGGAGTCTAAGCACAATGGAATTCAGGTTAGATCCTCGTAACAAAAATTCCTATTGGCTAATTTAGAGATCTCTGGCAGGATGTTAGAGACGGAGAACCTCGTCCGAATCTATCCTGGAAACAACGCACTATACCTGAGAATCTCGTCAGATATAGGATAAGCGTTTACTGCAGTTAAGAAAACGAAACCTAAAATAAAATGCTTAAATAAAACGCAAAATTTAAACAATCTATTACTAGTGAGGCACAGTAGGGAACCCGCGTAGTTCCGTTCTGATGCCTTTGACTGCGGTTCGCTCAATCGTCAACCAATGCAATCCGTTAACAGTAATGCCTATTCGACTGTCTGCTTGTAAAAGTTTAAATTTTGTGCTCACAATAAGTTTAAATCGGTGCCCGCCATTCTCCACCAATTATGTAGGAATTGAACAGCTCAAATGGGGATGGTTTCCCACCAATGTTCAGGGGAATTGATTATGAATTAATTAATGATTAATTCATACACAATTAAATAGGGAATATTAGGTTTGAGTTGTTGTTCCGATATCACAGTTTTTATATTAGTCCCACTTGGTAAAGATCTGGATGATTTAAGTCCAGAATGTGAATGGAATTCATTCGTTGGTATCACTACTCAGTCTAAGATAGCTGCCCGTCCACCGGGTTAGCTTCTCTCTGTAACCTAGCGACTCAGCTCTTGGCCAAAGAGAGAGTCTCGCGATACTTGAGGACGCGAGTGGGACTTCAAAGCTCAGTAACGGGATTCAGACCAATAAAGTGACTTATTGTAAGCACAGAGAGGGAGATTTAAAATGTGAACAGCATGCGTTTATTCTAATACTACACTAAAACAGGACAAACATTAAACATAACATAATACATACAAACACAATAACGAAATTACGGAAAATGGATTTACAGTAGGAAACAGTGATCAGCTTTGATTAAATACTGTTCTGCAACGGCAAGCCTAGGATCTAAACAGGCAACCCAGATTTCAGTGTAAATCAGCCGGTACTAGCTGCCGATGAGAGAGTTGACGGTGAGTTTACGTGATTGCAGCGGGGATCAGCTTTATCTTTTGTTGAAACTCGCGGCGGAGAGGCTTCGTAGTTTCGATGGTAGATTTAATCTTCTCCGCGCGTAGTTTCTCCCGCAGTCTTGGATTGGAGGCTTTACGTTTTCTTCTCCTTTTTCGATGACGTTTTTCGATGACTTCTTCTCCTCCTCTTCCACTTTCGATTCTCTGGGTGTGAGGTTTTTATGCCCCATGGGTCCCATGAATATTCATGACCCAGGGTCCAACTCATACCCAATGAGAATTGGTACCTGGATCCGAGGGGCCGGTTGCAGGCTCCCCGAATGTCCCCATAGATTTATGGTGGTCTTTGGCCAACTTTTGTGCTGATTTTAATTAAGTAATTTAGCTTTGGATAGGTTCAATTGTGTAATAATCCGTCCCCGGATTCATATTCGGACATAATTTAGGATGACATTGATACCAAACATGATATTCCACCTTTGATCCAAACCTTTGCTAATTTTCATTGATTAATTTATAATTCCTCTTATGAGGTGCATGCTTATTATTGCCATCAATGTACAGAATACATGGCTAGGTGGCATACCTCACAGCTGTGACAAGTTCAGGTATATTTTACTGAAGCTGTACCCCATTGCATACAGTGTGTCCTAATTAAGGATGGCTTGGGTAACTTTCTTTACTTCAGTGAAAGAACAGTGTTGATTATACATTGCAAAATTATAAAATGTAGCAAATTGGGCTATTAAAAGGGGTTCAGTACACAAGTTTTAAACATACATTGCATAGTCTCTTTCAGACAAAGGGAGGCAGGAAAAGAGCGCGAATCTCTGATTTACGACTGTAAGGCATAGATAAGCAACCGCATTTCTACCCCTTCCCCCCCCCTTTTGGTGAGGGGTGGGGGCCTTCCTTAGTTCTATTAACTAAATAACTATGTGCTCAAACATTTCTACCTACTTGGTTACACCACTTAAACTCATTTCCCCTATTCTCTGAGAGAGGTGTGAGCACGTGGTTGGATAACCCCAGTGTTTACCTATCTGTGCATATTAATATATATATATATATGTATATAATTGTCCAAGTGGCAAAGATACAATGGGACATTCATAAGAAAAATAAAAGACAATTGTGACTGACACATACACATCCACCAAGTTTACAGTAATGATGCCAAATAATAGTGAGGATAACACACAATCAAATACACAATAGATGGCATATGATTTTAGCTTTGTCCCACTCCAGAGAGATGCAGGATCTCCCCCCCCTTTCCACTATCTGGGTCCTCCGTTTGAGGTCCATAAACATTGGAATGCGGGCTCCGGCTTCCTGGAGAGGGGCCCTGGGTCAAAGAGGTACGGAGGGAGATCTTGGCATGGCCGACTCACTCCCTCAGCGGCCATAAAATACTGGCTGTGGGGCCTGCGTGATCCTACATCTGGTAGTTACGAAGGCATGTATTAATTTTTCTGCATCACGAAGTGAGAGCATCTTACGAAGCTTGGCTATGTTTCGTAGATGATAAAACGCAGTTCTAGTAATACTTCTTATGTGAGCATCAAAACATCAAACCCCCCCCAGAAACCCACCCCCAGACACCCCAAGCCCAAATGCCCCCCCCACCACACCAACAACAAAGACCAAAGCAGGACAAACCCATGACCCCCCTCCGCAACTAGGTGATGGAGCTGATCAAAGGAGCCCAGCGAGTTTGGTCTAATGTGGCGGCAGAAGCTGTATCAAGACTAATATGATCCAGCAAACTGTCTCTATATTGGTTGATATTATTTTTATTTTTCCAGTTCATGAGGATAGTCTTCTTAGCAATGCATAAAGCAGTGAAAGCCATGTGAATTGTGTTAATCTCTGTAGTGACACCATCTAGGTCGCCCAACAAGCAGACTGAAGGAGAGGCTGGAATGGTACCCCAGATAGCACACATACGTTGAAATGACATTGATTCCATGTCAGATCTTCAATGTTGATTTAGCACTGATCTTGCTCGTTGAAAATGCCATCTATTCAACATTGAAAAATCAACCATTTGTGACAGTGATTCAACATGTTTTCAAGATATATTTGGCATCTTGTTCATCCATTGATTTAACGTTGAATTAGTGTATGTTGAATCGAAATTGAGTCAAAATTCAATTAATGTTGAAATTATGTTATAAACAAGAGGGCTTTTTCAAGCTTAATAAAATAACATTCACAAATATTCAAATTTTAAACATTTTATTATTTAATCCATATATAAATCTATGCACATAAAAACGTCCCTTCAACACTGCCACCTCCAATCAATGTAAGACGAGAGACCTAAAAGCATATGAAAAGCATGTCTATGAAAAATATGTCTTCTGAGCACTGGCTGTATTAACCCTCACGTACAATATCATTATGACTCTGACACAATATTCAATTCAATTCAATTTTATTTATATAGCGCATTATCACAACATTATATTGTCTCAATGCGCTTTACATTTCTGCCTCGTAAGGACCCCCCATTGAGTAAGCCAAAGGCAACGGTGGCAAGGAAAAACTCCCTAAGAGGAAGAAACCTTGGGAGGAACCAGACCCAAAGGGGGAGCCCATTCTCCAGGGGCCGGCAGATGAGTCAAACAAACAAGATGAAATGACTAAGCTAATACAGACAAGATGAAATGACTAAGCTAATACAGGGGTTGAAATATATGTCTCAATGCAGCGGCTGACCGGTGCAGGCACGTGGTGCTTGATGCACGATGGCAGGATTAATAGACACACAGCTGCCGGATGGATGGCGAGGCATCGTGTTGAGCCAAGGGCAGGCTGGTTGGAGGGTAGTTGCCGGAGGTGGAGGTAGTTGTCTTGCAGGCCGCAGAGGCATAAACTCTTCAACGACATTGTGCTCCTTGGAGCACACCCCAGAAGGGGTGAGGGAGGAAGTAAGAATAATTGTGTATTAGCCAGAGTTGAGGAAACCAGAGGCAGTGCAAGCAAAATGATCGAGTGCAATATTCATCTAGGCTCCGGCAGATCTGAATATAGCAGCATGAGAAAGAGGGAGAGACAGGCGGGAACACAGGCATGGGGACTCCCTGAACATCAGCACTCTAGTGTAGAGCTAGAGTGACAGCACTGACGCCTCAGTTTATCCAAAGCCAATGACACCGATCCCCACCCAGCTCATCACCTCATACTGTTAGTCTGACTGGGAGTGAGGGACTAGCTGGAACCAGAACTAGGTTTCCTATACGCTAAGCTATACAAGTGCGTTTTTAATCTAGACTTGAAAAGCGAGAGTGTGCCTGAATCCCGCACATCCGCCGGGAGACCATTCCACAGCTGCGGAGCTCTGTAAGAGAATGCTCTGCAGCCTGCCGTAGCCCTGTCAACTTTAGGAACTAATAGATATCCTGCTCCTTGTGAACGAAGCAGGCTAGAAGGGTTGTAAGGGACCAGAAGATCATTGAGATATTGTGGTGCAAGGCCATTCAGAGTTTTGTAAGTCAATAGTAATAATTTGTAGTCAATCCTAAACTTGACCGGTAGCCAGTGCAGGGAAGACAGGATAGGGCTAATGTGATCAAATTTTTTAGTTTTTGTTAGAACTCTGGCAGCTGCATTTTGTACTAACTGGAGTTTATGTAGGGATCCAGATGGACAACCCGAAAGGAGGGCATTGCAGTAGTCCAATCTAGAAGTTATAAAGGCATGTATTAGTTTTTCTGCATCTTGAAAGGACAGCAACTTCCGAAGCTTGGCTATGTTCCATAGATGATAAAATGCCGTACTGGTAATGCTATTTATGTGAGCACTGAAGCAGAGGTCGGAGTCTACCAGGACACCAAGATTTCTGACCACTGTTTTAATACATCATGACTTCTTAGTCCATAGCTCAGTCCATATGGTGGCACCCCATTTCCCTTTAAACAAGCTTCCTTGCTTGCTCCCTTATGATTCAGAAATAATCCAAAACCACAGACTTTGAAGAAGATAAATTCACTTTAGGTAAACCCCATAGCAAGAACAAAGCATTATTTTGAAGAGGAATCAGCATAAACAGAGAGGTTCTTTTGCACAGTGTAAAGTTCAGAGTGTACTGTAGGTGCATGTTTTGAAGATGTCAAAGCCAACAGTAAATTAATTATATGAGATAAAGTAACTGAAGGTTAATGTTTTTTAAAAATGACTTTATTCTTGTTACGTGCCGTAAGTTTGGGTTACGTGCCGTAAAGGATATGTGGCGTAAATTTCGGGTACGTGCCGTAAGTGTTACGTGCCGTAAGTTCAGGAGGATGCCTGCAGGTTCTTCGGACGTCCTGCCCACTCGCCAATTGGTCAACTGCTCTCTCGACTCCGCCCTCTGGATCTGACCCCGCCTCCCTTGCCTTCGGAGCAGTTTCCGGTTCATCGGCTGAAGAGATTGCCGCTTCGTCCCTTCGCCTGCCCACTACTTGCTTCTCGCCTGCTAGCTTGCTCTTCGTTCTCTTTGCCTTTGGTTTGAATGCTTGTGTATGACTGTTTTGTTCTTGACTTCCGATTTTCGCCTCATCCCTTATTGTACCTTCGCCCTGGTTTGACTTTTTGCTTGATTTTGAACTCTCGCCTGTACTTCGACTTCGCCTCTCTGATCTCCCCTCTGGATACCTTTGCGTCGACTGTGTGTTTCGTGTTCCACTAGGTGTGTGTAAGGAGTGTCTGCCTTTTTGTTTCTTCGTCAACGTGGGGATTACTGTTTGGTTAGGGAGATAGGCCTAGGCATTGTTGTTTTGTTTCACCTTTTTGTTGTGCTCACTTAGGATTAATTTAGCTTGTGGTTGTTTTCGGTAGATGTGTTTTTGTTTGTTTCTTTGGCCTTTGTCACTCCTGACGTTCGTTACACCTAGTGTTTGTACAGTGTCTGTGAAAAACTATAAAAAAACTATAAAAAGACTCCCTTTGTGTCCCGTGTTCCCTTCTCCTACTCCTGGTTGTCTTGTCCTTCCCAATCCCTCATTCCCTTTCACTTTGTTAGGCTCCAACCCTAGACTGGAGCGTAACAATTCTAATCTAGGCTTAGGGCTGCAAGAAACAATTATTTTCATAATCAATATGTTTATCAGCATTATTCAATTAATCAATTAGTTTTTTTTTATATGAAAAGCAGAATAATATAAAAGCAGTTTAATATAAATAAAATGAAGCATAGATTGACATGTCCCCTTCCCCACTCTACCTCTGGTTGACAAGCATGCAGTGAACTGTGCGTCATGCCAGAAGGACATACAGTACAGAAGGCAAAGAATTCTAAATATTTCAATTATATATTATTAGTATATATATATACTTATACATATTTATACTACTCTGACAAATACAGTGGGGCAAAAAAGTATTTAGTCAGCCACCAATTGTGCAAGTTGAGAGGCCTGTAATTTTCATCTGTAGGATCACGCAGGCCCCACAGCCAGTATTTTATGGCCGCTGAGGGAGTGAGTCGGCCATGCCAAGATCTCCCTCCGTACCTCTTTCTACCCAGGGCCCCTCTCCAGGAAGCCGGAGCCCGCATTCCAATGTTTATGGCCCTCAAACGGAGGACCCAGATAGTGGAAAGGGGGGGAGATCCTGCATCTCTCTGGAGTGGGACAAAGCTAAAATCATATGCCATCTATTGTGTATTTGATTGTGTGTTATCCTCACTATTAGTTGGCATCATTACTGTAAACTTGGTGGATGTGTATGTGTCAGTCACAATTGTCTTTTATTTTTCTTATGAATGTCCCATTGTATCTTTGCCACTTGGACAATTATATACATATATATATATATATATATATATATATATTAATAGGCACAGATAGGTAAACACTGGGGTTATCCAACCACGTGCTCACACCTCTCTCAGAGAATAGGGGAAATGAGTTTAAGTGGTGTAACCAAGTAGGTAGAAATGTTTGAGCACATAGTTATTTAGTTAATAGAACTAAGGAAGGCCCCCACCCCTCACCAAAAGGGGGGGGGGAAGGGGTAGAAATGTGGTTGCTTATCTATGCCTTACAGTCGTAAATCAGAGATTCGCGCTCTTTTCCTGCCTCCCTTTGTCTGAAAGAGACTATGCAATGTATGTGAAAACTTGTGTACTGAACCCCTTTTTAATAGCCCGATTTGCTACATTTTATAATTTGGCAATGTATAATCAACCCTGTTCTTTTACTGAAGTAAAGAAAGTTACCCAAGCCATCCTTAATTAGGACACACTGTATGCAATGGGGTACAGCTTCAGTAAAATATACCTGAACTTGTCACAGCTGTGAGGTATGCCACCTAGCCATGTATTCTGTACATTGATGGCAATAATAAGCATGCACCTCATAAGAGGAATTATAAATTAATCAATGAAAATTAGCAAGGGTTTGGATCAAAGGTGGAATATCATGTTTGGTATCAATGGCATCCTAAATTATGTCCGAATATGAATCCGGGGACGGATTATTACACAATTGAACCTATCCAAAGCTAAATTACTTAATTAAAATCAGCACAAAAGTTGGCCAAAGACCACCATAAATCTATGGGGACATTCGGGGAGCCTGCAACCGGCCCCTCGGATCCAGGTACCAATTCTCATTGGGTATGAGTTGGACCCTGGGTCATGAATATTCATGGGACCCATGGGGCATAAAAACCTCACACCCAGAGAATCAGTAGGAGGAGGAGGAGGAAAAGAAGTCATCGAAAAACGTCATCGAAAAAGGAGAAGAAAACGTAAAGCCTCCAATCCAAGACTGCGGGAGAAACTACGCGCGGAGAAGATTAAATCTACCATCGAAACTACCAAGCCTCTTCGCCGCGAGTTTCAACAAAAGACAAAGCTGATCCCCGCTGCAATCACGTAAACTCACCGACAACTCTCTAATAAGCAACTAGTACCGGCTGATCTACGCCGAAATCTGGGTTGCCTGTTTAGATCCTAGGCTTGCCGTTGCAGAACAGTATTTAATCAAAGCTTATCACTGTTTCCTACTGTAAATCCATTTTCCGTAATTCCGTTATTGTGTTTGTATGTATTAGGTTATGTGTAATGTTTGTCCTGTTTTAGTGTAGTATTAGAATAAACGCATGCTGTTCACATTTTAAATCTCCCTCTCTGTGCTTACAATAAGTCCCTTTATTGGTCTGAATCCCGTTACTGAGCTTTGAAGTCCCACTCGCGTCCTCAAGTATCGCGAGACTCTCTCTTTGGCCAAGAGCTGAGTCGCTAGGTTACAGAAAGAAGCTAACCCGGTGGACGGGCAGCTATCTTAGACTGAGTAGTGATACCAACGAATGAATTCCATTCACATTCTGGACTTAAATCATCCAGATCTTTACCAAGTGGGACTAATATAAAAACTGTGATATCGGAACAACAACTCAAACCTAATATTCCCTATTTAATTGTGTATGAATTAATAATTAATTAATTCATAATCAATTCCCCTGAACATTGGTGGAAAACCATCCCCATTTGAGCTGTTCAATTCCTACATAATTGGTGGAGAATGCGGGCACCGATTTAAACTTATTGTGAGCACAAAATTTAAACTTTTACAAGCAGACAGTCGAATAGGCATTACTGTTAACGGATTGCATTGGTTGACGATTGAGCGAACCGCAGTCAAAGGCATCAGAACGGAACTACGCGGGTTTCCTACTGTGCCTTACTAGTAGTAGTTTGTTTAAATTTTGCGTTTTATTTAAGCATTTTATTTTAGGTTTCGTTTTCTTAACTGCAGTAAACGCTTATCCTATATCTGACGAGATTCTCAGGTATAGTGCGTTGTTTCCAGGATAGATTCGGACGAGGTTCTCCGTCTCTAACATCCTGCCAGAGATCTCTAAATTAGCCAATAGGAATTTTTGTTACGAGGATCTAACCTGAATTCCATTGTGCTTAGACTCCCTGAGTTAAGACCGATAGCGTAGCTAACTATCCTCTTACTCATACGTTTGTGCCTGCTTTAGGAAAGAGCAAGCTTAACGCCACCACGGGCAAATAGCCGGAGGGTGTGTGTGTTATTTAACGGGAGTCTGGTGCAGAAAACCCGCCGTGGTATAAGCACCATTTGCGACGTGACGCGACAGCACACTCGCTGCTTGGATCCGTCGCCAAAAGGCAAGCGCCGCCTTGCTGTCGTAGTAAGGTTCAGAGGTCTTAAGCCGCGCACCGCGCAGACCATAGTGTGCTTGCATTAAAGGTCGATTTTCTAGCATTGGCAAACCAGCATTGTCTAGCGATCGCCTCGATTACGAGTGCCGTCCACGAACGCCACCGTAATCACATCTGGGTCGGATAAGGCCGCAGGCCTGCCCCGACGCCACTGCAGGGGTCACAAACGCCTCCCACCGAGGGAGTAAAACCCCATAGAGCCTCTAGTGGGCCGGCCTGGAAGTACCACGCCATTTTGGATTGCGCCTCTAGGCGTCAACCATAGAAGTACAACGCCATTTTGGATCGCGCCTCTAGGGGTCAACCATAGGAGTGCTACGCCATTTAAATTGCGCCTCTAGTGGTCAGCTCCGAAAACACTGAATTGGATCCAAAGGCATTGTACTCTGAGCAGAGGTCAACCATAGGACTACTTTTATGTAACTTTGTGGCATCTAATTAGTTAATTGTTACACAATCAACTTGTGTTTATGATAAATTAATTAGAATCTCATTTGATTTAATTTGACTTTTCCTTTCCCTGTTTCATTTTAATTTGGGCTTTTGACATTTTATGATTTTAATTACTCCCTTCCCCAACACAAGGACTTATGCAAGGGTTTGAATTAACTACATAAAATCAATAATAATAAATCAGTTACTTGCCCAACCAAATCAGGCAGCGGTTGGGGTTCTGAGTGTGATCAGTCAAGCTTTTCCGGTACTGGGTGTTTACCATCCGCTCTAATTGGTGGAGCTTGTCCGAGTTGCTGCTGTCACTGCTTGCGATCTTACAGTTTGTCAGAACTGAAAGGGAAGTTCTCAGCAATTGGATGCCCAAAAGCGCGCCAGCTGGGCTGCACCCACTGACTCATTAAGGGCAAGGTTGGCAGGTATCTCGGGAGGTCATTACAAGTTTGAGCAGGACCTCGTCTAGGGCAAAGTTCAGGAGAACAGCCCTAGCTTGGACTCTCAATCGGTTGGGTGACACCCGAGTGCCGTTGCGCCGTCTCTTGTTCGAGTCAGGGCCAGGCAGTGCGCCCAATAAGCTGAGCCCCACCTGGGTTGTCTCAGTTGTGCGTACAGAACACGCCCTTTCCAAGTTGACATTGCTGGGGATCGGGGGAGTGGGAGCCGGGCTCGGGCCTGCTTGGCTAAGATTGAGCTGTGGGACGTGCCTGGTCCGGGAGAGACACCTGACAGCATTCAAACCCCTCCACTCCAGTAAATAGCTTAACACCGCGACACACCGCATAAAGGCAAGCAGAACAGAACCTGCCAATTTTCCCTCTTCTGGTTGAATCTGATCTGCAACAGCAAGCCAGGTTTTGAACGCGGTCCCACTGCTATTGCTGCTGGAAATTCTCCTTGTTCCCCCAACTTCCCTTCTTTCTCTTGACAGCCCATCAGTAGTCACACACACAGCCGGTGGTGTGACTCCTTCCAGACTTAGCTGTCGTTTCTTCTTCCTACCACAGACGCTCACAGGGAACAACTTTTCTTTATTTATTTTGTCTGGGTAACCAGTTTCGTGGTTCAATACACCCGCCCTGTTACCCATTGACGGGCCCTAGTCCTATTTGTTTTCTTTTCCTTTCTTTGATTTGTCACCTCAGTTTCAGGTAGCAGGCCACCCGCCTAGCCCATACCCGTCTGAGAGCAACAGACCTCTAGTGTCACCCTTCAGTTAATCAAGTCACTATGGCCCACAGAGAAAGCCCCCTGGACCAATGGAAAGCCTTAGGCACCTGGCTGGACGTCATGACTGGCGATTTCCTGCCCGGTCACACGGAGCTCATACAGGGAAAAGGCATGGACCAAATTGATGAGGACATTGCTGAACTCATGGCCACGCCCCCTACTCAGAAGCCCGGGAGCAAAGAGCTAACCAAAGTACTCGGCTCCCTAGCACACAAGCTTCTAGCCAGGCTGATGATGGGTGAAGAAGAAACATCCCGCCTCCAGGAACAGGTGCAAATCCTCGAGCAACGGGATGGAGACACCCGAAGACTACTGGCCGAGAGTCATCAAGATGCTATCCAAGCACAAGATCGCATCGAGAAGTTGGAGCAAGAACTCCAGCAAAAGAGGACCCCATCCCCAGAGGGGGAGGAGACCATAGAAGATGACACACATAAACTCACTGAAGAGCTTCAACAGGCCTTGGAAGAGCTCCGAGTTCAGGCTGATCAACGAGAACAGAAAGCCAAAGCCACCCGAGAGGACCTCACGGCCAAACTCAACCAGGTTGAAACCCTGTTGGATAGAGCCCACAAAGAGCTCCAGGAAAGGAACAACCGAATCCAATCCCTGGAGGACCATCGGGGAGAAGCCCAAAGGCAAGTCCGCGAGCTCAGGCACCAGGTGACGGACCTCCGAGAACAGCTCAGTGACGCTAAGAGGAAGCACCAGGCTGATGCTACGGAACTTGACCAGTTGAGCCAAGAACTCGAATGGGCGCGCGCAACGAAGGCAGAATATGAAATGCCGTACAACCCAGCGAGAGCACCAGGGTCCCCTCCTGCCACACGGCCACCCCGAAAGCAGTTGTACTCGGCCCCCATAACTACTCACAGGGTGGAATCTCCACCCCACCTATCCAGCAACTTCAAAGAACCAAGCGCCTGGAGGGCCCATTTCAAGGGAGACTCCCCAGACGGCACGAGCCTACCAAGACCAGTCCCTCACTACCACAGACTCACCACCAAAGAGCTGGATAAGGTAGCCCGGAACGTGAACAAGTTCACCCCTGACCCTACGGGCGGCCACGACATACATGCCTACTTACAAGATGTTGACTTCCACCTCCAAAGGCTGGACAATGTGACCCATGAAGATAGACTCTACCTCATCAGGATCACCTCCAGCCTAGAGGTCCGCAGCTTCTTGGATCGACAGCCAGATCAAGTCAAGATGGACCCCAAGCTGCTACATGAAGCACTGACTCGAGAATTCTCTGATCCAGAGTCAGAACAAGGTCTTACTACGGCACTCGACGTCAGACAGAGTAGACAGGAAACGTCCCAAGTCTACTACAACCGCTTACGGCGAGCCTACTTCGGGTCCAAAAATGAGCCAGGCATGGAAGAAGATGTAAACTTCAAGATTCTCTTCCTCCGGAATCTCCATCCCACCGTGAATCATCACATCGGGCTCATGGCGTGCCCCCACACCATGACCAGCCAGCGGCTGCGAGACTTGGCAATCAAGGCCTATAACAAGCAACGAGCAGCAACAACAGAGAAACCACCCAAGCCTACCACAGTGCTGAACCTGGTGACGCAAGACCACAGCCTACCCTTAGAAGGTGGCCACTCTCAACCCCCTGCTCCAACCCATAACCATGGTTGGAAGGTCACGGGCCCCAGAGAGCGATACCCCAGCTCACGCCCTCAGCAGGCAAAGACCCAGCCAGGTCAGTGGGAGAAACAGCGCCACCATAACAAGGGCAAGCCACAAGCACGGGATTCGTGGAACAAGACGGAAGACCGGCGTCCTAACTCCGGCTCTCCCCCGAGACCGCGAAGAACCCTACCACGGAACCAGTCCGATGGAACAAGGGATTTGGAACGGGATGCAAAGCCGGAACCGTCCAAGAAAGAGGAGTCCGCCCTGCTTCAAATGCTGCGCGACTTCTTCGAACAGAATCCTCCCAAGAGTCCCAGGAATTTTCGAGAGAAAGATCCCAAGTGACTAGGACGAGAGGGCCAGCCGTCACCTGAACCCGCACCTGACCATACCCGTGAATTGCCCTGGCCTTCAACCCCAGGCAACGTTCGAACCCCACCGGTCATTCCTTTCATAACCAGGGAAGAAGCCCTGGCTCCAATAGAAAAACCTGCGGACTCACACCTCGTTGTCACAATTGATGTTGCTGCCCCCACCACAGAACCCGACCAGGGAGATGAGCCCTCGCCTGTGCCTGACAGCGTTGTTCTTGTGGTGTGTCGTGATTCGGAACACCAACCCGACGATGGCAACACCTCGCCAATCTCCGTCCAGGCCCCTGCACCGCGATTCCTGGGGGACTTAGTGGAAAGGGGGGTTGCCAAGAAGCTGTATCTATCCCTCACCCTAGAGGATGTGATCACCTTGGAGGCCCTCATCGACACGGCAGCAGACATCACGCTCATGTCTACCAGCCTCTTCCTACAGGTGCAACACCTAGCGGCTTGGGAGAACAAAACCCTCCAGCCCAAGAAGTGCTCCCTGGACGTGCAGGCTTATTCACCAATAGGCACCAGGATCGAACACGTGATGCCACTCAACTTGTCCATTGGCCCAATGAACGTGATGCACCCCATATACATTTCCCAACTCGAATCCATCCCTCTCCTCATTGGAAAAGACCTCCTGAACCGGTTTGAGCCACTGCTGGACCTGCAGCGCTTAAAAATCTGGGCTCAGGTCCGAGAACCACTGCCCTTACCGGCATCCAACACCGTCATGGGAGAATGCCAAACCCTGGCTGTCTCCCCAGACTTCACTCCGCACCAAGGAAAAGACTCCCCTCCAGATCAGCGTCTCAACGCAGGAGACCCATACCAGCGACATGACTCCTTCCTGTGCAGCCTGGATCCTACGCCGGGACCCTATCGTCCTAAGGTCAGGGACGGCATTCGGCTCCAAGGCATGGAAGTCATGGACGTGGTGATGACTTTGGGGGTGGAAAAATCCGCTATTAGCCAGAAACTGTACGAGGAACTAAGGCAAAGAGACGTTCCCGTGCCACATGCCAGTAAAGCCTCGAGGTTCCCGCTGAGCACGGACCCGGAGTCCACTGTCTCAGCCACAGGCATCTGTGCCCTGGACCTCATCTGGAACCAGCGATCTCTGAGGCATTACTTCACGATCATCCCAAGTCTTCCACACTCGGTCCACATTGGTGCGGATCTACTGGTCAGAATGGCCATCCAAGTGGACACAATCAACAACGTCCTTTGGACCTCCCTACGGGGACAAATGCACCAATCCGAGGTGAACCTTGACAACCTCTGTTCAGGACAGACCATTCCGGAAGCATGCGCAATGGTCACCGAACGAACTGTGACACTCCCCGCATACAGGAAAGGCATCTCGATGCGCCTGAACATGCAGAAAGGCCAAACGCTAGACCACTCCATGGCCTTTTTCCAGCCGTCCGCCCAAGCAACGGAATTGGGACTCACCCTGGAGGCCATGCCGCTCCTGGAGGTAACAGGTCGGACAGTGTATGTGCTCGTCAATAACTGCACGGCAGCCGACATCACTGTACCCAGGGCAACCAGGGTAGGATGGCTCATCAGCCAACAGTTCCATGATTTTGACCTAGCACTTCCGGTGATTGGTCAGATCCCCACTAACTTGCTGACAGCCCAGCTGGACAGAGATCGGCTGTTCACAGCACCGACCGGCGCCATCGCCATTACTTCCACCGTACCGGTGACGAAGGAGGCGGTATGTAGAGTTGAACTCACAGATGAGCAACATCTCACAATTTGTGCCATAACCACAGACTCAGAAGCGGTCAAACCCCCAAATCAGTCGATGCCGAAGTCCACAGAGGAAATCAGTGAACCCTACACTGGATTTGAGGCGGAAGTACGGCAAATCCTCAAAGACGCCGACGCTATTGACTGTGATGAAGATCGCCAAAAGCTTCGTCAAGTCATCTATAAGTATAAGGACTTCTTCGCCAAAGATTCTCTGGACTGTGGACTCACGGACATTCACATGGTCCGCATCCCCACTCGACCAGGGGCCCCGCCAACATTCGTGAAGCAGTACAAGATACCCATCGCTTCATACGAGCCTGTGCAGGACATCGTCGATGCCATGTTGGAAAAGGGGGTCATCCGACCATGCAACAGCACATACTCAGCCCCCATCTGGCCAGTTCTCAAACCGAATGGGAAATGGCGCCCCACCATCGACTACAGGAAACTGAACCAGCAAGTGCCTCTGTCCCGTTGGCCCATGACACAGCTGGAACAAGACCTCCCCAGAGTCGGGGGTGCCAGAATCTTCTCCACTATGGATGTGGCCTCAGGATTCTGGACCATCCCAGTGCACCCTGAAGACCAACATAAGCTGGCATTCACCTTTGCCAACAGACAATACACCTTCACCAGGTGCCCCTTTGGTTATGCCAACTCGCCGGCTGAGTTCAACATTTTCCTGAACAAGGCACTGCCTGACGCAAGAGCTCGAGGAAACCTTGTCTATGTGGATGACATTCTGGTCCGAAGCACCACAATGGACGCTCATCTGCTTGAACTTGACCATGTTTTAGGACAACTGGCTACAGCAGGTGCTAAAATTGCCCTCCACAAAGGCCAGTGGTGCAAAACCAAGGTCAATTATGTTGGCCTGTTGGTGGGCCCAAACGGTGTTGAGCCCCAGTCCAGCCGCACCCAGGCCATCCAGAACATCAAGGCGCCCTCTAACCTGTCAGAATTGCGCAGTTTCCTAGGGGTGTGCAACTACTCCAGACAGTTTATCGAAAACTACGCGGACGTTGCCAGACCACTGACCACCCTTCTGAAGAAGGATATCCCATTTCAGTGGACCACAGAACAAGAAGAGGCCATGACAGAACTGAAACGGCTTTTGTGCTCAGCACCCTGCCTGGCTTACCCAAACCCGGACAAGGAGTTCCACTTGGAAGCAGGCTTCTCGAAGGACTGTCTGAGCGCAGGGTTGTATCAAGTCTATGACCAAGACAGGCGTGTAGTTGCCTATGCCAGCAAAACCCTTCTGGCACCAGAACGCAAGTATTCCGACTGTGAAAAGGCACTACTCTGCACCGTTTGGGCAATGACGCATTTCTCCAACTACATTGGGGGACAGAAGACCATCATTGAAACTAACCATCAACCTGTCACGTTCCTCAACAGCCAGCGCATCAGAGATGGGGTGGTCACTAATTCACGCATAGCCACCTGGCTGATGACACTCCAGGGCCGTGACATCGACATCCGGTATGCCCAAACCCAAAAGCTACCCCTTGGGACAGGACTAGCTAGCTGCCAAAACTGCTCTCAGGATGAACCATCAGCAATCAGTGTCCCTGACCCACAGACGGTGATGGAGCCATCTCACCATCACTACTTTGATGAGAACGTCTGTAAGGACATGGCCACCGTTTATGTGGACGGGTGTGCTTTCAACCATCAAGGAAACCTGAAAGCCGGGGCAGGTCTCACATGGCTCCGAGACGATCCACTCCCACCACAGCAGTTCAAGCTGGGCCCCCGCACGTCACAGTATGCGGAACTAGCAGCGATTTTGATTGCCTTGGAATTGGCTGCCAAACAGGGCATAAAGGATTTGCTGATCTGCACGGACTCCAACTATGCACGACTCAGCTTCCTATGCCATCTCCCTCACTGGCAGCAGAATGGCTTCAAGACATCAGGTAACAAGCCAGTCAAACACCAGGAACTGCTGCAGACGTGTGACGCACTGATAATGTCGCACGACATGCACATTTATTGGAAAAAGGTCCGTGGTCACTCCAGACTCCCAGGCCTGGACAAGACCTACAATGACCAAACAGATGCACTCGCCAAAGCTGGAGCGTTGAACGGAGACCCGTGGGAGTTTCAAGCCCCCCCACCCAACCCTGCTGTGCATGCCATCACTCGCCGCCAAGCTCGTGAGCTGGCCTTGGCTCCAGCATCTTCCTTCCTGGACCTCGGCCCTCAGCTTACTGACTCAGACGTTGTCTCCCTCCAATCTGCTGATGCTGTGCTCAGCAAGATCTCCGATCACCTCCGCGACCCCGCCACCAACCCGATTTCGGCCACGGATCTCGACGCCTCCGCAGATCTCCGCGTCCTCATCCAACTCCTCGCCTTTCTGCGTCTGGTCAAGGGCGTACTTCTCTACGTCCCCAAGGATCACACTTCGCCACGGCTCGTGGTCCCTCGGGACCAAAGGGGGGTGATGCTACTCTACGCCCATGACGCACCCTGCGCGGGACACCGCAATGCCAAAGCAACCTATCAAGCCCTCAATCAGGTAGCTTACTGGCCTAACATGCGGCAGGACGTGACAGAATACGTGAAAGGGTGTCTGGTTTGCTGCCAATTTCAGCCAGCAAACCCAAACCACAAGGCCCCTCTACAGCGCCGAGGAATCAACTTCCCGTGGTCAGATCTGCAGATCGACTGGGTAGGACCCCTGACGAGATCGACCCGGGGAAACAAGTATTTCCTGACTGTCACCTGCCAGTTCACCAAGTGGGTAGAATGCCTACCAGCACCCAATGACACAGCCCAGACAACGGCATACCTGCTCATGAACCATGTGTTCTCCAGATTTGGCCTCCCGCTGAAGGTCAACTCAGACCGAGGCACCCATTTCACTGCCGAAGTGATGAAGGACATCTGGAAACTTCTGGGCATCAAAGCACAGTTCCATATCAGCCACCACCCTATGGCATCCGGCCAAGTAGAACGGACCAACAGAACCGTAGTCGGTATGCTCAAGAAATACGTGGCATCAAATCAGAAGGACTGGGATGTAAAGCTACCGCTGGTACTCATGGCCATCAGGGCCACACCCCACAAGTCCACGGGAGTGTCACCCTTCGAACTAATGACAGGACGACAAATGACACTCCCTCTCCACCTCCTCTACCAAACAGGTGACCACAGCCTTGTCACAGCCTACACCACGCAGCAGTATCTGGACAGTCTGCACAAGCACCTAAGAGCTTCCTTCGCATTCGCCCAGCAGGAGTTGCAGAAGGCAGCAGAAGGCAGGAAAGCCTACTATGACCAGAAAACCTCACAGGAAGAACTCCAAGTGGGGGACAAAGTCTGGTACTACAACTTCGTGCAGCCGAGCAGTCGGAATTCCCCACAACGACTCTCCAGGAAACTCCTGCCACGCTGGTCAGGACCGCATGAAATCGTGGACAAACTGTCCCCTGTAGCTTACCGTATTAAAATGAGCCGGGGCACTCCAGAAACATGCCTCAAGTGGGTTCACCGAAACCAAATCAGGCAACACCGAACCCAAGGAAGGCTGGGAACACCCACTGATCATTCCCAAGTGGACCGTGGTCAGGATCAAGCCAGCCTTTCCAAATAAACCACAGCCAACCTTCAACCTTAAATATGTCCCCAAGCTCAAAGGGACAAGGAAACTCAGATGAGTAGACTAAGGTGGTGAGCCTGACTACTGGTATCTGAGTGACATTAAGTTTTCTTTTTAACTGTTTATTTCATTTGGTTGTTGTTTTTGGTAAGGACCTGGGGTGGCTCACGCGTGCCCGGGAAATTACTGAAGAGGATACGGTTATGCATTTTTATTTGTCCCGTTTATTTGATTTCGGTCGTTCCCTGGCTGAGTGTTAGGGTTTTCAAACTCTCTCTGTCCCCTCTGCACCGGTGTGCACAATCCACTCACTATCCTACCCTCTTTCACTACTCCTTAACCCTACTCCACAAGCTCAACCACCCGAGGCTCTGACCTAGCTCAGTGCCCCTCATAACACGACCTTTCATTGTCTACCCCCTGCCACTAGGAGGATGCTGACCCTGCTCCTGACGTTACTCTGGATGGGAAGAGCAAGGACCCAGTCTGAGACGGTTGTTCCTGGGCCTGCATCAGGCATCGTTTTGAGGGAACAACCGGGCCTATTGATTACCAACTGCCGTACCCACACGCAGAGGGTATTCGTCCGTCTCGACCCCTACGAGGTCTACCGAACCCATTACCCCAATGAAAAGCCCCAGGCTAGTTGGGCGGGTGTCAAGTGGACTCAGGACGCCCTTCACCACGCTGCTGCGGACACTACCTATATGTTGCAGCAGTTACAAAAGATGACTGTGACCCAAGCCGAATTAAGCGGTTCCAATCCCCGGCCAAAGAGGTTCCTGGGGGCGCTGCTAGGGGCTGCCGCAGCTGTAGGCACCCTTTTTAATATTGGGTTTACCACAGTCAATGCCATAAATTTAGCCACCGTACGGCGTCACGTCAGCGAATTGCAGGACGAAATTCCCAAACTTCAAGAACAGATTCGCGCCCAGAAGGAGGCGTCCCAAGCTATCGGTTAAACCGTGCAGGGCACCATCGTTGTGGTAAACACTCATAGTGTCATCCTCAACCAGACAGTGAAGGCCGTAAACCAACTTTTTCACGTTCTTCAGAACGACTATGCGCACACGCAAGTCGTTTCGTTGTTGATGGGGGACATGCTTCGCGAGATAAGTTCCTCTTTGGATAGCTTGGCCATGGGTAGAATACCACCGTACCTGGTGCCCTTGAGCCTAGTGCAAGATATCCTGGCCGGGGCCACACGGGGAGCTGTACAGTCCATACAAGCCCATTTAGCTTATTCACTGGGAAGCGCTATACCATTATACGTTGATCCCATTCTCCGGGAAGTAGCATTCCTCGTGAACCTGCCCATTATAGACCCAAACAGCATCTACCGTCTAAAGGACGTCATCAATGTGGGTTTCTGGCGAGGAGACACTTATGTCCGGCTCCATACCCCAGACGTGGTAGCTTATCATGACAGCAACCCTGAACTCTATCTGGCCCCAAATCTCCGCATGTGTACCCAAACCAAGGATATCCACTACTTGTGCCCCAGCAAACCTTTTGTCCGAGATAACACGGAAGGTATTTGTGGACTCGAGCCGATGAGGACTGACTCCAGTTGCGCGGCCGAGGTTACACCACGATCTCAAGTGTTTGGAACCCAGGCTGAAATCGTGGGAAGTCAGTGGCTCATTAACACTCCCTCCAAGACAGCCATGCTTACATATGACCAACATGACACTGCCACCCGCATTACACTCCCAAATCAAACGCTCTGGGCTAATGTACCTAAAGGGGCAATCCTCCATGTGGACGACTTAGCCCTATACCACCTGCCCACCGACACCTATGAAACAACGTTAGAAGTGTCCCCATTCTTCAAAGAATACTCCTTTGAGCTGGACCCTGCCTTAGAGCAACGCATCCAGTACGAGGGGACCCAAACCATAGACCTGAAGCCCCTCAACGATGCCCTGCAGGCTCTGACTCGACAACCGGTCGGATCAGCCCCGACCCTTGGCCAAACTTGGACTCTTGCAGACACTGTATTATGCATTGCTCTGGTCCTCGGCCAAGGGCTGACCCTCCTCCTGGCAGTCATCCTGTTCCGCCGTTACCGCGAGGTAAAAAGTCAGTTTGACAAATGCGCCACCGCTTATCCCAGATTGTTCAGGAACAGGAAACGGCAAACCGAACCTCCAACTGAACAGGTTGGAGATCTCATCGAGGTAACTCCTCTGCCCCCCCGCAGGGATACTACCAATAGCGGGGACCCTTAGGCAACGCTCGAGAGCCGTAATCCCTGACCGCCATAAACCGGTGTTGTCCCCACTCACTCATGTCTCCAAAGCCTGATGCCAACGGTCGACTCCCTTCTACCATACTACCCAGGCTGTCAAAAGGATGGGAAGTTTCTGTGTCGTGTCTTGTGATGGTGATCCCTTTTAGCTCTTTGTCGCCTGAATGATGGCAGTGCCATAATCAGCCGAAAGGGGGGATATGTAGGATCACGCAGGCCCCACAGCCAGTATTTTATGGCCGCTGAGGGAGTGAGTCGGCCATGCCAAGATCTCCCTCCGTACCTCTTTCTACCCAGGGCCCCTCTCCAGGAAGCCGGAGCCCGCATTCCAATGTTTATGGCCCTCAAACGGAGGACCCAGATAGTGGAAAGGGGGGGAGATCCTGCATCTCTCTGGAGTGGGACAAAGCTAAAATCATATGCCATCTATTGTGTATTTGATTGTGTGTTATCCTCACTATTAGTTGGCATCATTACTGTAAACTTGGTGGATGTGTATGTGTCAGTCACAATTGTCTTTTATTTTTCTTATGAATGTCCCATTGTATCTTTGCCACTTGGACAATTATATACATATATATATATATATATATATATATATATTAATAGGCACAGATAGGTAAACACTGGGGTTATCCAACCACGTGCTCACACCTCTCTCAGAGAATAGGGGAAATGAGTTTAAGTGGTGTAACCAAGTAGGTAGAAATGTTTGAGCACATAGTTATTTAGTTAATAGAACTAAGGAAGGCCCCCACCCCTCACCAAAAGGGGGGGGGGAAGGGGTAGAAATGTGGTTGCTTATCTATGCCTTACAGTCGTAAATCAGAGATTCGCGCTCTTTTCCTGCCTCCCTTTGTCTGAAAGAGACTATGCAATGTATGTGAAAACTTGTGTACTGAACCCCTTTTTAATAGCCCGATTTGCTACATTTTATAATTTGGCAATGTATAATCAACCCTGTTCTTTTACTGAAGTAAAGAAAGTTACCCAAGCCATCCTTAATTAGGACACACTGTATGCAATGGGGTACAGCTTCAGTAAAATATACCTGAACTTGTCACAGCTGTGAGGTATGCCACCTAGCCATGTATTCTGTACATTGATGGCAATAATAAGCATGCACCTCATAAGAGGAATTATAAATTAATCAATGAAAATTAGCAAGGGTTTGGATCAAAGGTGGAATATCATGTTTGGTATCAATGGCATCCTAAATTATGTCCGAATATGAATCCGGGGACGGATTATTACACAATTGAACCTATCCAAAGCTAAATTACTTAATTAAAATCAGCACAAAAGTTGGCCAAAGACCACCATAAATCTATGGGGACATTCGGGGAGCCTGCAACCGGCCCCTCGGATCCAGGTACCAATTCTCATTGGGTATGAGTTGGACCCTGGGTCATGAATATTCATGGGACCCATGGGGCATAAAAACCTCACACCCAGAGAATCAGTAGGAGGAGGAGGAGGAAAAGAAGTCATCGAAAAACGTCATCGAAAAAGGAGAAGAAAACGTAAAGCCTCCAATCCAAGACTGCGGGAGAAACTACGCGCGGAGAAGATTAAATCTACCATCGAAACTACCAAGCCTCTTCGCCGCGAGTTTCAACAAAAGACAAAGCTGATCCCCGCTGCAATCACGTAAACTCACCGACAACTCTCTAATAAGCAACTAGTACCGGCTGATCTACGCCGAAATCTGGGTTGCCTGTTTAGATCCTAGGCTTGCCGTTGCAGAACAGTATTTAATCAAAGCTTATCACTGTTTCCTACTGTAAATCCATTTTCCGTAATTCCGTTATTGTGTTTGTATGTATTAGGTTATGTGTAATGTTTGTCCTGTTTTAGTGTAGTATTAGAATAAACGCATGCTGTTCACATTTTAAATCTCCCTCTCTGTGCTTACAATAAGTCCCTTTATTGGTCTGAATCCCGTTACTGAGCTTTGAAGTCCCACTCGCGTCCTCAAGTATCGCGAGACTCTCTCTTTGGCCAAGAGCTGAGTCGCTAGGTTACAGAAAGAAGCTAACCCGGTGGACGGGCAGCTATCTTAGACTGAGTAGTGATACCAACGAATGAATTCCATTCACATTCTGGACTTAAATCATCCAGATCTTTACCAAGTGGGACTAATATAAAAACTGTGATATCGGAACAACAACTCAAACCTAATATTCCCTATTTAATTGTGTATGAATTAATAATTAATTAATTCATAATCAATTCCCCTGAACATTGGTGGAAAACCATCCCCATTTGAGCTGTTCAATTCCTACACATCATAGGTATACCTCAACTATGAGAGACAAAATGAGAAACAAAAATCCAGAAAATCACATTGTCTTATTTGTAAAGAATTTATTTGCAAATTATGGTGGAAAATAAGTATTTGGTCACCTACAAACAAGCAAGATTTCTGGCTCTCACAGACCTGTAACTTATTCTGTAAGAGGCTCCTCTGTCCTCCACTCGTTGCCTGTATTAATGGCACCTGTTTGAACTCATTATCAGTATAAAACACACCTGTCCACAACCTCAAACAGTCACACTCCAAACCCCACTATGGCCAAGACCAAAGAGCTGTCAAAGGATACCAGAAACAAAATTGTAGACCTGCACCAGGCTGGGAAGACTGAATCTGCATAGGTAAGCAGCTTGGTGTGAAGAAATCAACTGTGGGAGCAATTATTAGAAAATGGAAGACATACAAGACCACTAATAATCTCCTGATCTCAACCACATAGAAAATCTTTTGAGGGAGTTGAAAGTCCGTGCTGCCTAGCGACAGCCCCAAAACATCACTGCTGTAGAGGAGATCTGCATGGAGGAATGGGCCAAAATACCAGCAACAGTGTGTGAAAACCTTGTGAAGACTTACAGAAAACATTTGAGCTCTGTTATTGCCAACAAAGGGTTTATAACAAAGTACTGAGGTGAACTTTTGTTATTGACCAAATACTTATTTTCCACCATAATTTGCAAATAAATTCTTTAAAAATCAGACAATATGATTTTCTGGATTTTTTTTTTCTTCTCATTTTGTCTCTCATAGTTGAGGTCAGGGGCGTAGCACCAAATTCTGGGCCCTATGCACAAACAGTGCCCATGCCCCCCCCAAAAAAAAAAACAGCCTAATCACACAAGACTTCACTGGAATTTGGTTTTATTTGTAGAATGATTAAAAGCTATAACAGGAAATGTCACCAAAGGTAGCCTAACATCATAGGCCTGAATGGAAATTGAACACTTTTGCATTTGGCTCAAGAGAACAGCTTTTTATCAAGTAGCCTATTTATGGGCCTATTCATGTAATGAAAGGCCCATATTGTTCTTCACCTAGTAAACTACATTTTGCCAATTTGCGCTGAGCCCGTGAAAGGCACGGAGCTCATTTTGGTGCCAAATCGTAGGGCCTGCTTAGCTGGACGGATTGACATATCTTTTGTCTCTGTACTCCTTACGGATTGCGTGCAATCGCCTCTCAAACACGAAAAAAAAACTTTATTATTATTATTCTTCCGTGATTTTCGGCAATTAATGCGGGTCGTACCGTAGCATGCAGCCAGGTAATCTATATATCAAAAGTGAGTCCTTCATGGTGTGAGGTGTGCTATTACTTTTCTGCGCAGAATATGTTACCATGGTGACGTTATTCATGTTAAAACACACTAAAAATCCCATAGGAATGCATTGAATGCTAACTTTTACCTAGCATTAGCCTATACCTAACTAACCATGTCAATAGTAGTAAGGATCGTCTTATTTCATGGCAGTGAATGGCCCATTGACTTCAATGCATTTCAGTCAAAGTTGTCCCACTCGGCCAGCGTTCATACCACAGCAACAAGACTCGGTATTCAACCTTAGGCCTCATCACCCAACACCCCAAGTCCAACATCTTGACCCGCACTCATTTTTCATCCCTCGTTCTCTCCCATTGACTTCAATGCATTTCAGTCAAAGTTTTCCTACTCGGCCAGCGTTCATACCACAGCAACAAGACTCGATATTCAACCTTAGGCCTCATCACCCAACAACCCAAGACCACCATCCTGACCCGCACTCGTCTTTCATCCCTCGTTCTCTCCCATTGACTTCAATGCATTTCAGTCTAAGTTGTCCCACTCGGACAGCGTTCATACCACAGCAACAACACTCGGTATTCAACCTTAGGCCTCATCACCCAACACCCCAAGTCCAACATCTTGCCCCGCACTCGTCTTTCATCCCTCGTTCTCTCCCATTGACTTCAATGCATTTCAGTCAAAGTTGTCCCACTCGGCCAGCGTTCATACCACAGCAACAAGACTCAGTATTCAATCTTAGGCCTCATCACCCAACACCCCAAGTGTACCATCTTGACCCGCACTCGCCTTTCATCCCTCGTTCTCTCCCATTGACTTCAATGTATTTCAATCAAAGTTTTGCCACTTGGCCAGTGTTAATGCCACAGCAACAAGACTTGGTATTACACCTCAGACCTCACCATCAAACACATAGCAACTGCCTAGCAACCACCTAGCAACACCTTAGCAACTACCTACAATTTCATAGCAACACCTTAGCAACCATCTAGCTATGCCTAGCAACCAGCTACTGAGCCCATAGCAACACCTTCTGACAACATAGCAACCACCTAGCAACACCTTAGCAACCACCTAGAATTGCATAGCAACACCATAGCAACCATCTAGCTATGCCTAGCAACCAGCTACTGAGACCATAGCAACTCCATCTGACATCATAGCAACCCACTTGCAGCACCTAGCAACCACCTAGCAACACCTTAGCAACCACCAATAATTCCATAGCAACACCATAGCAACCATCTAGCTAAGCCTGGCAACCAGCTACTGAGCCCATAGCAACACCTTCTGACAACATAGCAACCACCTAGCAACACCTTAGCAACCACCTATAATTCCATAGCAACACCATAGCAACCATCTAGGTATGCCTAGCAACCAGCTACTTAGACCTTAGCAACACCTTCTGAGGCCATAGCAACCACCTTTCAGCAGCTAGTAACCACCTAGCAACACCATAGCAACCACCAAAAAATGCATAGCAACACCATACCAACCATTTAGCTATGCCTAGCAACCAGCTGCTGAGACCATAGCAAGGCCTTCTGATGCCATTGCAAACACCTTGCAGCACCTAGCAACCACCATGCAACACCATAGCAACCATATAGCAACGCCTAGCAACCAGCTACCAACACCCTTGCAATGCCTAATAACAACATTGCAACCACCTAGCAATGCCTAGCGGCACTACAGCAACCGCCTGGCAGCACCATAGCACCAAACTAGCAACATCATAGCAATCACCTAGCAGTGCACAGACCAGCCACTTTATTAGTAGCACAGGCTCTTCCTCGGTCAGCATAATAGGCCCATCTCAAAATTTCTTCAGGAATTTTCGTTTCTAGTTATTATTATTATTACATAAAAGAAAAATGCCATTTCAGATTTCCACATTGACTAACTACTTTATTTATAATGAAAGATAAAACTAGTCATTTTTCATTAAATAGGGCAAAAAGAAAACACTGAAAAATGGCAATGCGCAAAAAGCTAAACACTGAAATTTATATCCCAGTTAGTGCCCACTGGGATACGCGGAAGTGCGGCTGTTTAGAATGTGAATAGCGATCTTCACGCGAAGGCGGTACTACACGCCCCCCATGCAGGTAAAACAAAGGTGACATGGTTTACTTTTTGCCGATTTAGCCTAATTTTAAAAACTTTAAATACCTCCGACAATGGACGTTTTCAAAAGAAGACAGATTACAGATTTAGCCAGCGTTTTTTCCATGATTCTACACGAACATTTCAGCGAGATATAAACTGAAATAGACGAGAAAGATACGCGGCATCGTCGGAACCCAGGGGGTTAAGCAAACAAAAAAATATATTTAGACTTATCTAGACTAATCTAGTGGTATTGAAGTGTTTAATAATCACAGCTCATTTAATGTAGGATATTTGCTTTCACATTTGGGCTCACCTTTCTTGGAAAAAAAGTTTGTAAGCAATTGCTTTCCCTCATTTCTTTTTTTTTGTTTATTTCCTGCCTCTCTTTTCTTTTTTGAAAACCGGATTTAGCTTTCTTTGGCATCATCTTCCAACACAGATTCAGCTGTTTCAGCAGAATGACCGCTAAATTAAATGCGCTTAGTTAAAAAGCCCGGTGAAAACTAAACCATTGCAAGGGGTGAGGGTGCTTGTCCTCAGGCACTGTAAGCTAGGACACAATTCAATCCGTCAACCGATTTATTTTCCCACAAAAATGACATTTACATTAGTTAGCAACATTTAGTGTGATCTTTGAATAATATTAATATTTAAAGGAAAATAAAATTCCAGATTCCTTAGGTGTTGTGGTAGGTGAGCGAGCGAACCGGGAAGCAGGCGAAGCAAGCCGAGAGTGCAGGCCAACGGGGTTTATTCCAGACAACAGGGTAGAGACACCAACAAACATCAATGACGGATCTGGGGTAACAGACTCAGACGCGGACTAAATACAGCAGACAAGCCAAACTAACAAGGAACAGCTGGGCACGATCGGGAAAGCACACGTGGATAATGAGGGGGCGTGGCACACATCAGGAGCGGACGGAGCAGGGTGTGACATTAGGGGCCCTCCCCCCACATGGGGCCCTGGTAACTCAGTCCCCTTTTTCCCCCCACTACGACGCCCCTGGTTGAGGTATACCTATGATGAAATTTACAGGCCTCTCATCTATTTAAGTGGGAGAACTTACACAATTGGTGGCTGACTAAATACTTTAATTACCCCACTGTATATGACATTTAAAAATAAAATAAATTCTGCTCTTTGGAAAGTTGTTCTTTACCCAAACATTTTAACATAAATTTCAGAGCTATACTAACATGTCATTTTTTCTTTCCAGTCACCCTCCTGGTGACATTTATCACAGCCAAGGTAACCATTGTGAGCCTTAACATGTTTAACAAATGCACGAGCTGGAGCATCACAACCAAAAGAAGAAACTTGCACCTTCAGCCTTCTGCCACTAAAAACAACACCATTGGTCAGTATAAATTTTAAATCATGAACAAATGCCTCAAGGTATTCAAATACGCTTTTAGGTTTGCTGTTGCCACAAAATATTCCAATAGCAAATGGGGATTTTTTTGTAATCACAATCAACAAGTCCAAGAATGGGCCAGATTTGGAGTTTGGAGCTCTTAAATAGAGGAAGGCCATCTACAGTATGTTAAAGTGTTAAGATTAACTGCCAGTAGCAATGATCTTAGTCTAGACAGCAATCCCTCTGCCAAGCCAAAGTGGTAATACTCTCCACAACCAATTTTTGTAGTGGAAACACACTTTGGTGTACCTATTAATGTTCTTCCATCTTTAGGTAATTGTGGGTGAATGACTCGTAAAATAGCAAGAAGTGCAGTTAGTGCAACAAGAGAGATGGAGAAGGTTGAAGCCCAGTTCTTTAAACTTCTTATTAATGCTTCATCACTGGACTCATCAGTGCACTCATCAGAATCTATGGAATCATTTAAGATGAAACTCTCAGACTGCCCATTTTTTTTTGGATTCGTTAGCGCAAGGAGAACTACAGTCACATTCCTCATTATCTAAAGATGCCTGGGGTTCAGGCATACAGGCATCCTGGGGTTCAGCCACCTTTCCCTCCACTGGTATATTGTAATGTGTAATATGTGAATTTCTCATATATTCTTTACATTCCTCTAAAATCTTTTGTTCGGTTTGGTTCACTGTACAAATTACTCTATGTCTTTTTGACCAGAATGAAGACATTTCAAAACAGCTGTGAAATCTTACAGTGGATGTTATGTAATTCTCTGATCTCTGCAAACAGAAAAAAAAAGAAATTATATTTAGATCGATGTTTAGCGACGTAAACCAGCATAAATGACATTCTTGGTGGTGTACACGTGCTGCACGCCATCGCGCTTAAACAAATTCTCCAGTCTCATCTCCATCAAATCTTCCCCTTTATTACAGACAAAACGGGGGGGTGGAAGTGCAGTTTAGCGCGTTACGGAGCGAAGCGGGAAAGAATTTGTTTTTTCCCCAAAACTTTTCCTCTCTGTCCAAGAATTCCGAAACTTTTGAAAAATAATTTAAAAATTCCAAAACTTTTCCAGGTTTTCCAGGACCTAGGGTACCCTGACTGTAAGCTAACCTTGTGGAAACAGCGTGGACAATATTTACTGAGAAATAAAAGAGCATAAGTAAATACATAATCCACTAAATACATTGGCATCATTTAAAAAAAAAAAAACAACTGTGTTACACTAATGCGTACTAGAGATAACATATACCTATTACCACAAAGTCCTTCGCACATTAAAAAAACACGATTTTCGAATAGAATATGTTTTGAAATAAAGCAGCGATATAAACCTACAAACCTTCATTTACGACAAAAAACGTTCATGATACATCTATCATTTTTAAAAAGTAGAAATATAGGCTATTCACATATTTGGCCGACAACCTCTGATGATCTTTCCTCGCGCTGTCTTTTCGCTGCACAGTTCAAACCCACCAAATTAATGATGCATGCGTGAAAGCGCGTCTGACTCACGCCTGTATATTATACTGGTATTTCCCAATTAAGCAACGTGTAAATTATAAGTGGTCTACATTACATTATTTTGTTAATACAAAAAAGGTGTAGTTGTAATTGTTAATTCTTATATTATTATTAATACATGCCAAAGATTTTGTAACTGATAATACTTCAGCGGTGGTGATTCTGAAAATAACACTAGATTTGTCAAATTGGCTCTAGTTATTGAGATAAAGTCCTGGGCCCCCCATCAGGTCTGCAAGTGTTGGTAAAACATTACAAAATTATGTACTTTACTGCCACTCTACCATTCTACTTCTTCTGTGCTAGTGAATGGGTAGACTGATTTATATACAGACAGCAATAACATGCAGTAAAATAAATTTCATCTTTACTGTTTTCAGTATCAGGTAGGTCAACTGATATGTGACTACACAGTGCACAAGTACGCGTATAATGGGAACTGTGTTTCCTTAAATATCTCAAAAATTGGAGCCAGTCTAGCCAAACAAATTATGTATTTGGAATCAGTGACAAAATATCTATCAGAAAATGTTATAATATGCCTGGCAATAAAACCACTGTTACCCAGTGTTATCATCATTGAGCATACATTGATTCAATGTTGAAGAACCCACCATAAATCAATGTTGATTTACCATCACTGAGCGTACATTGATTCAATGTTGAAGAACTCACCATAAATCAATGTTGATTTACCATCACTGAGCATACATTGATTCAACGTTGAAGAACCCACCATAAATTAATGTTGATTTACCATCACTGAGCGTACATTGATTTAACGTTGAAGAACCACCACAAATCAATATTGATTTACCATCACTGAGCGTACATTGATTCAATGTTGAAGAACCCACCATAAATCAATGTTGATTTACCATCACTGAGCGTACATTGATTCAATGTTGAAGAACATTACCATCACTGAGCATACATTGATTCAATGTTGATTTACCATCACTGAGCGTACATTGATTCAATGTTGAAGAACCCACCATAAATCAATGTTGATTTACCATCACTGAGCATACATTGATTCAATGTTTAATATTTTCAGTAATATCAATGTTGATTCAGCATCTTATTTTCAATGATGAAAAATCCACCTTATATCAACATTGAATCAATGTTTTGCTACCATCAGATTTTCAATATTGAAAAATCAATTCAGTTTCAATGCTGATAATTTAACACTGACCATAAATCACCGCATTCAACCATATTTCAATGTTGAAACAATGCCATGGTGCTATCTGGGACATTTCAGACACTTTGATAAGTCCTCACAAATCCTGCGCCAGAACATCTGAGCAGATGGACAGAACCAAAGAGCATGGATGTAATTGTCAGGTGTATCGCCTTGACAGTGTGAGCAGTTGTTAGAAGACGTAAAACCCATTCTGAACATCCAATGCCCTGTATAGTGCACTCTATGCAAGATTTTGTATTGTATTAATTGTAAACTGCGACTTCTAATCAGTTCAAAGGTTTTTAAACATATCATAGACCAGAAATTGTGGTCCCAGCTGATTGATAGATCTGCCTCCCATTTTGCAATAGGAAGGGATATTGATTCATCCATTTTGGAAAGTGTCCTGTATATTTTAGACAGTAATTTGGGGGATTTGAGATTAAGGAATTCTGCCACACTTGGTGGTATTTGTAATTTGATTTGATTAGACTTGAATTTCATTTTTACTATAGATTTAACTTGTTGATATTCTAAAAATCTATTCTTGTTAATCCCATATCTCTTAACTAATATGCCAAAGGGGATAAAGTCTATTTTTTCGAATATATGTTCCAAGTATTTAATACCTTTACAACTCCAATCCGGGAAATTTATCATATTATTGTTTAGTAGTACGTCAGGGTTGTTCCAGATGGGAGTACGTTTGCATGGGATTAATGAAGACTCAGTCGTTTTTAGAAACTCCCACCATGCTGTCAGAGAAGAGCTGATACTGATGCTTTTGAAGCATTCGTGTCGTTTGATGTTTGAGCTAATGAATGGTAGATCCGAAATCTCTATATTATTGCATGGTGCCTGTTCTACGTCTAGCCAAGGTTCATCTAAGAGGGTATGTTTTAGCCACCCTGAGATGTTTTGAAGCCTGTTGGCTAAGAAGTACTGGTGAAAGTTAGGCAGATCTAGTCCTCCTTTGTCCTTGGTCCTTTGCAGCGTTTTTAAGCTAATACGCGGGGGTTTATCTTTCCAAAGGAATTTAGAGATGGCGGAGTCCAGAGATCTAAACCAGTCAGGTGATGGTTTGCTCGGGATCATTGCAAATAGATAATTAATTCTTGCCAAAACCATAATTTTTATTGAGGCAACCCTTCCCATGAGTGATATGGGTAGGGACTTCCATCTAACCAGATCATACTCTACCTTCTTTAAAAGTGGGATGTGGTTTAATTTAGTTAAATCTGCCAGCCTAGGTGAAACATTAATACCTAAATATTTAATATCTCCAGATTGCAGTGGAGTGGAGGAAGAATTCTGAAAGGAGCAGTTAATTGGAAGAGCTGTGGATTTTAACCAGTTTATCGAATAATCTGAGACTCTTGAGAAAGAGTTTATTAATGTAATTACCTCAGAGAGAGAGGTTTGTGAATGTTGGAGAAAGAGTAACACATCATCCGCATAAAGACTGACCTTATGTTCCACATTCTTGCATTTGATGCCTTTAATCACTATAGCCTGTCTAATTGCTGCTGCTAGTGGTTCAATAAAAATTGCAAACAGTGAGGGGGAGAGAGGGCATCCCTGCCTGGTGCCCCTCTTGAGACAGAAGCTGGAGGATGTTTGGTCATTTGTCCTAACACATGCTGTTGGGGAACTATATAATATTTTTAGCCAGTTTATGAAAGAGTTTCCAAAACCAAATTTGTGTAACGCTGCAAATAAAAAATTCCAGTTAACTCTATCGAATGCTTTTTCTGCATCTAGAGACAATATTGTAATTTGAAGGTTTTTATTGCATGAATAGTCTATCAGATTAAGTAATCTACGTGTGTTTGTTGATGAGTGCCTCCCTTTTATGAAACCAGTTTGGTCAGGATGAATTAGGAGAGGGGTTATCTTCTCTATTCTTTTTGAGAGAGCTTTGCAGATAATTTTAAGGTCAACATTAATAAGGGATATTGGACGTTAGCTGGTAGGCAATATAGGGTCTTTGCCTGGTTTTAGCAAGAGACTAATGTTGGCAGAATTCATATTTGGTGGTAGTCTACCATTTTCCTTGGTTTCCTGCAACATTCTGTAGAATGTTGGTGACAGAATTGTCCAGAATTCTTTATAGAATTCTACTGGAAATCCATCTGGACCTGGAGCCTTATTATTGGGCATACTGTTCAAAGCTTCCTGGAGTTCACCTGGTGTCAGCGGAGAATCCAGTGCCATCGCTTGATTGTTTGATAATTTCAGAAGGGTTATACTATCAAGAAACTGATCAATTTCGTCTTTAGATGGGCTTATCTGTGGTGAGTATAAAGATTTGTAAAAGTCCCTGAAAGTGTTGTTAATTCTTTCAGGGTCATATACTGTATCCCCAATTAAGTCTTTATTTAAGTCTATTCTCTGTTAGAGACTTAACCGAGTCCCGTAGTGAGGCGTTTTCAGCAGCGAGTATTTCCGCCTGTTGCTGGCTGAATTTCAAAGACTCCCTCAGGGATTTGAATTCCTGATGTAGAATCTCGACCAGAGACAACCTCGCATCAAAGCTGGACAATCGCTTGTCGATTGAATACAGGATGTCGGCAAAGTCTTTACCAGTCGGCGAAGTTGTTCTGGGGGAGTCTGCCGGGCGACTTCTTATGGATGATGGCGTCTCGCTTTTGCCTGGGGAAGATGCATTTAGGTTCTTCTTCATGACTATAGCGTGGAAGTACCAGTCTATATATTCTTGGAGAAATTCCAAATTCCCCTCGCTGTTCATTCAAGTTTTCCGCCAAGTCTCGGCATCTGATGTCACCTACAGCATTTCCGGTCTCCACAGCTTTCCGCTGTGCTTTAAATAATGTGCTTTAAAAAAATTCCCATGCCTCTTCAACAGCTTTGCTATTGATCTCCATCCAGTTTACAGTTTCCGGTTTCAGTCTCATACCATTAAAGTTAGCCTTCCTAACATTGTATACTTTTGTATTGGACTTTGCTCTTTGGACACTAAAATTACCCTAAAATTTAACCATATTATGATCACTACCGTCCAGTGGTTCTAAAATCTCTAATTTTCCAATCCTATCCTCCTTATTAGAGAAAACAAGATCAAGAAGGGCTTCTCCCCTGGTAGGGGTATTAACAAACTGTGTAAAAAAACAATCCGGTACTAATTCCACCATATCAAAGTTAATTTACAGAAGTTCCACTGTATCCCAGGTAAATTAAAATCAGCCATAACCACCACATCATTTTTATTACTCATAATCCTGATAACGTCATATAATATTCTGCTTCCCTATGCAGCTATATTAGGTGCTCTATAATAAACACCGACAATTAGGCCATTTGAGTTTTTAGCATCTAGTTTTATCCATACAGCTTCTGTATTTTTATTTTTATCAGTGAGCTCCCTTGTCTGCAAGTTTCTTTTACGTATACTGCAACACCACCTCCGTTCCCTTCTGGTCTCTATGGAACAACGTGTAACGATCCATATTACATTTATCTCCATCATTGTCACTCATCCATGTTTCTGTTATTCCTATAATGTTGTAAGTGTCTGATGAAATTAAAGCCTCTAAATCAGGGGTGGGCAATCTTATCCACAAAGGGCCGGTGTGTATGCGGGTTTTTGCTGCAACTCCCTAATTAGATTATTAATTAGAGGACTGATTGGCTGAAGAGTCCTCACACCTGGATTTGAACAGCTGACCTACAGGTTATCCCAAAAACCTGGATACACACCGGCCCTTTGCTCTAAATCATGAATTTTGTTTCTAATAATCCTAGCATTTGAATACAGACAGCAAAGGGTAGGCCTTTTACAGTGCCTACTAAATATTAACTGGGGATTTCTGTCTCTCCCAACCTATATTCTTAACTAACCTCCCTGCCCCCCCAGTCCCTAGTTTAAATATTGCTCAACTACTCTACACATATGCCTCCCCAATACACTGGTTCCCCTCTGGTTCAAATGCAACCCATCCGGCTTGAACAGGTCCCACTTGTTCCAGAAGGTCTTCCAGTGCCCCATAAACTTAAACCCCTCTTTCCTACACCACTGTTTTAGCCACGTGTTTAATCTCCTTATCTCAGCTAAGTTAACCTGGCTTGCACGTGGCACGGGAAGTATTCCAGAAAATACCACCGTGGATGTTCTGCTTCTAAGCTTATCCACGACTTCTATAAATTTATCCTGCAGAACAGCCCTCCTGCCCTTGCCTATGTCATTGGTGCCAACATGCACCGCAACCACTGGATCCACCCTGGCTGGGGCCAAAAACCTGCACACACAATTCGGTAGGTCCCCTACCTGGGCACCAGGTAGGCAAGACACCATACGGAACCCTCTATCACGGGTGCCCACATAACTGTCTACACCTCTAATAATTGAATTCCTTACTACCACAACCTCCCTCTTCCTGGGGGGGAAGTGTCATGGTTGCGGGCATCTCGGGCACGGGAACGGGGCATGGTGCACAAGTAAGGGGCGGACGACCCACTTGCGGCTCCAGGAACACAAAAACAGGGTTTATTAAACAAAACTGAAAACACTATAAACACAACTAAACCAAAAAAGACCACAAGGGGTCAAAAACAGAAAGGGGATTAAACAAGACTAAATAACAAAAACCGAATACACGCAGAACACTGAAAATATCAAAACCATCAACTAACGACAATCCGAGACACGACGTGATGAACCAGCCGGGAACAGAACAAAGGCAGGGTCCTTACGAGGCAGAAATGTAAAGCGCATTGAGACAATGTAATGTTGTGATAATGCGCTATATAAATAAAATTGAATTGAATTGAATAATATACTACAAGGGGTAATGACTAACACAGGGCAGGTGAGACTGATTAACAAGGACTAGGGAAACAAGACACAGGTGAAACCAATTAACTCACAGAAGCTAACAATCAGGGAAACTAAGAACTAACCAAGAATGCATATAATCAACACTAGGGAAGTACATAGGAATAACACAGGCAGGGGAACAAGAAACAAAACCAAAACCGATTACTAAATTAGACACCAGGGTTTAACAAGCACAAAGGAAAAAACCAGGGAGCTAAATACAAAAAACAGAGGAGGCGGGATTCGAACACAAGACAAGACAAGAGGGAACTCAGGACCGAGGGGCAAACAGACAGCACATGCTTAATACATTGAGCCACGAGACCAGACAGGAGACAGGGCAGAACAAGGACTGACGTGAAGGACGGAATGACCAGCACCACCTGCTGGTCAAACGGGGAAGGGGCACGGAAGGACCACAGTGGGAGGCCGACCCTGACAGGAAGGGGCTCCTTGGTGTCCAAGGGCCCACCTGCCTCCCCAGTCTCTTCCGGCTCTAAAGCTGGAAGTACCTGAAAGCGGTTAGACACTGTCACTTCAGGTGATGCCACCTCTGTAAACTGTGTACGCCCTTTTCTACGTCTATGACCTATGTTCACCCAGTTCTCTTCACCTATCTGTTCTTCATTCTCCCCCCTCCCTGCTTGTGACATACATACTGTCTCCCTAAGAGGCGTATTAACTCTCTCCTCTCACTCCTTGTTGTGTCAAATGAGAGCCAGTTGCTCCTCGAGGTCACAAACCTTGACCATGAGTGAGTCCACTAACTTACATCGCTCAGAGATGAAGTCTGACTGGACGCAAACATCCGGAAGGGCAAACATCTTGCAAACACAACACAGAGCTGGCCCCATAATTACCTGACTCACTATGACCCCGTCCTTTACTCCCAGCCCAGTATATTTATATAGTGTATTTAACTTTTCGTCAATCTAATTAACGTATAGTTAATACAATAAAGTGCCGAGTTCAATAAAACACTAAATTAACACTTGCATTAAAACGGAACTTAAATTATCCGTTAGCATCAGAGATAACCTTTGAAATTAAACTTTAAAAATAACCAAATTAACAATTACTTACCCGAGACTAACTTCTTACTGAACCACGTTTAACTAAAATAAACCGAAGTTGCTCTTGAGAGGCCGAAAAACCACAAAAAACCCTCTCAAAGCAGGCTCTTGCCAGTGCGAGAAAAAAAGTGGAAAATGTCTTCCCGGCCCCGACTGGTGACTGGACAAAGCTCAGGAGCAACTTTCCTTTTCCGAGTTAATGTTACCGCCGTTAGATAATATTACCCCACGGGTGTTTGCTGCGAAGGTACACGGAGCTGTCGATAATACTCGCGCTGTTTATTAACAAGGACAGACAAGCACTCTGTCACGCCCACAGGGGCGGGGCCACACCGCTACAGGCGATCATCGCAATCCAGCCAAGTTATTTAAAACCGACGCAAAGCTCTACGGGTTGCGAAGTATTGTTGCCTTATCTATGACACTTTCTGAGCGCTTTTCTGTCTTTTGTCGAACCCTCCTGTCCTCCCTGCATCGTCGTTTCCTGTTGTCACGCCTGCCCAGCTTCCCTGATCATCTCCGCCTGTCCACCCGATCCTGCCTGTCCTGGTTTTCCTTCGTCCACCTTCCAGTCCCATCGATCCATTGTCTCGTCTCTTTTTGTAGGATTGACCACCCCGGCTTCAGACTTCCCGCGACCAGCCCGACTCTCCGCCTGTCTTGCCCCTTCGGATTTGGCTGCACCCGGCTTATGTCTAAATAAAACCTTCTCCTGCATTACGGGGTCTGCTTCGTCTCTAATCGCTAGTTACAACACACTCACGGTGACCGAAATATTTTTTTTTAATGTAACAACAATCACCCACGTAACCGTACTGGCACACAAACAAATATACTTCCAATTCCAATCAACCACTTCAACAGGTACACAACACAAGTCCACACAGCATCTACACCACTCCATCACAGTGCAGCAATCCCAGCAGCATCTACAGCAATCCCAGCAGCCAAATACGACTCTCGACTATGAAGAGCTAGTCCGCAACACACTTTGCAGATTTCCCCTCCCTGGCTTTTACGGACTGGTTTCTCTGGTGCCTCTCTTGTGTGTACACTTGAGGTTGTTTCGCGGGAATGTTGTGGGTGCAGATCTTGTTGCATGTCCTGCTGTAAAGGCCGCTCCGTTCCCTCGCCAGATGCAATGGTGGAATCATTAGCACTGTGGTGTTCTACCTGGCTGAGATTCCTCCTTGTCTGACCTGCTTTTGCAGTGCAAGCTTGCATCTGGTTGTTTCCTCCACATTTGGCCTCACCCTGGTGGACACACAGGCCACGGTGAGTTGTCACCTTTTTCCACCCACAGCCACATTCTCTGGGGATCCGTTGTTCCTTTGTCATTGCCATATTAGTCATTACCATAAGTTCTTTCATCACGCCTATTGGTGGACTTTTCCTTACTCTGCTTATAGTTTGTGTAGGGTGGCCGAGTAACAATGCTACGTAGCCATGTGGAGTGGGTAACTAACTCTTCCACCCCGGCTGCAGTCTTCCCTGCTACCAACCAGTCTTTCCTGGCCACCCTCCAGTCTTTCCTGGATGTCAACTGTCATTGTTAGTTAACTGTATATAACTGTTCCCTGAGCCTAGAGTCTGGTCCTATTTATCTAAACATGTAGTAAGTGCTACATGAAGTGTACTTCAAAGAAGAAAGAAAAAGACAGTGACAGAGCTTGATTTTATGGTTTGCCTGCTACTAAATTTTCTGTAGGTGTATGTACCGCTATTTTTCCGTGGTAATTCATTGAGATGTGTATTAGGATGAATTCGCGGACGATTACGTCACTCACGTGATATGGAATTAATCCTTTACTATAATATTCTGGGAAGTTGTAATTGTGGATTAATTCCGATCGCGTGTGGACTGATCATCCTGAAATTCAGATCAATCGTCCATGATTCACCCCGAATGTTACTAGACTGCACAAACACATTATTTACCGATCCCCTGTAAAACCTAATTTTGCCATAAATAACTTGGGCTCATAAAAAGAAGTAAGGATACTCATCTGGGCTGTTAGATCGGAATGCAGAAGGCTTATCTTGGTTTCAGGAGATAGGGTGGGGGGTCGGTATACAGCACCCTATATTGCCTTTAGGGGGGAACAGGGAGGTACAGTATTGCGCATAGACACCTGGCGCAAGGACGCCTATTGTAGTATGTTATCACAAGCAGCATCACTCGGACAAAAGGGGGAATTGGAGTATATATTGCCTGGGGGGAAGGGGTGAGCCTGGCCAGCTTATCCCCTGCCCACACGCAACTCTAAATTTAGTATAAAGGAAGGGGGAGATCCCAGTACTGACCGGAGTTCAGCCGTGGGATAGAGCGCGCATCGCCTGGCACTTTCTCGGAACTCATGTGTTGGTCTCCTGCCAGGACTGAAAGGGCTCCCCAGTCCATGTGTGAAGGTGGGTGATGATAACACGTCCGAGTGTAAATAGCTTTGCAACTACTTATGCTTTCCATTGATTCTTGCGAGTAAATTATCGCCGCTTGTGATAATATTTCGTAACTTTTTATGTTTCCTTGCTTCTTTTATGTATTATTGTTTCTTTTCTATATATATTCATACCTTTGCACCTAATACTATTAGCTATAAGATATATATTATTTGATACCCATTGTAGTACGAGTTATTTTGCATTGCCTTCAATATGATAGCTTATTATTGGTGTTAATGCGAGATCATTTTGTATTACTTATTAAAGTGTATTTGAGTGAACCTAAGCGTGCCTGTTTGTTCCTTCGAGAGCCTAGTATCCCTCTCTCATCCATTTTAATACAAGATGCATGACAATGTCCTGCATCTACCAGTACTTCAGCATGAAAGTGGTGACTGCTTCTGCTGTGGATGTGGACATCTTTCACATATATTTGCTCATTTTCTCCATTTTAATATCTGAATAGATTATGTAACAGCAGCTGTGTGAAAATAGTGTTCCACAGTGCCCCCCACCCACCTTTGCATCATTTTTTCTTCCAGACAGATGATAGGAGAGACATAATGGCTTGAATTAGGACACCACTGAATTTGATGGGTGGATAGTGAGAGGGTGACTATTTGGAAGGTAAGGAAAGGAGAGAAAGGACATGGCAGAGGCAGAGTGACAGATTTTGTGAAACAGAGATACTGGATATTAAGCCCTGTAGCTTTCTATAGGCTAAGGCAGAAAGCCACACAAAGCCTTCAATGTCATGTATCTCATTACTACCTTTATAGTGTGCTGACAGCCATAAGTTTACCTCTGAGAAAGAAAGACCAATAAATCGAGATGTAAATATAGCAGGCATGCCGGAGGTGTGGAGGCAGGAAGGAGCCAAAAAATTCAAATAGTAGAGTTGAAGATTGTGGATGGGAAGAAAGAGAGTAAAGCTGAGAAGGCAGACATAATCTTGATGTGGAATGGGCTTTTGAGTGTCTATGCCATGTCTCAGTATAATTCATTTTTATTAGCATTGAACCAAGTCCTTCCCCAGAGCAAGGCCTGTACCAACCAGGGAAAAGTCAATGTCAGCCATAGTTATTGGAAAGTGCTGATGAAGGCCAGCACTAAAGGATAAGAAAAATGTCAGTGACCTACCCCCCTCATAAGGAAAACCCAGGGCCTGAGCAGGTTTTGAGCTATATCCACCTGAGACCCAAGGATTGAAATTGAAATTGTAAGTTATTTGCCTTTGGAGGAAATAAGACATCTTACAATTTAGATTTTTTCAAATTTATTTTTATTTTTAATTTCACAGCATGTCCTCTTTAGTGCACAACAGGAATAAATAAGTTTCCTAACATCAGTGAAAAGATAGATGCAAAAATAAAATGTCCAGTACAATGGACATAAATGAATGGGTGGGGCCTCAGGAGGATATAGCTGCATGCTGATGTTATGGGTCAAACCATATATTGCTGCTGAGGCCAGCCATGATTCACATTGCTATAGCAAGATCCACTGACCCGCAGAGACAAGGAGTAACATCTCTCCAAGCTCCAAGGCCAGTTTCACAACTGCCTTAGTATTTCCAGATGTTTTTAATGTGATCAGAAGAAAACCTTTGTACTGATTTTATTTAATTATCATGGCACACAGTCATAATTCTTTCATACTGGTTATTCTTTATTCTAATTCTTATATTCCATCTTAAACCAGAAGAACCATAGCCAGCTTTCTATGTCATTATGCATTCAAATACATATATTCAATATATGCTCATTAATATCCTACAGAAACCTTCATAATGGCCTTAACAGCCCGATTATTCCAAACCTGCACAGACTGTGTCTCGCTACTTTTGCATGGTGAACCACATTTAAACTGACATGTCAATGTCAGCTGAAGATCAATAAAAATGCTGGTCCTTGGACATCCAAGACATTCTCTTTGGCTGTCTGCAATTACTTTCCTTTACATAGCAGTCACTTTCATTAACTTGCAAATTACAAAATGTTACAACATTAGTCCATGTTAATAGGCCAGTAAATGAATCACTACCAGTCTGAAGGCCTAGTGAGGGGAAATTAACCACAATCTAATTGTCTGATCACAAGGTCATATGTTGGTGTGTGATTGAAAGTCATGGCAGAGAAAAAAGTTCACCCTCATCTATCAGGTTGTTTATACAGAAGAGAAGAGAGACAGTGGACAAATGACACACACTGGCAGACATAGGTATGGGCAACATGGGCAGCTGCTTAGGGCAGCATCACACACACACACACACAAAACGTTTGGAATGGTGATATTTGCATAATCAGTTTTCTATCACTCATTTGCTATTTACAGTCGTGGCCAAAAGTTTTGAGAATGACACAAATATTAATTTTCACAACGTCTGCTGCCTCAGTTTTTATGATGGCAATTTGCATATACTCCACAGTGATCAGATGAATTGCAATCAATTGCAAAGTCACTCTTTGCCATGAAAATGAACTTAATCCCAAAAACCCATTTCCACTGCATTTTAGCCTTGCCACAAAAGGACCTGCTGACATAATTTCAGTGATTCTCTCGTTAACACAGGTGAGACTCTTGACGACGACAAGGCTAGAGATCACTCTGTCATGCTGACTGAGTTAGAATAGTAGACTGGATGCTTTAAAAGGATCGTGGTACTTGAAATCATTGTTCTTTCTCTGTTAACCATGGTTACCTGCAAGGAAACACGTACAGTCATCATTGCTTTGCATAAAAAGGGCTTCAAAGGCAAGGATATTGCTGCTTGTAAGATTGCACCTAAATCAACCATTTATCAACAACTTCAAAGAGAGAGGTTCAATTGTTGTGAAGAAAGCTTCTGGGCGCCCAAGAAAGTCCAGCAAGTGCCAGGACCATCTCCTAAAGTTGATTCAGTTGCAGGATCAGGGCACCACCAGTGCAGAGCTCGCTCAGGAATGGCAGCAGGCAAGTGTGAATGCATCTGCATGTACCGTGAGGTGAAGATTTTGGAGGATGGCCTGGTGTCAAGAAGGGTAGCAAAGAAGCTACTTCTCTCAAAGAAAAACATCATGGACAGGCTGATGTTCCACAAAAGGTACAGGGATTGGACTGCTAATGAATCCCCTTTCCGATTGTGTGGGGCATCCGGAAAAAAGATTGTCCAGAGAAGAATAGATGAGGACTACAATCAGTCCTGTGTGGGGTTGCTTCTCAGCCAAGGGAGTGGGGTCACGTGATGGCGGCGCACGCAGAGGCGCCCCTGCTGGCCGCACGCCCGAGGTGCACGCAGAGGTGCCCCCTGCTGGCCGCACGCCCGAGGTGCCCGCTGCGGCGCCCCCTCCTGATCTGCCTGTCTCGCCTGTCCTGCCGGCGCCTGATCTGCCTGTCTCGCCTGTCCTGCCTGCGCCTGACCTGCCTGTCTCGCCTGTCCTGCCGGCGCCTGATCTGCCTGTCTCGCCTGTCCTGCCGGCGCCTGATCTACCTGTCTTGCCTGTCCTGCCGGTGCCTGATCTGCCTGTTTCTCCAGTCCAGCCCGTCCAGCCTGGCTCTCCCGTCCAGCCTGCGGCTCCGGCTGCACCGCCTGCGGCCACGCCCCGTTCTGCCCGATTCCCCAGATCAGACATTGCACCTAATACTATTAGCTTTGCAACTACTTATGCTTTCCATTGATTCTTGCGAGTAAATTATCGCCGCTTGTGATAATATTTCGTAACTTGTTCTCAAGCCGTGTGTACCCTTGTGATCCTGTCAGTCCGAATAAACCCCGTCTTTACCCGTATTCACGGCTCGACTCGCCTGCTTGCTCACCTGTCGACGACCGGCCATAATAGGCAATGTTGCCGTTGCTCATATTTCTTTATGATATAAGGCTTCGGTTTAAGGTGACATTTGATAGGCATGCAGATTATTTGTCCCTCTTTTAAATTGGAGTGAGCGTAGAGCAATTTCACTGGAGGAAATTTTAGTTGAGCGAGGAGCGGTGTTGAGCGGAGTGGAGTGCGAATTAGAGCGGAGGAGCGGGCGGAGCAAACAGCCTCGTGAGCGAGGAGCAAAAATTCTCACCGCTCAACTCCGCTCACATGCTCTGGTGGGCACCATCTGAGCTGGAGTCCTGGTTCAGTCCCATGGAGGGGTGACATTGCAAATGGGCCATACGAATGATATCATCGTGGGTGCAGCCTCCAGTGCCACCCAACACAGCCCAATGTGGAGAAAAGACCTTGGTCACCCCTCAAAGGCCAACATGGATAACGGACTCATTAATGGACTTTGTCTTCATTTTTAGTCCCAGCATATACCTCCCTTTTAGCAAGCATGTCCACTCTTTTCTGTTTTTGGTAATGTTAGTATGCCCTGGGGGGTTGGGCAGCCAGTGGACCTTGGACCCCCAGAGGTTTTTTTTCCCCCTACTTGGGAGTTTTTGATTCCTCTACTCCATTGTCTTCTGGCTTTCTTTATTCAGTTTATTTCCTTCCTTATTTTCCCTGTTCTGTATCTCCCTCTACTTCTGTTTCATGTATCAACCCTGTAAAGCACTTTGGGACAACTCTGTTGTGGAAGGCTATATAAAAATAAATTGAATTGAATTGACTTACATTTTGCCCAGACTACCTTAAATCCGACAAGTTACCCTGATAAGCCAGTAACCACACTTCGTAGTATAGGCCGCAAGAAACTCCCCAGACCTTGATCCCATTGAAAACTTGTGGTCAATCCTCGAGAGGTGGGTGGACAAACAAAACCCCACAAATTCTGACAAATTTCAAGCATTGATTATGCAAGATTGGTCTGGTATCAGTCAGGATTTGGCCTGGAAGTTGATTGACAGCGTGCCAGGGTGAATTGCAGAGGTTTTTAAAAAGAAGGGCCAACACTGCAATAATTAACTCTTTGCATAAACTTCTAAAAGTCTTTTGATGCTTCTAATTATACTTACCATAGTATACCATAGAAACATCTGACAAAAAGAAGCAGCAAACTGTGAAAACCAATACTTGTGTCATTCTCAAAACTTTTGGCTATGACTGCACATCAATGATCTCATGTCACCATGTGGGTCGGAGTGGGCACCCTGATTCTAGATTGTGATCACTCAGAAGTACGAGATGGAGAGCGGGAAGGGGGTGGGTTGACCTTAGGTTGCTCCATGGAAAGCTAGAGGTAGAGAGAGTATGTGAATCTAACAAATAGTAATACTTTGTACAGTACTAATGCAATTAGTAAAATCAGTCACGCTACAAAATGTTACAAAATGAACCACAAGTTTTGAGTCTTGGTTTACAATTTTGGGAGATAAATGATGTATTGATGCTCAAGTGACAAATTAGCACAAATCAATAATAAAAGGTCTAAGTCATCAGGTACCCAGTTTATAAAAAAGAGCAACGTTGAGAAATGCACAAAAAATAAAGGTATGCAGTTATTTTATTTCTTTGAGTATATTATTATGCATGTAATGAAATAAGCTAGCATAACACTGGTATATTTATTAGCCAGTTTTGATATTCATGAATGTTATTTTGTATATGTATATATTTTTATGTTTACATAGTTTAAATTTTATCATTATTTAATAGTGTCATTCCAAAAGCACTGAATAGTGCTTTTTTGTTGCCTGGAGTGCTCAAGGGAAGGGTTTGCCCAGGGTGCCATAAACGTTAGAACCACCACTGAGAACACAGGCCAGTATTACGTTAAAAGTTCCTTCCTCTGTAATCCCTCAGAGCAGAAAAAATTCAGTCATTCAAAGTAACTGCATTTAACATTAAACAAACCTTTTATCTTTTCAACAGAGTCAAAAGAGTGATAGCCAATTTTGCTACCTATCATTGCACTAAAGAATTCTCTAAGCAGATGGATTGCAGCAGTTAGCTGATCACTATAGGTCTGAGTCAGTACAGGGACCTTTCTGTGTCATTGTCATGAAGCTCACCAGCCCTTCCTTCACCATCCACCATGTCTTCGTCTTCATCACCTGAAGGTACCAGGCTGCTCCGGGTCAACAGGAGGGGAAGCTTCAGAGTGTGCTCATCATCCTCATCCTCTTCCCTTTTTGGATAGAAGCGACGTGCCTTCTCCACAAACTCTTCTGCTGCATCCAGGTAGATTAAACGATCCTGAGAGGGGAATAGATAGTGGGGGAGGGTGAAGTAAACAAGAATGAGGGATACTGCAAAGATTGTGGATTAAGACCATGTATATGATTAACTGAGCCAGGCATTGACAATGATATAAAATTTGCTGAGGTTTACTATGGAGCTTAAGATTTGGTTTCCTAGTTATGATAACTCAATAGATTAATGAACACAGGCTAAATTTCCATGCAGCATGAAACCATGGGCCTATATCAGGAAGTCAGATTCCTTGCTTAGCTGGATGAATTTGAGGATAAGTAGAGGTAACAGCAGCTTTTCGATATGACAATACTGGTTCTCTTCTTAGCAGGACACATGCTACAGAGCAAAACTAGGTTTCAGGATCACAAATCACAAACTGCTGACCATTCAAAAAGAAGTAGGTACAGTATATCACCTGATGTAACAATCGGGCTTTCCCAAACTCTCAAAATGGCTTGTCCATGAGAATCCTCTGACTGTGGTAAAATTAGCTGTATATTTGATATACAGCTATTCCAGATTACTTTATGGGTGAATTTTAGTTAATATCTGAATTTTTGTGTGTGCACTTCATGTTCAATAGCTGCTGCTCTCATGCAGTCACTGGTGGTGAATGGACACAACGCAATTATTAATAAATATGCGTAAAAATACATCATCTGAAAATCAAGTGTTGTGCGTTCTCCCTACATAGTCTAAGGTGAACAGAGAATCCATGTCAAGAAGGACACTTTGAACTAGGACAAAATTTGTAAACTACTATTTCAGTTAGATGGACCTAGATTTCACTTAAGCACTAAGTTCTTGCTGTGTGCAGATTGGTCAGTCTCATATAATTATGCATGTGTTACTAAAATTTATGTGAGACAGCTAAATAAGTCTTTTAATCAAGAAAACAATCCAGTCAATGCACAAGAAGAACTGAACAATTTAGCCAAGCTCAGGAGCCTTTCAGTGTTAAAGTAGTTTATAAAACCTGAAATAGCTCAGTCACCTCCCTGACATGGATTCTCTGGTCACCTTACCACAGCGGAAACTGCTTGTAGTGATCATGGTTATAGTGATCAACTGCTTATATGGATCAAAAAAGTTTGGGACAGGATCATTCCTGTACAAACACAGTTTAATTTGTTGCTAGTATTCAAGTGGTCTGCTTACAGTACTGTACTGTATTTGAATTATACACAATTCAGTAATTTGATTTATACAGTACTTAAATTTAAAAGCCATTGGAAACAGCTCCACTGTATTTTGAAAGAGTTAATAAAATTCAGTAAACAGCAATGCTGTCCATTTTATTATCTTATATTCATGTAATAAACATTTCCACTGTACGTCAACACCTTCATCTTCCCCACCCATGTACCATGTACCCGTGCTGTGTGTGTGTGATGGATAACGGAAAATGTAATGGGTTTTGAAGGGTGACAAGTTTAATACTGAATACTAAAAATGGGATTAATATGATGAATATAATAATAATAATTATAAGTATTTTGTTGAACCAGTTTTGTCATATAGGGCCCCTGTCCATCTGTGATTTGTACAGTATAATCCTGACTGTCCCTCAGTGATTCGTATTTTTTTTAATTTATTTAGCAGATGCATTTTTTCCAAAGAGATATACATTTGAGAAAGTAGGGTCAGCCAGTTCCTGAAGCAGTTGGGGTTAAGGGTCTTGTTCAATGGCTCAATGGTAAAAACACTCTTCCGACCGCAGTATTTGAACACACCACCCCGTTTGCCCAATGTAACTTGATCTTTCTGTCCGTCCATGAGCTATACCTTTCTCACTTGTCTGTCTATCAGTGACCTTTATAGTGTAACCCTGTCCCTCACCAGGATAAACATATATCTCTCAGGCGGCGGCTCCTTGCTGTCAAAGATCGATGTCTCAGAGTGCAGTGTTTGCAGCAGGGCACGGGCAACAGGGGCATTGCGCATCCGGTCATATGATGCACTGGCTGACACTGTCAGCAGAGATTCTGCCTCTGCCATAAATCCTGGGAACAAGAAGCAGCAGGGAAGAAGATCACTGTCATGCGACCAACAAATTTCACTTTCTTATTCATTAATCCATGCATGCTATTATGTATTATTATTATTATTATGTATCTATACCTTATACAGACATAATTTGTTAACTTTGTAAAAAATGTTCAGTTATACCACATATATAAACCTTTACTTAAACATCAACTAATCATTTACAACACCATGAGACATTTAGAAGCCAGTAGTTAATGATGAAACAAATCATTTAAAAATTCTGAATAAGACATTTATAAGCATGTATTTAACTTAACTAATCGTTTGCAAAACCTTAATAAATATTCATGAATGATTAAAAGAGGAAATGATTATAAACAAATCATCAATAAACTATTACTAGCCCAGTAGTTAATGATGAACAAATCATTTACAAATTCTTAAGACATTTACAAGCAATAAGCATGTAGTTATGGGTTACTATAAACATTTGAAATGATTACAAGAGGAAATGATCATAAACAAATCATGGTAACAATTTAAGCTTTCACCTATAATGATCATAGATACCTTCATAATGTCATGCTATTTTCCTGCTAATAAACCAGTCAAAAAGCTAGTTAACGCTAGTGCTTAAGGTTAACTTCATCAGCTATGTAACCTGGTAATTTATTGATAGTTTATTATGCGTATGAGCAGTACAGCTGCAGCTTTTGGTAGTAGTGAGGCATAAAAATATAAATTTACAAACGAGAGCAGGCCATTCGGCCCATCAAGCTCATTTGGGGAGAACTCAACTAAATAGCTCAGAGCTGTTAAAATCTTATCTAGCCCAAGGTTTTAGCTTGCACTACACAAACAGGAAGACTATTCCATACTCTAACTACACGCTGTGTAAAGAAGTGCTTTCTCAAATCCATCTCCCACTAATCTCCACCTATGGCCACAAGTTCTAGTATTTAAACTAATATTGAAATGCCCATTTGGCTGAACAGCATCTAAAACTGTTAGAATCTTATATACCTGGATCATGTCCTCCCTTAGTCTCCTTTTCTCGAGGCTGAACAGATTCAGTTCAGCTAACCTCTCCTCACAAGACATTCCTCTAAGACCAGGGATCATTCTTGTAACCCTACGTTGAACCCTTTCCAAGGCAGCAATGTCCTTCTTAAGGTATGGTGACCAAACCTGCACACAGTATTCTGGGTGGGGCCTTACCAAGGAATTGTATAATTGTATAATCTTAGACTCACCTCCCTTGACTTAAACTCCACATACGTAGAGATGTAACCCAACATTGTATTGGCCTTTTTAATTGCTTCCCCACACTAATGAGAGTGGGATATGGAAGCATCAACATACACACCAAGGTCTTTCTCAGCATAACTACCATCTACAACCAGCTACCTTTATTTCAGTGGAACCCATAAAATATCTGTACTTTATATTTCTGCTACCTGGATTACCTTACATTTATCTACATTAAATTTCATCTGCCAGGTTTTAGCCCAGTCACTAATTAAATCAAGATCTCATTGTAGCCTCTGTGCTGCTAGTTCAGTATCTGCTACACTACCCACCTTGGTGTCATCAAATTTAAGCAGTTTACTGTATGCATTGGTGTCAATATCATTAATGTAAATTAGACAAATAGGGGTCATAAAATTAAACCTACTATGAACGCAAGCTCACTGTGACCTTGTGCCTCTAATAACTACCCACTGCTTCCTGTCTGTTAACCAGTTTTCAATGGAAACTGCTACTGTTCCTAAAATCCCTGCAGCTTTGAGCTTAAGCAGGAGCTGTTTGTGGGGGATAATATCAAGGCCTTCTGGAAAGTAGATATCTAAGTAGATATCAGCAATGCTTTGCACTGCATTTTGAAGGTAACAATATTCCATTATCAATGAGAGCTTCAGAAAGCATTCATAATGCATGAACATGGGGATGTTTCATAGATTCTTACAGACATGACATTCATGGAAAATGTTGCCCAAATCATTACTTGTCAGTACTTAATCATTACTAAATGATTACAAATGATTAAAACTTTCTAAATGATTTGTTCATCATTAACTACAGGCTTAATAATCATTTAGGAATGAATTGTTTATGATCATTTACCCTTTTAATTGTTTATAAATGTTTATTAAGGTTTTGCAAATTTATTAGCTAACATGCTTATAAATGTCTTACTAAGAAATTGTAAATGATTTGTTCATCAGTAACTACAGGCTTCTAAATGTCAATGATGTTTTGTAAATGATTAGTTAGTGTTTAACTAAAAGATTTATATATGTGGTATAACTGAACATTATTATAAAATGTTACCCATAATTCTTCTCCTCAACTTAAATCTGCAACAATATAAAATGTTTTGGTGAAATTAGTGCCTATACAAAATAGAATGTATGAAAAACTCTAATCTTAATCTTGCTGACTAGTGATTTAAGAATTGCATGTGCATAACATACCATGTTAGTATTAATATCACACATCGTACAGCCCTATATTATACTATAGCATTTTCAAATTCAATACAAAAATCCCCTGCCTTGCATTGTGATGTCATTGTCTGTCTGTCTGTGACCTTTATAGCATAACCCTGTCCCTCACCAGGATAAACATATATCTCTCAAGCGGCGGCTCCTTGCTATCAAAGATCGACGTCTCAGAGTGCAGTGTTTACAGCAGGGCACGTGCCACAAGGGCATTGTGCATCCGGTCAGATGATGACAAAAACCATGCAAAACTAACATCTTGAAATATCACTTTGCAGCTGAAGTTGCTCCCAGACGTTATGGAATTACAGTCGTAAATACATTTATTCATTAAAAAGTTGATAGACAGTGAAAATGATACAGCGCGCGCTCGGTTGTCTGAGTCAATTATACACCTCTGTATTACAATTAAAATTAAAGTTACTGTACATATGGACTGTAGGCCTATGTATTCGAGTACCCCCGCAAATCCTTCAACGCCAGGTGCAGCCGAATAATAAAGAAATAAAGAATCCTACTTCGCGGAAATTCATTTAACGCGGTAGAGTCTGGAACGGATTAGCCGCGATAAACGAGGGACGACTGTATTATACTATATTACATGTATGCCCGGCTGCCTTACTACTGGTTGCCTGGTGATCTGAAGGAGCGTTGGCACCGGCTTGTCATCACCTCCCTGCTCCCCGGTTGACTCAAATCTTATGACTTAGACAGTATGACTTGCCACTTAGCCATCTCTCTGATATAACTTTCCTTGCCAGCCCCAAGAGAATGGGCTCCCCCTTTGAGTCTGCTCCCTTCAAAGGTTTCTTCCTTCTATGGAGTTTTTCCTTGCCACTGTCTCCTATGGCTTACTCACTGGGGACTTTGGGTGGGGATGCTGTAATGTTGTGATAATGCGCTATACAAAAATAAATTTAGTTGTTTGTTGTATTTTATATAAAACTAAGTGAATATAATCCTTAGGACTATATAGATGTAACTTGCAGAATAGAATGTAACTTTACATCCAGCCTTGGATGTAACCCTTATGGATACCATAAAAGACTGACTTTGGAATTCTACACAAGCAACTTCTCACTCCTAATGTGGCTTAGGCGGATTAACCAAGACAACGTTTCCACTATACAATCATTTCATATGCAGTAGACCATGGTAGCACCATAGTGACACCAACTGGACATGCTTTGCATTTATGTAATTGTTACGTGATCGGCATAATGAAGCAGGACTGGACCGAAATGTAAGATGGGTTGATTTTTAGAAGGTAGTGGTAGAAAAAGGAGAACAAATGATAATGTAGAAAAATGCAAAACAGAAAAAGAAAATGAGAAAATACTATAAAAAAATATCTGGAATACGAATTTACACAAACAAGTGATGGAGATGATACACAGAACTGTAGTTATGAGTCCAAGAAAAGTCCAAGGGCTCTATTTTGATGATCTAGCATAAAGCACAAAGCTTGTTTTCTGGCATCACCAAATCATCCACGCAGTGCCCAAAGCAGTATAATGATGTCAGAAGACAGGGAAAACTGAAGCTGCTGAATGACAACAGCAGCTGGGGACTGGGACTTAATTATGCTTGTGTGTTTTGTTTTTTATTTTGGGTCTACAGTTCACAAAATGTAGACAAAATTGTTATATTTGTTCCAACAAAACTCTACCTACATTTCAAAGGTGTTTCAAAATATATAAGGCAATAGGACTGTTATTTTTCTAGTCTCACAATTTAGAATCTTACAGACAATTCTGCCATTCTGCCATCTGATCCCTCCTTGGCTGCACTGCTGCTGGCGTACACTCCATTATTGCCATTGGCACATGCAGTTCAGCATCGCATCTTGTAAAGTCTTCTAATGTGTCCTCATTTATGTCCAATAGACATCCATCACACGTAGCAATGTTATGCGACATACAACATGCCACAAAGAATGCCGCAATCGATTTAGGGCTGCATTGCAATGTTCCACCTGACTTATCTAAATATCTGAAATATATTTTTAGCAATCTAAATGTCATTTCAGTTACATGCAATGAAATTAAAAATGTTTTTTTAATGATACAGTTTGTTCTTTACTTGTAATATATATTAGTTTTCTTTATTATATTTTATTGAACAGTATGATTATGTGAAAGGACCAGTTGTACTCTACAATAAAATGTATATAAATTAAATAAAATAACAAAATACCATTAGTGTACTTTGAGCACGTATCCATGTTAATAACGAGTGTCGTGCACCTGCATGTTTCTAAAACGTGCCGCTAATTTAATAATGCACCACTGACTTTTGTTGTGGGTTTTGTTGGTCAAAAGTGCAATTATTTATTGTTTTGACGACATGCGTGCATGGCATGAAAATGAGCAATGCACCAGAGCATGTGAGTGGAGTGGAGCGTGAATGAGGAGCAGAGCGGGTGGAATTTGGTCAGAGCGCGGAGCGGTTTTGTAATTAAGGCTGGAGCGGTCGCTCTCTGTCACGCTCCAATTTCTCTCTGATACCGCTCACACTACGACTCTGAGGCGTGCCCAAATCTACCCAGAATTCATCTGTACAATTATCAAGACTGTTACACAAATTGGCCAAGATGGAATTCGCAAAGTATTTCACAAAGGAAACTGATAGATCATACAAGTGTACTATTCCTATCAAACGTATAGGTGACAATAATGTAGGGCAAGAACAACAATGTGGTGAAACTTTCAGTGAGTAAGGATTCACTTTGGGATCACATTTCTCAGAAACATGAGAGTGTGCTACACGAACAGGCAGAAGCCAGAGCAAAACGTGAGCAAGTTTTATATGGTTGTAGCATATCAAGTCCATAAAGTAAATAAAAGTATAAAAGTCTATAAAGTAAATATTGGTAATCAAATAAATTAGTTTTGTCATTCAAAGTAGGTCTAATAGGATCTTTTACTTCACTATTTTCACTGTTTTGTGTGCGGAATGCCATCGCCAAACTGGTCCGTTGTTGCCTATATGTTGTTTAAAAATAAATATTTTCTGTTCTTAGTGGAAATGTTGCTGTTGCTCATATTTCTTTATGATATAAGGCTTCGGTTTAAGGTAACAGTTGTTAGGCATGCAGATTATTTGTCCCTCTTTTAAATTGGAGCAAGTGTGGAGCGATTTGACTGGAGCAGGAGAAAATTTTAGTGGAGCGAGGAGTGGTGTTGAGCGGAGTGGCTTAGTGCGAATTAGAGCGGAGGAGCGGGCGGAGCAAACTGCCTCGTGAGCAAGGAGCGGAAATTCTCACCGCTCCACTCCGCTCACATGCTCTGTAATGCACTAGTATAAAACTAGTCAAGTCAAGTAGGCTTTATTGTCACTTCAACCATATACAGGTAGTACACAGTGAAATGAAACAACGTTCCTCCAGGACCAAGGTGCTACATGCAACATAAATTTACAACATAAATTAACAGAAAAAACTAAAACTAGCTAACTAAGAGGCCTAGTTAGCTGGCTGGCAGAGACAAGACAGATTGACAACATAATTGTCCAACATAGAACATAGAATAAAGTGCATGTGTGAATGTGCAAACAAGAGCACCAACAAAAGTGCGATAAACACGACATAACATACATAATAATATGGTGTTGAGGTGATGAGTTGAGGTAGTGGAGAAACAGTAGACGTTCCTTAACGTAGCAGCAAGAATTTGGGAATTAGTGCAAAAAGTAATCCAGTATTGAATATTGTGCTTAAAGAGCATTTACAGGTTGGTGTGTACGATAGTTTGGTAGTGTAGGTCATTGTGTTTGCGCTTTTGTTGATTAGTCAGTCCAGTCTCAATGTTTTGAGGTAGATGAGGTGAGCTGAGTGATAATGTTTGTGTGTGTGTGTTGTGTGTGTGTGTGCCTTTGTTAGTCCAGTCCCTTTTTGTTGAGAAGACGGATGGCTTGTGGAAAAAAACTGTTACACAGTCTGGATGTGTGTGCCCGAATGCTTCGGTACCTTTTTCCAGATGGCAGGAGTGTGAAGTGTGTGTGAGAGGGGTGTGTCCAATCAGCCACAATGCTGGTGGCTTTGCGGATGCAGCGTGTGGTGTAGATGTCTCCAATAGAGGGGAGAGAGACCCGATTATCTTCTCTGCTGTCCTCACTTCCGCTGTAGGGTCTTGCGGTCCGATATGGCTCAATTCCCACACCAGACCGTGATGCTGCCGCTCAGGATGTTCTCGATAGTTCCACTATAGAAGGTGGTCAGGATCAGTGGTGGAAGCTGGGCCTTCCTCAGTCTTCTCAGAAAGAAGAGACGCTGTTGGGCTTTCTTGTGTAGGGAGCTGGTGTTGAGGGACCAGCTGAGGTCCTTCTCCAGGTGGACACCCAGGAATTTGGTGCTTTCGACGATCTCCACAGAGGAGCCGTTGATGCTCAGCGGAGAATGGTCGCCTCGTGTCCTCCTAAAGTCAACAACCATCTCCTTTGTCTTGTCAACATTCAGAGACAGGTTGTTGTCTTTACACCAGTCCGTTAGCCTCTGCACTTCCTCCCTGTATGCTGACTCGTCGTTCTTGCTAATGAGACCCACCACGGTCGTGTCATCAGCGAACTTAATGATGTGATTCGAACTGTGTGTTGCTACACAGTCATGAGTCAGCAGTGTGAACAGCAGGGGACTGAGCACACAGCCTTGTGGGGCCCCAGTGCTCAGTGTGGTGGTGCTGGAGGTGCAGTTCCCGATCCGTACTGACTGAGGCCTTCCGGACAGAAAGTCCAGGATCCAGTTTCCGAGGGAGGTGTTCAGGCCCAATAGGCTCAGCTTCCCAATCAGTTGTTGGGGGATGATTGTGTTGAATGCTGAGCTGAAATATATGTACAGCATTCGAACGTAAGTGTCCTTCTTGTCCAAGTGTGTAAGGGCAAGATGGAGTGTAGTGGAGATGGCGTCGTCCGTTGAGCGGTTAGGACGGTACGCAAATTGCAGTGGGTCCAGTGAGGGGGGCAGCAGGCTCTTGATGTGTCTCATGACGAGCCGCTCGAAGCACTTCATGATGATGGGTGTAAGTGCAACGGGACGGTAGTCATTGAGACAGGACACAGTAGACTTCTTGGGCATGGGGACGATGGTAGTGGCCTTGAAGCATGTGGGAACAATGGCGCTGCTCAGAGAGATGTTGAAAATGTCGGTGAGAACATCTGCCAGCTGTTCTGCACATTCTCTGAGCACTCTGCCTGGGATGTTGTCTGGTCCAGCAGCTTTACGTGGGTTGACTCTGCGTAGAGTATTCCTCACATCAGCTGTAGTGAGACACAGCACCTGGCCGTTCAGAGGAGGGGTGGACTTCCTTGCCGCCATGTCGTTCTGCCTATCGAACCGAGCGTAGAAGTTGTTCAGTGCGTCTGGCATTGCACTTTGGACAGGTGGAAAATAGAGTGTCAAGAGTAGTCGAGACCAAGCCATGACTGAGTCTAAAGAGATTTGATTCAAAGTTAATGCCGAGTCTGAAGAGATTTCAGTCTAAGTCAAGACCAAGACAGAAAAAAAAGAGTCCTCTTTGAGACCACTTACTGCCCTATTTATGATGTTGTGGGATGCTAAAGACATAGTATATTCTCTATTTTAAGAGGATATTTTTGCTGTATTTTTATGTTAGGCCACATTATTTACTTTAAGTATGGCCATTTGATATAATATCATACTCAGCACTCTCCAGAGACAACACACTGAATAGCAGTATTACAAAAAACAAACAAAATTACTTATGTGTTTTGACTTATGAATTACAATAGTCTTGACCAACAAATTGAAATATTCATGAACTGAATCCAATATCCTAACAGCTTCAGCAGGGATCCCTAGTCATGGCCTTTGAGGGACAAAATCCGAGAAATATTTTTTCCATTGTGATCAACCAAACATGATTTTTTTTTTATTTGTGTCCTGTCCAGCAGCTTTAGCAAGCAGAATAATGGTGTGAATGCACTGCTGTGCCAGACATATTTGCTTTACCATGAGGGGCTCTATAAACTCTGTATAGGCCCCTCATGTCGGTCAATTTCTTTTTATTTGTAAATTTATTGTATTTTATTTTTAACACATGTAAAATATTTCTGTTGCCGAGCTGCCTGGCAGGGAGTGATAGATTAGGAGGAGGAAAATTAGTGAAGAAAGGGGGTAGGCAGAGAGATTAAAAAGGAGGAAAGAGATGAAAGAAAAAATAAGCACATATCAAGGCAAAATAAAAAACAAAAACAGCATTTGAAATACAACCAAAAATGGATAAATACAAAGACACAACCAGAAATAAAGAAAATGAAACAGATATAGCCTACAGACATACAGAATTTTTGCATGTGCTTGGAAGGGAGCGTGTAAGTGTATTTGCATGTGTGTTCATCTGTGTGGGGGAGGAGTGTGATCACGTGTGCTTGTGTTGGCTGCATTTGAATTTCTCCATGGAATGTACTTGATAGCGAGGATGGGGGGCCGCAACCCCACCCCACACATAACCCAAGACGTCCGCAGCCCCCCAAGAGCATGGTAGAGCCAAGGCCCCACGTCCCCATGACAGTCGCGTCCCCACCCCAGCAGGAGGAGGAGGGAGGTCCCAGGCGCAGCTCCCGCAGCCAAAAGGGCACGGGCCCCAGAAAACCAGAGGCAACAGGCAGCCGACCCCGCAAGGGGGACAGCCGCTCCCACACGGGCCAAGGCCAGGGCCCCAGGCGACTGGGAGCCGACCGGTCCCCGGTAGAGAGCCGCACCCAAGCCGGAGAGGCCCGAGCCCCCCCAAGGCCACCACCCCAAGGAAGAGGGTCAGCAACCATGCCAAGGAGGCAGCTGCGCCCAGGAAGGAGCAGCTAGCCCCGGACCCAGGCCCACACCGCCCACAAAGACACTTAATTCGCAGACACACCTCTCAGCCATACACATAGACCATACACCCATTCACACAACATACACAGACACATACACAGAGACAAAAAGATATAAGCCCATCCACTCTGGACCACCCTCCGCCATGCGGGGGAATGGACACCACTATTACACCTCTAGTGTGTATGACAACCCGCTTGGTTACTGAATAACCCTGCTGTTCAACTTGTATGGCATCATTTGTACCTGCTAAAGTATTAACTCTGGCCGCCATATTTTAGAATGTTTGTATCCCCCCACCCTGTAGAATTTGATTATGCCATTATGGGCTATACTATCAAAATGAAAATGTAGTCTTATTCCTGTATTGTTGAATCTGGGGCTGTGTGCTACATTAACAACGATATTAGCAACATTGTTTTTTCAGGGGCCGGTTGTAGGCAACAGATTGTCTTATCAATTACCAACACATTAGCTAGTGTGCAGGCGCCCGTTCCCTGCTGCAGACATTAGCTGTCTGACCTGGCTAAAATAGTAAAAGGCATAAATTCGGCCTTAAACTTCATGCCGAAGCTTTTTACTGATATAGAATAGCACATTTGTTTAAAATAACACACTAACAAAACACAAGTAATTTTTTTTACCATTTAAAACTGCCAGACCTTCTTTCATCTCTAGCTAGAAAAGATCGACAAGTTCGGAAAATCGCACTGTTAAAATCACGCTGCTAAAAGTTTTATTATTCCTTAAAACACATTTAAAACAGTACATTAATAAACACATGTAATGTATTTTTATTCTTTTAAAGACCATATCTGTACCATATTTTTTTTATCTTGTTAGTTAGGAAAGACTATCAGTATGATACATCTGGCTAGCAGGTTAATGATAAATACAGCTTACTAGTTCCTATTAAATGTAATTAAATAATCATGTCCAGCTTCTTTAAAATATCAAAAATATATCCAAATTTCTTGCCCGTTGGTGACCATCTGCCCACTTCTATCTATCAGCACGTGAGGATCAATATACTGTGATATGTTGTAAAACAAAGTTAAACCCTATAATTTCAGCCTAAAACTTGATGAGCACATTTTTTACCATTAGAAAATAATGTGTTATTCTAAACAAATGCGTTAACAAACACGATAAATGTTTTTTACCCCTTAAATTAAAATAACCATGGCAATATTCTGTCAAAGTTTAAAAAAAAATGTTTTTGATGCTTGTTGCTAAATGCTGCTCACTAGTTCCTACAGTTATTAATAGGGGTGTAACGATATACTCAGCCCATGAGATGAGACAAGACACGATATTGGGTTCACAAGAAGAAGACGATATTTTAACAATATTTTAAGGAAAACTTCAAAGAGGAAATATATTACTAGAAAGCAGCCTTTTATTTAATTAATTTGAAAGACAAAAAATGTTAAATAATGCAGATGTATGGTGAAATGTGTTAATCATCATATGCAGTAAAGAACAGAACAAATATCTAGCACCATAAAATATTTCACCACAAACTCAAATGATAGGCTTCTCTCCTATTTGACTTCTCAATAGAACATAAAATAGAATATAAATAAAACAATATAAATAACAAACATAAACCTTTTTTTAAATGTTTTCTTCACCGGTGCAGTGGATTTAATCAAATGGAATAAAGCACTATAACTTTAACGGTGTATGGCAAATTATAATAAATTATTTAAACCAATAAGGAATAAATCAATTTAGTTGTATTTTGTTATTTTAAATAAGTTGGTCCGGTTTATTTAATTACATTTAATAACTACGGGTGTAATGAGATCTTGTGTCACGAGATCTCGCGATATTATAACATGATGAGATTTCTCTTCGGAGTGAAAAGCGGTCTCGCGAAGGCACTGCAAATCAGCTACTGTAAGCATGTTGGCGTCTGATGAAATGACCATAGTAGATGCCCCAGACACTTTTAAATCTTTTGTGTGGCAGCATTTTGGGTACCTGGCAGAAATATAAATGGCGAAAGGGTGAACAAAACATGAACCATCTAAATTAATAATAATTGATGCTTCATTGATCCCCATGGGGAAATTCTCTTCATGCCTACTTCTGCTTGCTCTTTGTAGAGTAAGCTGTCTGTGAAAAGCTGCCACCCAGGGAGCTGGGGATTAACCAAATGTAGCTAAATTTAGCTAAACAAGCCAGGGCTGTGGTGTTAGAGATGGACTTTTATTTAAATTAGAAATAGGTTATTTTATACTATTACAAATGAGACAGATTAATAAATAGGGTTCATGTGTTTTCTGCCAGGAAGGGTTGCTGGCTGTGTGCTTCCCATACACAGGGCCAGCAGCTAAATGGGGTGTTATACTGTAGACCTCCACTGTAGTCTCGCTGCTACAATTTGACAGCTGGCGGGCGGCCATGTTGTTTCCTTGAAGCGACAGCTGGTTAACGCCATGACTCTATATGCATGCTCTACAGGGTGAGAGAAAGCATGCTGGGATATGTGTCTACGCGCATACGCTACAGGCTGATCGAGTGCATTCTGGGTGTTTCAGTCAGGGCGGCCATGAAGATGGACCGAAAGGTAATTCACCCTAAAAGTTTGTCGGTTAAATGCTTTCTTCAACCTTATACCTAACACCGAAATAAAACATTGGCAAATACTGCTAAAGTTTTTTTTCTTCTTTAAACATGTTGGTTGAATATAACTTCCCTTGCACGGACGTGGGTCACCAGGGCCCCCCCCCCTGGAGCCAGGCCTAGGGGTGGGGCTCGATGGCGAGCGCCTGGTGGCCAGGTCTGCACCCATGGGGCCTGGTCGGGCACAGCCCGAACAAGGCACGTGGGCCCCCCCTCCAATGGGCTCACCACCTGTAGGAGGGGCCATAGGGGTCGGGTGCAGTGTGAGTTGGGCAGTGGCCAAAGGCGGGGACCTTGGCGATCCGATCCTTGGCTGCAGAAACTAGCTCTAGGGACATGAAATGTCACCACTCTGGTGGGGAAGGAGCCTGAGCTGGTGCGCGAGGCTGTGAAGTTCCGACTAGATGTAGTCGGGCTCACCTCGACGCATGGCCTGGGCTCTGGAACCAGTCTCCTCGAAGGGGGTTGGACCCTCTTCCACTCTGGAGTTGCTCACGGGGAGAGGCACCGAGCTGGAGTGGGCATACTTATTGCCCCCTGGCTGGGCGCCTGTACATTGGGGTTTACCGCGGTGGACGAGAGGGTAGCCTCCCTTCGCCTTCGGATGGGGGGACGGGTCCTGACTGTTGTTTGCGCTTATGCGCCAAACGGCAGTTCAGAATACCCACCCTTTTTGGAGTCCTTGGGAGGGGTGTTGGAGAGCGCTCCTCCCGGGAACTCTCTTGTTCTGATGGGGGACTTTAATCCTCACATGGGCAATGAAATACAACCTGGAGGGGCGTGATTGGGAGGAATGGCCCCCCCGATCTGAACCCGAGTGGTGTTTTATTACTGGACTTCTGTGCCCGTCACGGATTGTCCATAATGAACACCATGTTCAAGCATAAGGGTGTCCATATGTGCACTTGGCACCAGGACACCCTAGGCCGCAGTTCGATGATCGACTTTGTGGTCGTGTCATCGGACTTGTGGCCGCATGTATTGGACACTCGTGTGAGGAGAGGGGCGGAGCTGTCAACTGATCACTACCTGGTGGTGGATTGGCTCCGCTGGAAGCCGGCCAGGCCTGGCAGGCCCAAGCGTATAGTGAGGGTCTGCTGGGAACGTCTGGCGGAATCCCCTGTCAGGGGGAGTTTCAACTCCTACCTCTGGCAGAACTTCGCCCATGTCTCGGGGGAGGTGGGGGACATCGAGTCCGAATGGGCCATGTTCCGTGCCTCCATTGTTGAGGCGGCTGACTGGAGCTGTGGCTGTAAGGTGGTCGGTGCTTGTCGCGCCGGCAATCCCCGAAACCGCTGGTGGACACCGACGGTGAGGGATGCCGTCAAGCTGAAGAAGGAGTCCTATCGGGTCTTTTTGGCCTGTAGGACTCCTGAAGCAGCTGATGAGTCAAGCGGACCAAGTGGGCCAAGCGGAACGCGGCTTCGGCGGTCGTTGAGGCAAAAACTCGGGTATGGGAGGAGTTTGGTGAGGCCATGTAGAACGACTTCTGGACGGCTTCGAGGAGATTCTGGTCCACCATCCGGCTTCTCAGGGCGGGAAAGCGATGAAGCATCAACACTGTTTACGGTGGTGATGGTGCACTGCTGACCTCAGCTCGGGATGTTGTGGGTCGGTGGAAGGAATACTTCGAAGACCTCCTCAATCCCACCGACACGCCTTCCAATGAGGAAGCAGAGTCTGGGGACTTGGGGGTGGACTCACCTATCTCTGGAGCAGAGGTCGCTGAGGTGGTTAAAAAGCTCCTCGGTGGCCGGGCCCCGGGGGTGGATGAGATCCGCCCGGAGTTCCTTAAGGCTCTGGATGTTGCAGGGCTGTCTTGGTTGACACGCATCTGCGGCATCGCGTGGACATCGGGGGTGGTGCCTCTGGATTGGCAGACCGGGGTGGTGGTCCCCCTCTTCAAGAAGGGGGACCGGAGGGTGTGTTCCAACTATAGGGGGATCACACTCCTCAGTCTCCCTGGTAAGGTCTATTCGGAGGTACTGAAGAGGGGGGTCCGTCAGATAGTCGAACCTCGGATTCAGGAGGAGCAGTGTGGTTTTCACCCTGGCCGTGGAACAGTGGACCAGCTCTATACTCTCGGCAGGATCCTTGAGGGTGCGTGGGAGTTTGCCCAACCAGTCTACATGTGCTTTGTGGACTTGGAGAAGGCATTCGACCGCGTCCCTCGGGGAGTCCTTTGGGGAGTGCTCCGGGAGTATGGGGTGCCGGGCTGCCTTATAAGGGCTGTTCGGTCCCTGTACAACCGGTGTCAGAGCTTGGTCCGCATTGCCGGCAGTAAGTCGGACTCGTTCCCGGTGAGGGTTGGACTCCGCCAGGGCTGCCCTTTATCACCGATTCTGTTCATAACTTTTATGGACAGAATTTCTAGGTGCAGCCAGGGCGTTGAGGGTGTCCGGTTTGGCGATCTCAGGATTAGGTCTCTGCTTTTTGCAGATGATGTGGTTCTGTTGGACTCATCAGACTGTGACTTTCGGCTCTCACTGGAGCAGTTCGCAGCCGAGTGTGAAGTGGCTGGAATGAAAATCAGCACCTCCAAATCCGAGACCATGGTTCTCAGCCGGAAAAGGGTGGAGTGCTCTCTCCGGGTCAGGGAGGAGGTCCTTCCCCAAGTGGAGGAGTGTAACGGAGTGTGCCCGAGCGGAGAAGGGGGTCAGCACCGAATGATGGACAGATGCACAGGGGTCTTCAAACACAAGACATTTCCTTTATTAATTTCCTTTTTACGTTACCAACAGGACACAACGCAGCATACCCATACCTCCTCTCCCTGCAGAGGCAAAAAAAATCTCCTGACTGAGCCGCGCAGGACACATTTAAAATGTTACCACTGATCGCTCCCTAATCAATCAGCTGTCAAACGCATGCCTTACCATTTTCCACGTTTTGCCAGCATAGTATACCTTCCCGACCCACTGTATTACGGCATAAAACATCAAGTAACACAACATTAATTTAATAACAAAAAACCATAATTCACCCCCCTGCTCAAATGAGCTCTCCCACCGTAAAGCGCGACCCGAGCACAGAAAAACTTCTCCCGACCGGGAGCACACCTGTAAGACCAACACCAGCAACCCGCCGCAAACATCGATAAGTTATTATAAATGACTCTAACATCGTCTATTCATAACTAGCGGGGAAACCGCTAATTTACAGGGACAGACGTATTGCGCTCTGTCACATTACCCCCCCCCCCCAAGAGTGGACATCCTCCTCGTACACTCGGGACAGGTAATCTGCCACCACATTGTCTGGGCCAGCCCGATACTTGACAGTGACCCTAAAGGGCTGTAAAGACAAATACCACCTAGTCACTCTGGAGTTAGTGTCCTTCATTTTATCCAGCCACTGAAGGGCCCGATGGTCTGTCTCCAGCACAAAGTCTTTATCCATAAAGTAGTACTTCAGGGAATCCAACGCCCATTTGATGGCGAGGCACTCCTTTTCCACCGTGGAGTACCTCACCTCCCGTGGAAACAACTTCCTGCTCAAATACACCACCGGCTTTTGCTCCCCAGGTGGCCCCTGCAGCAACACTGCCCCCAGCCCCACCCCAGATGCATCCGTCTGCACCAGGAAGGGCTGAGAGAAGTCCGGACTCTGTAAAATGGGATCCTTTGTCAAACACGTCCTTAAATCCTCAAAGGCCTTGTAACACTGGTCTGTCCAGACCACTCTAGTGGGAGCAGACTTCCGCGTAAGCTCAATCAGGGGACCTATCTTTGTGGAGAAGTGTGGCACAAACCGTCTGTACCAGCCCACCACACCCAGGAAGGAGCGGACTTGGCGTTTGGTGGACGGCACCGGGGTCTCCAAAATGGCGCTGACTTTCCCCACCTGTGGCTTCACCACCCCTCCCCCAATAACGAAGCCTAGGTACTGCGCTTCCCTCTGGGCCACTGCACACTTTTGCGGGTTGACTGTCAGTCCTGCATTCTTTAGTCGCCTCAGCACCTCCTTCACATGGGCCAGGTGATCTTCCCAGGAGTAGCTCCAGATGATAACATCATCCAAATAGGCCGAAGAATACATCTCCGCCCCTCCCAACACCTTATCCATCAGGCGCTGAAACGTTGCTGGCGCCCCCTGCAGGCCAAATGGCATAAAACAAAACTGATAAAAGCCAAATGGGGTTCTAAACGCAGTCAGAGCTTTAGGGTCATTAGCCATGGGCACTTGCCAATAACCCTTGCTAAGGTCAAGCGTTGTCAGGTACCTTGCATTGCCCAGCCGGTCAATCATGTCATCAATTCTAGGCATTGGATATGGGTCAAAAGCAGAGATGGAATTTACCTTTCTAAAGTCCATACAAAACCTCAAGGCCCCATCTTTCTTTGGCACGAGCACAACCAGACTTGACCACTCACTTGTTGATGGCTCAATGATGCCCATGTCCTGCATAACATCAATCTCCCTCTTAATCTTTGGGAGAAGCTGTGCTGGAATCCGGTAGCACGGAAGACGGACTGGACCCGGAGACTTTAACTTGATGCTGTGTTCCACAAGCCTTGTCTTACCGGGAGAGCCTTTGAAGACCCCCTCTGGCACACAGGCCCTCAGCTCCAACTGCTGGGTGTCGGAGAGGTGACTCAGGTCCATCTCTGCCGCTCCCTCCTGCTTGGCTGGAAAATACTGCTCCTCAGCCTCTTCCTCCTCTCCCACCGCTCTGGCAAACAGGTGTTGCTCAACTGGGCTTTCCCTCTCATACCATTCCTTCAACATGTTAATGTGAAAGATCTGATTTTCCCTCCTCTTGTCTGGTGTGCTGATCTCATACGTGACCTTGCCTGCTCTCCGCTGGACCACATATGGTCCCTGCCACTTTGCAAGGAGGCTGCTTTCAGAGGAGGGCAGCAGCACCAATACTTGCTGGCCCGGCTGGAGTGACCGATCTCTGGCTGAGGCATCATACCATTTCTGCTGCTTCGCTTGAGCCGACTGCATATTCCCCCGCACCAACTCTGTCAGGCGCTGCATATGGTCTCGCATCTTCAAAACATACATCAGGACATTCACCTTTTTTTCTGGCTCCTTTCCCTCCCATGCCTCCTTTAGGACATCAAGTGGACCCCTCACCTTCCGGCCATACAGAAGCTCAAAGGGCGAGAAGCCAGTAGATGCCTATAGGCAAATAACAGGTAAGGCAGCCAATCATCCCAATCCGACCCGGAGTCCGACACAAACTTGCGAAGCATGCTCTTCAAGGTCTTTTTGAATATCTCAACAAGCCCGTCAGTCTGAGGGTGGTATGGGGTGGTTCTAATGCCCTTAATTCCTAAGTACTTGTACACTTGTTTAAGCAGGGTAGATGTAAAATTGGTTCCTTGATCTGTAAGCACTTCCTTAGAATCCCCACCCTGGAGACTAACTGAAGAAAAGCATTAGCCACCTGCCTTGCCTTGATGTTTCGTAGAGGGAATGCCTTGGGATACCTAGTGGCGTAGTCTGCAATAACCAGAATGTATCAATTGCCCCTTTGACTACGTTCCAATGGACCAACTATATCCATTGCTACTCTGCTGAAAGGGACATCAATAACAGGCATTGCAACCAATGGGACCCTATCTCCCCTCCTAGCTGGGGCCGTTAACTGACACTCTGCACAAGATTTACAGAACTTTACCACATCCGCATACATACATTTCTTTACAAGAAAGGACAGAGCAGGCTCTACTTCCTTAGGAGGCTGAGGTCCTTCAATGTCTGCAGCAAACTCCTGCTCATGTTCTACCAGTCTGTCATGGCCAGTGTCCTTTTCTATGCTGTGGTATGCTGGGGAGGCAGCACTAGGAAGAGGGATGCTGGACGATTGGACAGGCTGGTGAGGAAAGCTAGCTCTGTGGTGGGCATGGAGCTGGAGTCACTCACATCAGTTGCAGATAGGAGGACCCTGAGCAGACTGCTCTCAATATTGGACAATGACCGTCACCCTCTGCACACCACTTTCTCCAAACAGAAGAGCATGTTCAGTGATAGGCTCCTGTCTCTGCCATGCAGAACTGACAGGCTCAGAAGGTCCTTTGTCCCTAGGGCCATACAGCTCTTCAACATCATACTGAAGGGAGGAGTGTGATGGCCTGTATAACACACTGCCCCCCTGTTTTTTTCCCTTTGTATTGTTGCAGTATGTATGTGTGTGTGAATGTCATAGGTCTGTGCGCCTATATGTATGTACAATGTGTATAAGCTACTGGACACCTAAATTTCCTTCTGGATAAATAAAGTATCTCTATCTATCTATCTATCTATCTACATATTAGGCCAATAAAACCGGTCCACAATCCTGTCCCACGTTTTATTCTGGCCTAAATGCCCTGCCCATGCACAAGCATGTCCAACCTCCATCACTGTGGCCCTAAGAGGACTTGGCAAAACAAGCTGCTCACCATCCTCCCCATGCCGGTACAAAATACCACTCTTCAACATAAACTTGGGGCCTATAGCATCCCCCTTGCTATCTGCAGCCAAGCCTGAGTAGAATGGTTTGAGAGACTTATCTGTTCTTTGGGCTTGTATTATATCTGTGGGAATAGTTCCAGCCATCTCACTATTAAGCCCAGGGTGTGGATCCGTTTCTAGCAGCTTAGTACCCCTAAACTTCTCTTTCCTCTTCCAGCTTCTTGTTTTACGTACCTTAGTGTCAGCAAAAGGTAACAAATCCCATACAGTGTCTCTGTCTTGTGCTTTGGCCTGTGCACGAGTAACTGCCATATTGCAACTCTGTCCATCTACTAGTGCTGCTAACTCTGGGATATCTCTGCCTAATACCACTGGGTACGGCAGCTTCTCTCCCACTGCTACAGTGACCAGATATGACACCTTATCCACCTCAAGGTACACCTCAGCTGTAGGGTATGCTACTTCATCACCATGTACACAACGAATAAGCACCTTCCCATCATTACGGGTGCTATGCTGGGCCACCAAGTCTGACCTCACAATGGTTTGGCTACTACCAGTATCCACCAGAGCCTCCACCTCCTTCCCATTCACCCGCACTACTGTTAAGGACTCCCCTGAATCTATCCTGTGTGATCTGTCTAGCGTGCCTTCCCCCCCACTCTGCTTTGGGACATAGGACACATTTGACATTTTAGGCTTTCTACGGGGACATTTTGATTTAATATGCCCCGCCTGACCACAGTAGAAACATACAATGTCATCTGCACTGAACTGTTTAGGGCCTGTAATGCTAGGGCCACCTTCCCGAACACCCTCAGGCTTACCGGGCCATGCAGCTCTGCTCTCCCTCCCCGCAGTCATCTGGTATGGTCTTGAGCCTCGGCGTGCAGCGATGAAGGACTCTGCCAGCACCACTGCCTCTCTTGCAGACTTGGGGTTGTGTTCTTTTATCCAAAGCCGCACATCACTATTCACCATCCTCAGGAACTGTTATAGTACCAGCATCTCACCGATCTCCTCCTTTGTATGGGCCTCTGGACACACCCATTTTTCATACAGCTCTCGCAGTCTGGTGAAGAGTTCTTTAGGTGACTCACCGGGTAATATCTGGGTAGATCGGAAGCGTTGCCTATATGTCTCTGGATGAATCTCAAACTTCTCCAGAATCACCGCTTTAATTTTGTCATACTCCATTGACTCAATAAAATCCATTGCAATATAAGCCGCTCTCGCCTTACCAGTAAGTAAAGGTACCAGGTTAAGCGCCCACTCTGCCTTTGGACAACGACTTGCTGTGGCAATGCGCTCGAATGTCGTAAGAAAATGTTCAATATCCTCATCATCTGTGTATTTTTGCATTTTTGGCCCTTTCCAACCTGTAAATCGTACAGGAGCACCTTCTAAAAACTCTGCTGCCGCTGCTCGGAGCCCCGCTATCGCTGCTTGGGTTGCCGCTGCTGAGCCTGGCGCTGCCACTGCACCTGGGCCTGCCGCCCCTCCTGCTGTACCTGGGACCACCGATACGCCCACTGCTGGAATGGCTGCTGCTGCAGAGCCTTGGGCCAACGTTGCTGCACCTGTCACTGCTCCTGCCAGACCTTGGGCTCCTAATGCCCACCACCGAGGGTCCGCCTGGGCTTCCCTCAATGTGCCATGTGACGGACTCACCGCTGTCGACACAGGAGCTGACAGCGACAGTCCCCTTGGCTCCTCCCTCAGCCTGGCTCTTCCCCGGCTCCTGCCACGCTCCCATGTCTCCTGCCGGACTTCGTCTTGCAGCAGGCTAAATTGATGTACCATGCCTTTCCATCGCTGGTCCTGGCGCGCTTGCTCTTGCACAGCACGCTCCTCCTGCTTCCGATGGGCAGCCATAAGTGCCTGGAACACTTGCTGAAGCTCCCGCACAGAATTCTCCATGGCTGTCTGAGGGTTATCATCATCATCCTCTGCCTCTTCAGCTTGCGGCTTCCTTCTATTTCCCCTCATTTGCCACCATTCAGTCTGACCGGAGCACACTGGTAGTTTCCACTGCCACCAAATGTAACGGAGTGTGCCCGAGCGGAGAAGGGGGTCAGCACCGAATGATGGACAGATGCACAGGGGTCTTCAAACACAAGACATTTCCTTTATTAATTTCCTTTTTACGTTACCAACAGGACACAACGCAGCATACCCATACCTCCTCTCCCTGCAGAGGCAAAAAAAATCTCCTGACTGAGCCGCGCAGGACATATTTAAAATGTTACCACTGATCGCTCCCTAATCAATCAGCTGTCAAACGCATGCCTTACCATTTTCCACATTTTGCCAGCACAGTATACCTTCCCGACCCACTGTATTACGGCATAAAACATCAAGTAACACAACATTAATTTAATAACAAAATACCATACTTCACCCCCCTGCTCTAATGAGGTCTCCCACCGTAAAGCGCGACCCGAGCACAGAAAAACTTCTCCCGACCGGGAGCACACCTGTAAGACCAACACCAACAACCCACCGCAAACATCGGTAAGTTATTATAAATGACTCTAACATCGTCTATTCATAACTAGCGGGGAAACCGCTAATTTACAGGGACAGACGTATTGCGCTCTGTCACAAGGAGTTTAAGTATCTTGGGGTCTTGTTCACGAGTGAGGGAAGGATGGAACAGGAGATCGACAGGCAGATTGGTGCGGTGTCAGCAGTGATGCGGGCGCTGCATCGGTCTGTCATGGTAAAGAAGGAGCTGAGCCAAAAGGCAAAGCTCTCGATTTACCAGTCGATCTACATTCCTACCCTCACCTATGGTCACGAGCTGTGGGTAGTGACCGAAAGAACGAGATCGCGAGAGCAAGCGGCCGAAATGAGTTTTCTCCGCAGGGTGGTTGGGCTCTCCCTTAGAGATAGGGTGAGGAGCTCGGTCATTCGGGAGGGACTCAGAGTAGAGCCACTGCTCCTCCGCATTGAGAGGAGCCAGATGAGGTGGCTCAGGCATCTGCTTAGGATGCCTCCTGGACACCTCCCTGGTGAGGTGTTCCGGGCATGTCCCACTGGGAGGAGGCCCCGGGGAAGACCCAGGACACGCTGGAGGGACTATGTCTCTCAGCTGGCCTGGGAACGCCTCGGGATTCCCCCAGAGGAGCTGGAGGAAGTGGCCAGGGAGAGGGAAGTCTGGGTTTCCCTGCTGAGACTGCTACCCCCGCGACCCGACCTTGAATAAGCGGAAGTTAATGGATGGATGGATGGTTGAATATAACGAGTTTAAGCGCTTTCTTCTTTTAAAATGCATGTGCTAATTCAGACTCCTAATAGCACGTGTCTGTGGCCTGACAACTATTATAGAAGGGATGGACATGTATGCTCTAGTTTACATTCATCCTGCTATACGTTTTTTTATTTTTCCTTAATACATAATTAAAAATAACACATTAATACATGTAATGTATTTTTATTCTCTTAAAGTTTAACAGCCCCCTATCTGAGAAACACATGTTCCCCTTATCAGCATAACGAAATATACACCCACATGGCCCCTAACTGTCAAGTACATCTGATACCATAAATGGACATGACCCTGGACCAATCAGAATGAATCTTATGACATCATCAACAGACCCCCCACACACACACACACACACACTAAGCTCCACCCCAAGTGCCTCTTAGGCCCAATCCCAATTCTACCCCTTACCCCTACACTTTCCCCTACCCCTCCGTTTGGCGCGTTCACGTGTAGGGGTAGGGGTGTCTCAATTCTCTTTTGATTGGAGGGGTAGGGGTAAGGGGAAGGGCTAGATAGCCCTCGAAACGAAGATTTTTCGGGACCTCACTTCAAACGAAGGGCTAAGAGAAATTTACAACATGGCTGCCCACTCGAGCAAGCAGACCCATAAATGTTAAGTAATTTTTGCCATTAATAAGAATTTTTATGACATTTTTTCATTACATGTATATTACCATCAATCTTGTGTTTGTGTTTACGGTGATGTTCTGTAAAGAAACGTTTGAAAAAAAATCGCTAAAGTTTGCTTGCGGATAGCACTGATTGCACAATATTAGGAAATATATTTTTATGTCATATAACGTTACCCGGTGACTGACTTCATGTGGTAACGCGTTGTTTTGTTTTGCTTACGGCCATATGTGTACATGTAAATGAACGGTGCTTACACTATTCGTACTTATTGCAACATGACAACATTTTTGTAAATTATATTCTGTATAGGGACAGCTGAGGAAACTCGAAGGCTCATACGTTTTCGAGGTGAAAACGAACATCTGTTTTTAAAGTCCAAATACGGCGCAAAAAAACTTTGGGAGTGAGTAATCTTTACATGCTACGATGCTGACGGCGACATCTTGGAATTTGTGATAAACATCGGCGCATGTCCTCTGACGTAACGTTAGGAGGTAGTGACAATGAATGATGACGTATAACAGTGTAGTAGTGGTGTCCCATTTCTTAGGGGAAATTTTTTAACCCTACCCCTTTCCACTTCATTTCAAGGGGCAAGGGGAAGGGGCGAGGGGTAGGCAAAGAGGTAGAAAATAGAATTGGGATTGGGCCTTAATCTCTCTGGTATCATATTATCTCTGATTGGAATGAAATATTGGATACTGACCAAACCTGGTCAATATGTGTGGTTTTCCTGTACACTTCAATGTTGAGGCTCCTGTCCTTCTCAATGTGTACTGCACTGTCCAAGAAGGTCAGGCTCTTGCCTGTGACATGTTCTCGAGTGAATTTGATGTTAATGTCCACAGCGTTGATGTGTATGGTGAAATTCTCTACCTCATCTGTTTTTATTTTGACCCAGCTATCATCCACGTACCTGAACCAGTGGCTGGGTATGATTCCTGGGAACGAGTTCAGGGCTGTGCTCTCTACTTCTTCCATGTAGAGATTGGCCACAATATGGGACACAGGTAAACCCATGGCACAGCCGTGTTTTTGTCTGTAAAAACATTCATTGTACTTGAAATATGTGGTGGAGAGGCACAGGTCCAATAGAGTGCATATGTTGTCTGGGCTGAAGTTGGTTCTGTCAGAGAGCATGCTGTCTTGTAGCAGACGTTTCCTCATGGTCTAGACTGCTTCAGTTGTTGAGATGCAAGTGAACAGAGAGGTGACATCATAAGACACCATGGTTTCATCTGTGTCCTGTTTAAGGTTTTAAACCTTGTTGACAAAGTCCTGCGAATTTTATGCTAAGTTTAATGTCTGTCTTATGTTAGTATAGTGTTAGTTATAAATAAATGCATGCTTTTTGTACAACTTCAGCCTCTGTTCATTGAGTGCTCACAATAGTCACTGCCTCTGTATGAACTGGCTACTAAGCCATGAAACCTCAAGCTCACCTGAAATATCGCAAGACTCTCTCAACGGCTGTGAGGGGAGCTTCGCTACCCATCGTTTACATTACCTGGTGATGCAGCTCTCTGGACAAGCATTCTAACCCAGGTTACTAAGCGATACTAGTAATTAGTGAATCCCATTTAAGTCTCACATTAACAGACTCACGGGAATTCTGCAATTGAGTTTGGAACCAACCATTTGGCATAACAATTGGTTAATAATCATCATTAAATAATAATTACTTAAAATGTTATTCATTTCCCTACACATTGGTGGAGATATAAAAATTTACTTAAGCTAATTTTTCCTGCATATATTAATTTATAACAAAAAACACAATAATCGTAGATGCTGTCAGCTCGTGTTTGTGAGGCGGTGCTCTGAGTTGAGCACTTTAGCCACATCAGTCCATTCTCGGCTGGACAAATATTCCAAATGCAATTAAAGTCTAAAGCGGCACAATTATATCACAATTCCCAATTGTAAACTCAGACATATTTGGATGCATATACAGTCATGGCCAAAAGTTTTCAGAATGACACATTAGTTTTCACAAATGCTGTTGTCTCAGTTTTTATGATGGCAATTTACATATACAGTGGTACCTCAGTTCTCGAACTCATTAGAACTCGAATTTCTTATAAGTGAAACCAACCAATAAAAAAAATATTACCTAGAACTCGATTTGAATCTCAGAAGTCAAACCGTGAACGCCGACCTAAGATAACTTGTACGTGCGGGGAAATGAGTCACGCGGCATGTCTCTCAGCAGAAACAAAGGGTAACGCTTCAGTCTCAGCCTCGCATTCACTGTGATAGCATTGTGCATGTTTACACTAGCTGAGTACATATATTTAGACAGTAAAAATACATTTAGACAATGATAGACAGTAACAGTAATTATAATATAATAAAATACATTTAAAAATAAAGATTTCTTATTCATTATTTTAATATTAATAATAAACCATTAATACATTAATTATAATAATACAGTGCCTGACAAAAGTCTTGTCGCTTAACCAAGTTGTAGGAACAACAAATAATAACTTGACCTGTAGTTAATCAGTTGGAATCAGAAATGGCTTATAAGAAAAGGCAAAGCCCTCTAGATTATGCTTATTATACCAAAATAAAGTTTTGCATCATTCATTGAGTTTTGTCATGTAATTAGGACAGAAAGGTCAACTTTTGCCTGGACAAAAGTCTTGTCATATGCAAAAATAATGTAGAAATTATACATATATTTCATTTAGAATACACAAACATGCTACAATAACATCAGAACATAAAGTCATGGTGCCTTGGAAAAAAAAATTAATAATGTGTATGACTCCCATGAGCTTGGAGGACCACATCCATACATCTTGGCAATGACTGAAATAACTTGTTGATGAAGTCATCAGGAATGGCAAAGAAAGCAGTTTTGCAGGACTCCCAGGGTTCGTCTAGATTCTTTGGTTTCGTCTTCCAAGCCTCCTCCTTCATCTTACCCCAGACATGCTCAATAATGTTCATGTCTGGTGACTGGGCTGGCCAATCCTGGAGCACCTTGATCCTCTTCAGTTTCAGGAACTTCAATGTGGAGGCTGAAGTATGAGAAGGAGCGCCATCCTTCTGCAGAATTTGCCCTCTCTTATGGTTTGGAATGTAATGGGCAGCAAGAATATCTTGATACTTCAGGCTGTTGATGTTGCCATCCACTCTGCAGATCTCTCGAACACCCCCATGGATGTAACCCCAAACCATGATTTTTCCTCCACCAAACTTGACTGTTTTCTGGGTGAATTTTGAGTTCATGCGGGTTCCAACAGGTCTCCTGCAGTATTTGCGGCATTTGGTATGTAGTTCAGTGGATGATTCGTCAGAAAAATCAACCTTCTGCCACTTTGCCTCTGTCCATCCTTGCTGCAAGCTGTGGGCCTTGGCAAATTCAACATGCTTTTTTGTTGTGTTCTTGTTAATGCTGGTTTCTGAGCACTAATTTGGCCATGGAGACCACTGCGTGCGAGAATTCGAGAAACTGTTCTTGTAGACACAGCGGTTTCTGGTGACCAGTTCTGATGTAGCTCTGCTGCAGTTGAAAAAGGGTTGGCCCTGGACTTTCGAAGCAACAAACGGTCCTCTCAAAGAGTTGTCTTACGGGGTCTGCCTGACCTGGGCTTGTCATGAACATCACCAGTTTCTTCATATCTTTTTTTAATCCTCTCCACTTGACGTTTGGATACATTAACGATGTCTGCCACCTCAGCAGCAGACTTGGTCTGTGGTTGAATCTTTGGCATGTTGTCAGAAGTTAGGTTGCACTTCAAGTGAAGGTCTGGTGTGCTGGGGTTCTTTTTATACACACCTGGGATTATGTTCATTACAATATTTGTCACAGGTGAACCTCTAATTTGTGATTGGTTGAATAATTAAAAGACATGACAAGACTTTTGTCCTTGCAAAAACAGGTGTTATGGACTTCAACAAGCTGTGAACATCAGGACACTTTTTGAATGTTTCATTTTGTACCCAGTTATTAATGTGAAAGCCCTTGGCATTAAATTGATCCATTCAATGTAACAATTGATTGATTAGAAATAAAGTTATATGCCTTTTTAAGTTACTATGTCCTTATGTGACAAGACTTTTGTCAATGACTGTATTGTTGTGCCGACCGGGGACGGAACGGAGAAAAAGGCGCAGACGTCAGGGTATTGGGGAATACGGGTTTAATTACAGGTAAGGCAGGCAAAACGCAGACGGACAATACAATGACCAGACTTGGGAAACAAACTGAAACGCAGACTAAATACAGAGGACTAATGACAACAACCAGAAACAGCTTATCACACGGGGATTCCACACGGGGTTAATGAGGGGGCGTGGCACACGAAAGGAGCGGACGATCGGGGCAGGACACATTGTTTGGATACATTTATTTTCTTACTTTACAAATTACTGTTTTGATAAATGTGCTTAGATGTGTTTAGTACAGTATATGCTCTTCTTGTTTTATCCGGTTCATTTTGTGGTTAAACTGCTAAAAAAAAAACATATTTATGTGTAATTTTTTGGGGCTGGGAACCAATTAATTGGTTTTCCATTATTTCTTATGGGGGAAATTCGATCAGAACTCGAACTTTTTAGTTCTGAACGGATTAATTTCGAGTTCTGAGGTACCACTGTACTCCATGATGTTAAGAGTGATCAGATGAATTGCAATTAATTGCAAACTCCGTCTTTGCCATGAAAATAAACTTAATCCTTCCCTTCTTGACACCAGGCCATTCTCCAAAAGTCTTCGCCCCATTGTGCATGCAGATGCACTTACACCTGCCTGCTGCCATTCCTGAGCAAAGTCTGCTGTAGTGGTGCCCCAGTCCTACAGCTGAATCAGCTTTAGGAGACAGTCCTGGCACTTGCTGAAATTAATTGGGCTCCATGAAGCCTTCTTCACAACAATTGACCTGCTCTCCTTGAAGTTCTTGATGATCCGATAAATGGTTGATTTAGGTGCAGTTTTAGTAGCAGCAATATCCTTGCCTGTGAAGCTCTTTTTGTGCAACGCAATGATGACTACACGTTTCCTTGTAGGTAACCATGGTTACCAGAGAAAGAACAATGATTTCAAGTACCACCCTCCTTTTAAAGCATCCAGTCTGCTATTCTAGTTCAATCTACATGAGACTGATCTCAAGCCTTGTCCTCATTAATAATCTCACCTGTGTTAATGAGAGAATCACAGAAGTTATGTGAGCAGGTCCTTTTGTGGCAGTGCTGAAATGCAGTGGAAATGGTTTTTTTGGGCAAAGAAGCGTCAAAATCAGGGACAGACTGATATTCTGCAAAAGTTACAGGGATTGGACTGCTGAGGACTGGGGCAAAGTAATTTTCTCTGATGAATCCCTTTTCTGATAATTTGGGGAAAGACAAAAGATTGTCCAGAGAAGAAAAGGTGAGTGCTACCATCACTCCTGTGTCCTGCTAACAGTAAAGCATCCTGCGACCATTCATGTGTGGGGTTGCTTCTCAGCCAAGGGTGTTTTGCCTAAGAACACAGCCATGAATAAAGAATGTTACCAAAACATCCTCCGAAAGCAACTGTCTTTTCCAGCATGATGGAGCACTGTGCCATAAATCAAAACCCCATGGATTTTCAGGTTTCTTTGTCTATAATAATTATTTATTATATTGTATACATATAATATGCAATGGCGCAATACACGAATGCATGAATTAACTTCATAACTGAACAAGACAGACAAATCTAGTACAGTATGCTTTGATGAGTGGACTGTGGGGGACAATGCACAGTTTTTCTGTTTTCAGATTATGTATTTACATACATTATTTTTTATTATTAATTACTTTCTGTCCATTCATTGTGTGTTGGAGGAAATTAAATGGCTATTGACTCTGAAACTAAATACACCAGACACATCTAGCAAAGTGTGCTTTAATCAGTGGATGATGGGGGACAATACAATACATACCCCTTGGATTTTCAGGGTAACTTTCTCTTTGACAGTTATTAATTAATATATTGTATACATATTATATACCACGGGCGCAATACACTAAAAGAGACAGGCAAATTCAATTCAATTTAATGTATTTTTATATAGTGCCATTCACAACAGAGTAGTCCCAAAGTGCTTTACATGGATGTGCTGCACTCTTGACAAGACATGCTGTCACAGCCTGCATCCTCTCCTTCTTGTTCTCTCCATTGTCCATTGTTACTTATTTAATCTTGCCTCATTACAGCCCTTGTGTGGATCATGCCAGGTGCCTCTTGTCTGCTCTCTCGTAAGTGATGTGTCTTGAGCTCCCCAGTCCAGTCATTGATGTTGTTGGCTGCATGTGCTCCCTGTGTTCCTGCCGTATCCACCCTACCACATTTTGACCCCTCATGGTCCATTTACTTTTACTCTGCCAGGGCTTATGTCCTGCTTTCAGGGGTCAAGCAGAACCCCTAGCCCAGGCCTGTCCCCTTCTGCTTCAGTTAAGTTTTTGCCCCAAGGTCCTGTCTCGCCTTTTTTCTCCCAAAGCCTATTCCCATTTTTCATTCACCCTGTAACTCGCCTGTGTTGGTTCTCTTGCCCTGCCCTGCCTCTTTTTCTGCCCCTGTACCCTATCCCGTCTTGTCTCCTCCCAAGCCCATAGTTCCCTCTTGTCTGTCCCTGGCCCTGGTGAACCTTCAATTGTCCACCCTGTGTTGGTTTGTGTGTCCATTGTGTCCCATGTTCCCCTTCTTGTCTGGTTTCTTGCGTGTTTGATTCTTGTTAGTGCAGTGCCCCTGTCTGAGTGTCATGTTTGCCTGTGTGTCTCAATGGTGTTCATTTGTGTTTCCGTCCCTGTCCTTGTTCTCCCTTACCCAGTCGTGATCCGTTTAACTACTCCTTTGTGGTCTTGTCCTGTCAGGTCTGTCTATACTTCCTTGCCCCACTTATGTCCATTTTCCTGTCCTGGGTCCAGTTTCATCACGTGTCGTTCCCTGGGTCCCTACCCATGTCCAGTCTGGCATTCTAGTGCTTTGTCTGTTGTTTACCCCAGTGTTGGGTTCTTTCTGTCCCTTGCCCTGCTCAGTCCCTGTAGGTCCCCTCTCCAATCTGCCTCACATGCCCGGAGTGCATGCATCAGGGGGGTACTGTCACACCCTGAATCCCTTCCCCCTCATTCTCTCCATTGTGTGGCTCTGAGCCACACCTGTTACTTGTTTAATCTTGCCTCTTGTTACAGCCCTTGTGTGGATCACCCAAGGTGCCTCTTGTCTGATCCCTTGCCAGTGATGTATATAGTGCTTCCCTGTCTTGTGCTACCTAGTGTGCCCCGTGTTCCTGTCTTATCCTCCCTACCCCTTTTTGACCCCTCATGGTTCATTTCTTTTGCCCTGCCTGTAATTTTATTTAAAAAAGCTCATTTTGGACTTCCCCATGCCTGCCTCTGCTTCTCTCCTTACCTACAACTTAGCACATGCCTGTCTCATTTGGTTTTAGAGTTATTAAGCCATTCAGGCTTTGCCCCAATGGCATACAGTATTATATGGATATAATGTAATAATTAATGACCAGAATCCAAGAGGTGCACTGCTCCCTGCAGTCCACTGATCAAAGCCCACTTCATTAGATGTGCCTGTCTTGTCTAGATTTATACAAGTTATTACAAGTACAGACCCCGGAGTACAAGTTATTAACCCATAGAGAGATATATAATGCTGCTTCTTTTAAAAAGATTTATAACCTAAAAATGACAGGTTAAGAGGTCACAAGTTATATAATGGACATATGATGTCATAACTACTGACGAAATTTTTTCCACCATTGTGAGGGCGTAAGAAAAGGCGGGAATTATTTGTTTTTCTAAATATGGTTGGTATGGCGTTTTAGTCAGGAGACTGATGTGAAGAAGAAAATGGCTTCGCTATCAGTGCTTATGAATACGAGTGGGATTTGTCTGAAGGTGCTGGAGCCCATGCTATGAGAAGTTGTTGACGGGGGTACCAGAATATGATTGTCCTACGGTGATTATTGACATGATCTGGGATAAGCCTATGACCATGGACTATATGACGGGGAGGCATTTGTCTAGGTCCATTTGGTTGCTGGAGAGTGCATTTTATGCTTTCCTGAAAGCTTTCTTGGACGTGGCTGCCCATCTGCAGCATGAGGAGGAGAATGCCTCGCCGTGCAGCGTGACCCAGTACATGGCTGATGGGGCTGAGTGGGCTGGTTACCTGATCGAGTGTGACCGTACACTGGGGCTGCTGTTAGTCCGGTACTATTGGAAAGTGAGCAATGTCCTTTGCAGTCCGGAGCCTGGAAACATTGTGGATAAGGAATTCTACTACCGTCTTAGGCTGGCTGTGTCGGCTAAGGACTATATCCCAGTGTTCTATAGTTCTGAGACTGGCAGAAAATGAGGGAGTTGGAGCCTAGAATGGGAGGAGGAGGTGTGTCTCATGGTTTCCTCCAATAAACGCTTTGCATCCCCCAGTGTTAATTTTTACAGCAAAATTTTTTTTTCCGTAATTTAGTTTCAGTCATAATTTACTCATCTAAATTATTTTAGTTTTAGTCGACTAAAAGACTACAGTCGACTAAAACTACAGTTGAGTTAGTCGACTAAAATTAAAATAAATAAAATAAAATAAAAATGTCAAACTCTTCCCCGATAACCAAAGTTCGGATTACACTGTCATGTTGTTGCGACCTATAGAGCTACAGGGGCCTTACGAAGTAGGACTGGCTGAAATCATGTATTGTTACACATGGTGAAATATTATATATCCGGACAATACTTTTGAATTGTGGAATGCAGAGGCGGAGGCAAAAAGGGACAGTGACCCTGTGGGAGGTACACAGATTCCTTTCCTTTTCCCTCGTAAAATTAAAGTTGGATATATTATGAATCTATGTCACAGATTGTGTCCGAAATCAACGTCTCATTAAAAAAGAATAGGTCCAGATATTGTCATCTCATACAACGAGATTAGGCGAAAGGTTAATATAACTAGTCAACAGAAATATTGGATCAAATTTAAACCTACTCTGGCCTACATGCTGGGCTTTGAGCCGGGTCAGTAGTATAATGTAGGTACCATGCTGACCTCACCCTACCCCGCCGACATTCACGCGGGATTCTATAATATGTACATCTACTCTAATATCATGGAACCACAGCATGAAAACTCAGGAAAACTGCCTCCAAATCCACAAGGACAGTTAAAACTTGGCCAGACGGAGCCTCCCAGCAACGGCAGGACTGTTTCAGTAGGACCAACTGGGACATTTTTGAACACCCAGACCTGGAGGTATTTAGTGACAGTGTAATGTGTTATATTAAGAACTGCACAGATATTGCCACAGTGGATAAACGTACTTGCGTTTACCCCAATCAGAAGCCCTGGATGACCAGGGAAGTCCGGAGACTGCTGAAAGAGAGGAACACTGCCTTCAGCTCTGGTGACAAGGCCCTCTACAGCTCAGCCCGTGCTAGCCTGAAGAGGGGCATCAAGGAGGCCAAGTAAGATTATAGGAGGAGGATGGAGGAACATCTGGACAGCAATAACAGCAGGCAGGTGTGGATGGGTGTCCAGCATATGACCAGCTATAGGACCGGTACCGGAGCTGTTGGAGGTGATCTATCGCTGGCGGAGGAACTAAATCACTACTTTGCCCAGTTTGAGGTGGACCCCCCAGAGACTGCCAGACTCCATCCAGAAACCAACAATCAACCCATCTTCACAGTGGAGGAGTACGAGGTGAGACGCACGCTGAAGACTGTCAACCCACGGAAGGCAGCTGGACCCGACGGCATATCAGGGTGCATGCTGAAGGACTGTGCAGACCAACTGGCTGGGGTCTTCACTAGGATATTCAACCAGTCTCTGTCCCAGTCCACTGTACCACTCTGCCTGAAATCCTCTATCATAGTGCCTCTGGCCAAGAAACAGACCATCACCAGTCTTAATGACTACAGGCCAGTTGCACTGACTTCCGTGGTTATGAAGTGCTTTGAGAAGCTAGTCAGGAACCACATCATGTCATTCATTCCTCCAATGTTTGACTCGCACCAGTTCGCCTACAGAGCAAACTGGTCTACGGAGGACACTGTGACCACTGTTCTGCATACTGTCCTGTCCCATCTGGAGCAGCGGGGAAGCTATGCACGGCTGCTCTTCATAGACTTCAGCTCTGCGTTCAATACTATCCTCCCCTATACACTGGTGACCAAACTGTCAGACATTGGACTTCCACACTCCACCTGTCGTTGGATCAAGGACTTTCTGAGTGACCGCACTCGGTGGGTTAGAGTGGGCCCCTACTACTCCAAACCTATCAGCATGAGCACTGGCTCTCCATAGGGCTGTGTGCTGAGCCCCCTGCTCTATACCCTATACACCCACGATTGCATTCCTGCCCACCACAGTAACAACATTGTCAAGTTTGCTGACGATACCACTGTCGTAGGGCTTATCTCGGGGGGAGATAAGTCTGCCTACAGGGATGAGGTGGAAAAACTGACAGCGTTATGTAGTAATAACAACTTGCTCCTCAACACAGCAAAGACTAAGGAGCTCATCGTGGACTTCAGGAAAAAGACAGACAACATCCAGCCACTCATCATCAATGGGGTCTGTGTGGAGAGGGTCTCAGACTTCCGCTTCCTGGGAGTCACCATCAGCGAGGACCTGACCTGGGGGACACATACTTCAGAGGTTGTGAAGAAGGCCCAAAAGAGACTGTACTTCCTGAGGGTTCTCAGGAAGAACTACATCCCAGAGAAACTGCTGGTGTCCTTCTACTGCTGTACAGTAGAGAGCATTATGGACTACTGTCTGGTGCATGGTTCTCCAGCTGCACAGTGGTACAGAGAAAAGAGCTCCACAGGATTATTAAGGAAATATTAGATCATCCAACCATAGGGCATAATGTTGGAGATTTGCTCTTAGATCTACGTCAGGGAAATCGCTCTGCGGCAGATTTCTCCTTAGAATTTCGAACCCTGGCGGCCAGTTTGGATTGGACCATCGACTGTTTACAGACAATCTATCGTCGCGCTCTTCACCCGGAATTACGGGCCGAACTGACATGTCGGGGAGCCATCCGGACCATCGGGGAATACGTGCGGCTCTCCATAACCCTGGACACCGCTCTCCGCGAACAGTGCAGATCAACGGTGCGTTCGGAAGGAATGAACCTAACCCCGCCGGCACGCTCCACGGAACCGGAACCAATGATTTTGGGGCGTGCGCCCCTTACCCCAGAAGAGCGTGAGAGACGCTGCAATCGGGGGCGGTGCATTTACTGCAGGGAAGCGGGGCATTTCATGGGTGCGAGGTGTGGATGGAGAACCGTTCCCTTCTGGGTTAATTACTCACCGCACAGCACCACTAACCCTAAAGGTTGGGGTTCTCCATGTGGAGCTGACTCAATTACTTGTTGTTCCCTCCATACGAGATAAGATCATTCTAGGATTTCCATGGTTAAGACGGCACAACCCTGCAATAGATTGGAGAACCGGAGAGATTCAAGCATGGTCATCTGAATGTTTTCTGGAATGTCTTTCCCTACCCTGCCCAGTCTCCTCCGTTGAGAGCCCCCTGCTCGAGGATCTTTCAGGTATACCCGAACCCTACAGGAATTATCAGGATGTCTTTAGTATAGCACAAGCCTATGGTCTCCCACCTCATCGTACATCCGATTATGCCATCGATCTTGTAGAGGGTGCTGTTCCACCTCAGGGACGTCTTTTCTCCCTCTCTAGACCTGAAGAGGAGGCCATGAAAACATATGTGCAGGAGTCCCTAAAACAGGGAATTATTCACTCCTCTACCTCCCCATTTGCTTCGGGGTTTTTTTTTGTGCCCAAGAAAGATGGCGACTTACGACCTTGTATAGATTATTGAGGGCTCAATAAGATCACCATAAAACATAGAGAACCTCTCCCTCTTATCCCCTCAGCCTTGCAACAACTTCGCTCAGCCCGGGTTTTTTCAAAGCTACTATGAACGTAACTATGATGTGGGCAATCGGGAATTGTTAGCTATTAAGCAAGCTCTCGAGGAGTGGAGGCACTGGTTGGAAGGGGCACTGTATCCCTTCCAGGTGCTGACCGACCACCGTAATTTGCAGTATCTGCGCAAGGCTAAACGGCTGAACGCCCGACAGGCACGCTGGGCTCTGTTCTTTACCCGGTTTAACTTTCAGGTCACCTACCTCCCTGGGGCTAAGAACATCAAAGCGGATGCCCTTTCACGCTGCTTCCCGTCTCGGAAGAACCCCAACCCAGTGTCTCGCATTCTACCCTCTTCCTGTTTCTTGAGTACAGTTACATGGGACTTGGAGCAGCGCCTCTTGGAATATAATCGGAACTCTGCCCCGCCTCCCGAATGTCCTCCAGAGAAGACCTTCGTACCCTCCCAGCTGCGCAACGAAGTCCTTCAATGGGTGCACACCTCCCTGGGGTCTGGGCACCCTGGAGTCAAAGTCACTGCTCGCCTCCTTGAAAAGCATTACTGGTGGCCAAGGTGACGCCAGGAGGCTGAGAGGTATGTGCTGGCTTGTCCATTATGTGCCCAGAATAAGAGCATCTCTGGCTCACCCTCGGGGCTCTTGCAGCCATTACCAGTTCCCAATCGCCCTTGGTCGCACATAGCGTTGGACTTCATCACAGACCTACCCCTCTCCAGAGGGAACACTACCATTATAACCCTTGTTGACCGCTTTTCAAAGATGTGTCATCTCATACCACATCCCAAACTACCATCCTCCTTAGAGCTTGCTGACTTGTTGTTACAAGGAGACTTTCGTTATTATGGTTTACCTGAAGATATAGTCTCAGACCGAGGACCCCAGTTTACGTCTAAGGTGTTCAGGGCCATGTGCTCCCGATTGAATATTTCGCTTAGTCTCTCCTCAGCCTACCAGCCACAGTCGAATGGTCAAACTGAGCGAACCAACCAAGAGGTGGGAAAGATGCTCTGGATCATGTGCGGCTCCCAACCCCGCGAGTGGTCTCGGTTTCTCCCTTGGGCGGAATATGCCCACAACTCTTTACCCCACTTAGTTACAGGTATGACCCCCTTTCAGTGTGTGCTTGGTTTCCAGCCTCCTCTATTCCCTTGGAACCCCACACCTGCCGATATCCCCGTTTTGATTGTTCGTTGTCTCCTTAGTTACGTTCCGTATTCCTGGCCCTGCCCGCTCCTTCCTCGACTCCTGCCTGCCCTCCTTCCCGACCACCCTCCCCGTGACGCCCCTCGTGGACTTCCCCGTGTTCATCTCCCGTGTCACTGGCTTGACCAACTGGCTTCTCGACCCTCGGCTTCCCCTTACTCGACGACGGCATCGGATCACTTATTGGACTTTGGTTACTGTTCCCTGTCAACGACTTGGATACGGCTCATGACCTCCCTTCAGCCTAGTCCTAATAAACTTGGTTTCCTGAAATTGTATCTGCGGATCTTCCTTAGCAGGACACTATCACCCTCTTTATGATGAATTGTGCAAACAGATCGCTGAAATTGAATTTATAGAAGGACTGGGAAGTCCACGGGGGCTCTTTTCCTCCCCCTCTGAGACAGCAGCAGCAGACCTGACCCTTCCTGCTTGGAGTCAGCCGTGTTCATAAAATGACCACTGACTACCGAACTGGCGAGATCCAAAGCTATTCCTTTGGCAGCCGATTTCAAATGAGGTTTCGCTATATCAACCCCATGCTTAAGAAACGGTAAAACGAATCAAAAAGCCCCACTGAGCATTGAGCCCAACCCACCCCCGTACATGACAGGGTACTGATGTAATACTGAATAAATCTCTGTGGATTGTGGTATGCCATGGTCCCCCTCCGGTTTCTGTTTTTTTAGATAGGGATCTTTGGCATGGGGTAAAAGTGTAGCTTTATGATTGTTTTTTTAATCAGAGTATTCTAATCATATTTTATCTCAATGTGCAGATTCTGGATTCTCTGCTTGTTCACCGGTATGTAGTGCAGCTTGTGGAATGGTAAAGTGACTACTTTGCCAAACCTATCCTATATTTTAACGGTTCTGAGGAATGGCACAACAAATTCCCCCACATCAGAATCAGAATCTTTATTGTCATTGTAACAATGAGACATTGTACAACGAAATTAACCCCTTGGGGTCGGCGGTCCCACTGGTGGGATCGGACAGAAATTTCGCCAAACCGTTTAAATAACTCTGCGAGTTTTTGTCATATACATATTTTAAAAACACCCTCAGAAACCTTGGATGGTCTACTTTTCAAATATATATAGGTAGAAACTAAATATATTTTTACAGCTTTGTGATACGAATAAAAAGAACAAGAGTTACTGACTCAAGCGTCTGCATCTTGAAGCAGCTCTGATCGCCCGCCCACTTGCAAATCGAGCTATTCACATGATAACGACATTATAATCCGACAGTTAGTATTGGGTAAAGAAATGTGTGTATACGCCCCTTGTGACTCGTATAAACAAGGGCACATGTCTGGGTAGTTCACTGATCTGCTACAACATGGCACACGTGCACTTCTCTGCTGCAGAAGCTTTGCGGCAGGTTCAGGAAAGCCTTGAACTGGAGAGCGATGAAAACGACAACTTCTCCTCGGATGAAAACAGTGAGGATAGCGAGGAAGAACGTTGCCACTTTGAGCAGCGACTCGATGCCGTGGAAGACAATTCTGATGAGTAAGTTAAATTCACTTTGTGAATTATTTTAATAATAGTGAATTATTTTATTTTATTAACTCTGCATAGGCACTGTGTCATATTTATCGCTTTCTATAGCGACTGCTCACAGTTAATCATTTTTCATTTTACAGAGACACAGAGAACATTCCTGTGACTAAGAAACCACGTTGTCAACTAAATCAGACACCATTGTCATGGAAGGGAGAAAGCGATGGCGATGTGGCTCCATCGCCGCTGCGGTTTCGTCCTGCTAGGGAGCCTGGCGTGCAGCTAAACAGAAGCGACAGTTACACTCCTGCAAGTCTCTTCAAGTTGTTCTTTTCGGAGGATGCCGTGAACACCCTCTGCCAGAACACTAACAAACAGGCTGCCAGGAATGTTGCAAGAGGGGCAAAGTACAGATGGGTGGACATTGGAGTCGCTGAGTTCTACAAATACATTGGACTGATATTCTACATGGCCATGATGAAGTTGGGTCATGTAAGAGACTACTGGCGGAGAAACAACATCTTTTCCGTTCCTTTCCCGTCACTGGTAAGTTCACACGTCATTTACTTATTTTGTATTGTTATTTTATTTCATTTACTGACTTATTTTGCGATATGACATTACATTGTATTTCATTTTATGTCTTGCATAAATCTTTATGTAGAATCATGAAAAAAATGTTGACTAAGTCCATAATCTGTCTTCCATTGTCGGAAGTATTAAAGTTTTTGAAATCAGGTCAAATTGGCAAAAAATAAATCATGTCACCTTTCTTTGTTTTACCGCTCTCACCTGAAGATCGCTATTCACATTATAAATAGCCGCATTAGCGTGTATTCAGATCGCATTCGCATGGTAATTTGCTGAACAATGCACCGGAGAAACGCGGTCCACATACATCCCCAGCAGCGCCATAAAAGGGGGGGGGGAATTGTTCAGGTGTGAATGGCTTATGCATACACACAATAGCTCCTACATATTGAATGGAAGGAGGCCAGAAATAGTGACATGAGTTAGTTTTTTCTTATTTATTTATCCAACTGAATGTTGCAACGACACCATTTATTCATCTTCATGTACCTAAGACTTCGGTGATCGCATATTATAAACTTGTTCCCCATTTTGTTCTTGTAACAGGTGATGTCGAGGGACAGGTACCGGACAATATCCTGGAATGTTCACTTGAGCGACCCAGATGAGGACAGACAGAATGATGCCAAGAAGGGAACCTCAGATCACGACAGACTGTTCCGGATCAAGCCCCTCATGTACACTATTCAGAATGCCTCTAAGGCATTCTATCATCCCCACAGATGTCTTGCTGTGGATGAACGGATGGTGCCTTGCAAAGGACATACTGGCATGACACAGTACATGAGGAACAAACCGATCAAGTGGGGTTTCAAGCTGTTTGTGCTCGCAGATTCCAGCAATGGGTATACTGTGGACTTCTCAGTATACACTGGAAAGAACAACTTCCCCACTGGCAAGGGACTCTCTTATGACTCTGTCATGTCACTTACCGATAGATGTTTTTTGGGGTCTGGGTACCATGTATATATGGACAACTTCTACACAAATCCAAAACTTTTCAAGGACTTGTATGTGTCTAAGTTTGGTGCTTGTGGAATTTATAGAGAGTTTAGGAAGGACTGTCCACGTAGTGCCATCAATGCACTAACAAAGAAGTCGCCCAGAGGGATGTACCGCTGGATAAGGGACGGGCCTCTTCTCTTAGTGAAGTGGAAGGACACAAGAGAGGTGTCCATCTGCTCCACCATCCATAATGCCTATGCTGGGGATACGGTACGAAGGAAAGTTAAATCCAAGCAGGGTGTCTGGATCACCGAGTCATTTCCATGCCCCTCACCGGTGACGGAGTACAACAAGTACATGGGAGGTGTGGATTTGTCGGACCAGCTGATCCAGTACTACACGACACAGCACAAGAGAATGAAGTGGTACAGGAAACTTTTTCTTCACTTCTTGGACATTTCCGCGACTAACGCCTACATTATCCACAGAGAGATCACGCAACAGGACAGCATGACCCACAAGGCGTTCATGGAGGAGCTCACCGCACAGCTGTGTGGTGTGACACTAAATGTCCCCACGAAGATGAGTGGTGTTCATGTGCCAGTTCTTGGGGCTGAGCTGAGCACTGACAGCAGGATGAAGGCTACTTCTGGGCGAAAGACTTGTATGAATTGCAGGATGCATAGTGGGAACAAAACAAAAACCCCATAAATGCGCAGCTTGTGATGTCCAGCTTTGCCTTCAACCAGGCAGAAACTGTTTCGAGGCATGGCATGCGAATCAGGACTAAAAATTTGTTACATTGATTTGTGAATAAACTGTCGCAAATAAACTTTATTCATGCACCCATTTATTTTGTGATTTGCTTATTTTGTGCTGTACATTTATTCACTTATGTTGTGACATTCTATCTATCAATAAAGTGATTTTTTTTTTTTAAAAAAAAAGGATTTTTTTGTTTCTACTTTTCTTGCATTTCAAACTACCTTTCCAAAGTGATGGGTGTGGGGTGCAGTGACATTCCAGACTGACAGGCCATTGACAGTATGCAAACTACTAGAGGTGTGGGAACACCTATCACATCAATATTCATTGTGCTGGCCACTGACTTTCAAAAAAAGAGTGTCACTCCAAAGTTCTAACACTTTAGTAATCAAACCACATAAAATTTCAGAATGTCTCTTTCACCTGTGTATAGCCAACCCCTGTGTCTATAAGCTTCAGAGCTCAAAAGTCTTACCTAGAAATGTCTATAATGTGATTTTTTATAATTTATCAGCATGTCTGAAAATAGGTTTCTGAAAAGCACATGTTTAAAGTTGATTTTAACAAAAAATAAAATAACATTATGAGTGGTCTCAGATCATTGGTGCTGAGTTTGTGCTGAATAAAAGCACATGTAACACTTTGGGATAAATGTTTCTTAGATAGGTGAAATATTTAAAAATGTCAAGGCATGTCAGACTACCCCGAAAGTGGAAAAAAGGCCTCAGGCCCCAGGGGGTTAAACGCCATTTGGAAATCACGAGCAGAGTGCAGCAGAGAGCTATCCTCGGACCAGAGAGCGGTCACCCAGGTAAGAGCCTTACCACACAGCAGGGATATCACGAAGTGGACGCGATCCTGATCGGAGGGGAACTGGTCTGGGTGATGTTCTATGTATAACCTGCACTGCATTAAGAAGGCTTTGCAGTGATCGGGGTTTCCGTCGTATCGGTTCGGCAGGGCTACTGGTACGGCTGAGCATGGTGGAGAGGTAGGGATCGGTACCGCAGCCGCTCCAGAAAGCTGCAGTTGTCTCACTACGTCTGTTAAACGCGAGATCTAAGCCTGCGCCTGCTGAAGTTGGTCCTGGACGTCTTGCGGATCCATGGAAGATCCGCAGAGACAATTTCAGGCAACCAAGTTTATTAGGACTAGACTGAGGGGAGGTCGTGAGCCGTATCCAAGTCGTTGCCAGGGAAAAGTGATCTGATGCCGTCGTCGAGTAAGGGGAAGCCGAGGGTCGAGAAGCCAGTTGGTCAAGCCGGTGACACGGGAGACGAACACAGGGAAGTCCACGAGGGGCGTCACGGGGAGGGTGGTCGGGAAGGAGGGCAGGCAGGAGTCGAGGAAGGAGCGGGCAGGGCCAGGAAGACGGAACGTAACTAGGGAGACAACGAACAATCAAAGCGCTCAGTATGTACAATACCTTGCACCAGACTGATGTCAGTGCGAGGTTGAAATACGGTATTCCCCTCAGTTTCTGGCAATCATTGCCAGTCATGTGAGGTGGGTGTGACAGATAGGAAGCATAACACCATACAAATTTTTTAACGGGTGCACAGTTGAGACAGTGACTCTGATTTAAAAGCAATTCTTTAATGAAATACGTTTTCCCCGAAGAACTTGCACCAGTAATTATCGCTGTAAGTGGCAATTCTAAACGGTGATCAAAGTCGACCTGTTTCAGACTGTTACCTCTCAATGGCGGCTTGGAAAGACTGATGAAACATTAAAGAGTCTCCTAATATTTTAAATCTCCCCACACACGTGGCGCATGGATTAAAAGTTGATAAATATAGATTTGAAAGTTTTTATCCATCCATCCATTGTCCAACCCGCTTACCCTACTGGGTCACAGGGGGTCCGGAGCCTACCCCGGAAGCAATGGGCATGAGGCAGGGAACAACCTTGGATGGGGGGCCAGCCCATCACAGGGCACACACCATTCACTCACACATGCACACCTAAGGACAATTTAGCAACTCCAATTACAGTCAGTATGTCTTTGGACTGTGGGGGAAACCCCACGATGGCATGGGGAGAACATGCAAACTCCACACACAAGCGGAGACTCGAACCCAGGTCCCAGAGGTGTGAGGCTAACCACTGCACCACCACGCCACCCTGAAAGTTTTGATTTTCTAAAAAAATCACTACATCAAAATATATTCCGTTTTGTTTTAAAAAAAAAACTTTTCTGTCACATTCGATTTTGTTATACGAGTGCATCATTATAGGGGGATTATTCCTGCATCCTCCGATGTAGCTTTCAATCAATTTGGTCATATTGTCAAAGTTTACCTTTTGACAGGTTTCATAATTTAGAGTTATGCCCTTACATTTTAACTGTTTTCCCATTGTTGAGTCGGTAACAGTAACTTTTTGGTCCTAGTGCACCCGATGAAGTGACGTATTCTTTGGGGCCTAATTCCCTAAGGTCCCAGCCTGCTTATGTAAACAATACTGTCTGTGTCATGATACAGGACTTTTTCCAGTTCTTTGTAAAGTGTCAACCACCCCCATGCAGTGTTTTCACAGGCTATGAATATGTTAGTCTTTCCCGGTGACAGTTTGTAGGAAGACTTGTAACGCCAGTGGATGAGGGTGACCTCATAGTTCAAAAACGCGAAACAAGAAATCTCGTACAACTCCGAGCAGAAATTTTTTTTAAAAGCCCCAGGGTCAGACACTATAGATGTTTGGAGCATGTTGTTCCTCTGTGCGAGTTTATCCCACAGAGAGTTAACTCTCTGAGGTCGAGTATGACGTCGGCGACATCGCATACTTTTCGCGTCTATTTCAGTTTATATCTCGCTGAAATCTTAATGTAGAATCATGAAAAAAACGCTGGCTAAATCCGTAATCTGTCTTCTTTTCAAAACGTCCATTGTCGGAAGTATTAAAGTTTTTTTAATTAGGTTAAATCAGCAGAAAAGTAAACCATATTATCTTACTTTGTTTTACCTGCATCGGGGGCATGTAGTGCCACTCTCACCTGAAGATCGCTATTCACATTATAAATATAATTGAACATTGAATAGCGCGTATTCAAATCGCATTCGCATGGTAATTTGATTAACAGCGCAACGGTGAAACGCGATCCAGATACATCCCCTTCAGCACCATAAAAGGGGGTTGGGGACGTGGCCAGGTGACAATGGCTCATTCATACACATGAAAGTTGCTACATATTCAATGAAAGGAGCCAGAAATAGTGACATGAGTTAGGTTTTTCTTATTTATATATCCAAATGAATGTTGCATCTACACCATTTAGTCATCTTCATGTAGCCAAGACTTTGGTAATCAGATATCTGGGATCAAAACAAACTGCCAGCATTGCTTACTATGTACTTTTATAATGTTTCTGCAACTGTTCCAAACTGCATTTTGCAATGTCTATACTTTGATGTCAAATTTCAAACTTAACAAAAATCTGACATATTTACAATATATATTAAAATAAAGATGAGTGTAATGGCAAAACAAATATATAAGAAATAATTTATTTGCCATGAATTAAGTTTATGATATTTGAAGAAATGTGTGATCATGCCCCAGTCAGTGAAAGTGTGTTTCCTACCCCTAGACCCCAAAGGGTTAAGCAGAAGCTTGGTGACCTGCCCCTTCCCCCTGTTAGACTCAGTCTCATTGGGCTCCAATTCAATCTCCTCATGCACAAGATAATTCTTAATGTAGTCCCGGTGACCCGTGGCATCGGTTGCATCGTCGGGGTAGCCCAAAACCTGTTGCTTGAATTTGAGAAAGATTTTGATGTTGCCTCTAAACAGTTCACTACTGTTTTGGGGGAAATGCCACACTTTGTGGACTTTTACAATGGTATAACCCTTGTCTAAAGCCAGATTGAGTTCCGCGGTGAACCAGACTGTTCACCTGTATCAGAATGCCCTCACGGCCCCTCCTGCCTGTTCTCGATTGCACATGTCCAGCGTAGCCCATCTAAAATTCACAGGGTCAAAAATGCTGTTAAAAGAAGGGGGGAATGTATCCTCCATTCCCCTAGATGGCGCTGCAGCGTGTAAGTGGTTGGGCCGTTTCTCCCTGTTGAGCTAGAGAGCGTTTTTTCCATGTGAAAAAGAACCACCAGGAATTTAGAGAAGAAGTTTGTTTTATCCATATTACAAGTATGTGATATAAGTCAGAGGATTTTGTTTTGGTAAATATTATGACCACCACAGGGGGTGAGGGTAAAATGCGGATTCCGCTGGATGTAAACAAAAGAGCCTTCGAGGAGCTCAGCAATGCGGTGCAACTGCGCAGTCAGTACAATATGGTTGTCCGAAATCGTATTGTTCTTAATGTTAACATTCATTTCATTGTTAATTTGTTAAACATGTGAAAATGATCTATATATTATCTGTTGAGCGTTCTCTGGTGGAAGATAATCTGCATTTTTCCCCTCTCTGTTGTCCCGTCAGAATTAGACAGATGTGGATGTCCAGCTACCAACGTCATTGTTTATGTATGCCTGTTCCTGACAAATAAAATAAATCGTAATAAATCAATAAATAAAAATGTGTCTTTCACCAAACATTTTTATTGTAATTCTGTTTTTCTGTAGATCTCATATCCAAGCACTATTGAACTGTTTTTGTGTTATCTGATTACATTTTCTCAAATAAGTAAACCTATACTGTACACCTTGCAAGCATTCCTGTGAAATATCTACACTATTGTAGAAACGTCGTTGCCACTCTACAAAGCATTTTATCAGAATTAATACACAAAATAAATCAAAGAAAAAGGATATTGCAAAGCATCTGTTACATTGAAACATGGAAGTGGCACGTAGAAATCCTGCCCCGGGACATGTGACATACTGCCGGAAAGCTCGCAATTTGTCCTAAAGGAAAATGCATGACAGGGCCCGGGGCAGGATTTCTAAATGTGCATTTCGCCTTGTACAGTGTAACTGGGGAAATGGGGAAGCTGTCATCCATAATCTAAAATTAAAAGTCCACGGAAGTGGCATGTAGAAATGAGTCCCCAGGGTAAGTCATATATTGCTAGAAAGGTTGGAATTTGGTTGGAATTTGCATGAAAGCGTAATAGGCTGGAATTGTAAGTATCCATTTTGCCCTATACACTATAACCATATCAATAAGTGCATTACATAATCTAAAACTAAAAGTCCATGGAAGTGACATGTAGAAGTGAGGCCCCAGAACATGCGATATATTGCCAGGAAGGTCGGAATTTGAACTTTTATGAAAATTCAAGATTGAAGATTCAAGATTCAAAAGGTTTATTCGTCACGTACACAGTTGTACACACACAGCATGTAGTGGAATGTAATCCTGGTCACTCTGAGCAGCTGTGCATGATAAGAGAGTAACAAAATATATGAAATGTTCAGCTGTACATAATCTATACATAAGTGATAGGTAAGAGGTATTTTACTGTGCAATGTGCAAGAGGCCTGAGGTATGTGCCAACGATTTGGACAGTGTGAAGCAGCACCTAGAGGCATTGAGTATTGTCCTGATATACTGTAGGAGCATTATGACCTGGGGGAAAAAGCTCTTCCTTAACCTTTCCGTTCTGGGGTGCGTTTCCCAAGACCATAGTGGAGCAACACTGTTGTTAAGTTGCGTAGTTCGAACAACTCACGAGCTGTAGTTAGAAGCTTAGTCCCGGGTAAATACGTCAGCGATGGTGGAAAATGCATTCTAAGGGTATAGTCACCGTGTAAGTAAAAAATTTAATAATCTTTCATAACTAATTGGGAATAATTTAGCTCTACGATCACATATAATGTGAAGTTGTCTGAAAATGTAGTTTGAAACGTAATTGTTGTGTGGGTCTCTGGTCATAAGTACGGTAACTGTCTGTAGTGAGCAATAGGGACACCTTGCTGGGTGATGCGGGAAGAATCCTCTGTGTGACCCATCTGTACGTTGATGTCAAAATTCAACTCACCAGTGGCACTTGTACTCTCATCTAGCACATATTGTATGTTCTAGTCACTCTTTGGCTTCTTCTCATGTTTAGAAACATGTGTGAACAGTTTTGAGTCATTTTGTTAAAATGATGACTACTGTATGGTGGCTGTGCTGAACTTCTGCAGCCTGTGTTTTCTATTTTGCATCAAAGTTTACCACGGTGCAAAATGTGTTTTGATGAATAGGAATGTGTTTAGAGTTTTGCTCAGATCTACAAATAGTGTTTAACACTAGAAAGACTGACTGGGTCAATTGACCCAAATCAAACAAAATCACTGCTATTTCTCATTGAAGTTCTTGCTACAAAAATCTGAAAAAAGTTAGCTTCAGTTAGCTTTCGTTTGACATCTCATGCATATTTTGGCCAAGCATTTGCCGCAAACAGGACGCTTGCACGTGTCACAGGTAGTGACAGTTTTGTTGCGTTTACAAGCGACCGTGACTTGACAGCTGACTCTTCTCTCAAGTTGCCCTGTCGGTGATGGTGTTATGACTATTATGTTATTGTTATTATGACTTGGTTATCTAATTCATTTGCATTACATTACGTCAATTGACCCAGTCAGTCTTTCTAGGTATATACTGCTGTAAAATACTAATTTCACCAGCAACTTCATTTGTGTTACCATGTTCTGTTCAAGAATGATAAAAAAATAAAAGTCAGATTTTTTCAGATTTTTGTAGCAAGAACTTCAATGAGAAATAGCAGTGATTTTGTTTGATTTGGGTCAATTGACCCAGTCAGTCTTTCTAGTGTTAAAGTTTCTACAAAAGAGTGATTGATTCAATAAATGAGTTTTGGCAATTGGTTCAAAGTTTTGTTCCAAGAATGAAGTTTAGTGTTTTAATTAGCAATTCAGAAAAACTGTAACAGAAACATAAGGCAAGGTAAACGTTAACTTACCAACGCTCTTTGGGATAGTCAAACCAGATATGTCCAGTTTATATAGATACTAAACCCCCGTTAACGATGTGCAGATGTCCGACGCCACTGGCAGCCATGCAGCCCCAGACCATGACCTTCAAAGGATGCTTCACAGTGAGTGAACTCCTCCCCAGGAAACCTCCTCACATAGGTGTCGGCCTGGCTACCAAACAGGCAGAAAGTGCTTTCATCGCCAAAAAGCACCTTTTCCCACGTTTCACATGTCCAGCGTGAGTTCTTCCGTGTCCAGTCAATCCGGTTGCACCTTTGGACATCAGTCATCAGTGGCTTGTTGCGTGCCTTGCAACCCCGCAGACCAAACTGTGGGCACCGGTGACAAAACTGTTGATGAGGTGACACTGACATGACAGCTGTCTGACCACTCACGCAGTAGCTGAGGTGAGGTCAACTTGCGATTGCTCAATGGAATGCGTCAAAGTGCATGATCCTAGCATGATTTTGATGCATGAGGATGACCAGACCGAGGCGTGTCTGCCACCAAACTCGCTTTCTTCTTTTGTACAATCTTTACAACTGCTCTGTGACTGCAGCCGACTTTGTTAGTAATCTGGCAGCATGAAAATCCATGAAAATTTGTTGTTCCAAGGAATATTTCTTAATAATAGTTTATTTTCATTTGTAATTCTTCATTCTGCCAATGCAGATTTGTTTGTTTAATAAATGGTGTTGTTCACAAAACTACAAAAAGTAATTTAAGAACATAGCAATTCACTAAATTCACTACTGTTCATGGCTCAAGGGCCATTTGTTAGACTGCACAACACAATTGTGAAAGAAGGTGAGAGCTAATCTAGTGGCTATGGGAGTGTATTTACATAGAGCAGATATTACCCTCACCCCCCTTGTTAGATGAGAGAAATGGTGTAATGTGAGTTTGGTAATATTATACAGCTACGAGGTAACTCTAACGGGCTAATGTTTTCAGGCTTAGAGCCACTATAAAGATTTTGTGAATGTTTTGACGTGGTATGCTGGAGTGTGATGCTAATGTGCTTTTGCAACTGTTTAAATAACATGTTCTATGAGATGCAGCACTTTGCACTGCTCACTTGTATTAATGTATGGTGTTCTTAGTCACTTTCTTGAACTGGTACTACATTGCATAGTAACTAAGATCTGTGGTTTAGTAATTTACCCATGAATGTCTTATTGATAAAGCCCTATACAGCACTAATGAGATGTTTTATGCTGCTGTGTGCAGATTGGTTTTTTTTGTGGTGTATTTCTTACCACTGAGAAAGAGAGAGACACAGGCAGAGATAGAGAGAGAAAAGACCTGCACAGCGAGCCAGCGATTCTGGATGTTGGGGAATACGACTGCAGCCAGTGCCCATCAACCTGCCCTAGCCAGTGGACTGGACACATTCTCTTTGGATACAGATAAGCTCCCCTTTTGAGATCTCCAACAGTATTTTTACACTGCCCGGGTAGTGATACACAAACCTTTATTCAACATTACAAAGTACGTACAAATATTCTTTTTTTGAGTTTTTGACACGCACAGAGAAGCTGAACTGAAACTGACATAGGGTTATTGACTTGACTGACTTTTTTCATATGGACTGGCTATTGGGGAATTTGTTTTTTTTCTGTACTGTTTATGTGTTTCATAAATTCATGTGGGGTGTTCAATAAACATTGTTACTGCCCTCTTTCTGTTCAAGCTGTGGTCATAGCCAATTCACTCCAAGAACCAAACCTAGTTCTGATCTGTTGTGTTAACATTTATTATCCAAGTTAAAGTGTGTTACACCTGCATAGGGTAAACACCAGTTTCCCATTTGGCAGTCTGCTGAGTAGCACAGGGAAAAACAGCTCGCGCAGGGAATTTACTGTGGCTTTTTTCAGGCTAAAGTATTCATTCAGAGGTTTAAAATTTGAATGAATGACTACCGGGTGTCCCATGGGGAATTCAAATTTAGCCAGAGTAAATGGGTACTGCAACGTGAAATCCCCATATCAGACGCGCTTTCCCCCAGTGACGTCGTAACACAGGCGAATAACATTTTCACATCTGAGTTGAACAACCCATTGCATTGGGGATTTTTCTCAACGGCTTGCTTAGAAAGGAGTACCTTTGCTCAAACACGCTGTCCACGATGAGAATGATTTTATTCCCCTGTGACACTACATGTGGTTCTACCCCTTCCTTCACCATTGCGTTCAGTATGATGTAATTATCGAACACCTTTCCATATTGAGTATATGCATCAGTATAGTTTGGGGTCCTGAAATGTCTAAGGAACTGGTGCATCATTATCTCATTCTGATCGGTGATGGCACACATGTAAACAGGGATATGGGTACCTGAGGTTTGAAATGTTTCAAAGTAAAAAAACACGTATTCGGTCATGTTTTTTACTCCCCTTACCATTGTCCCCCTCAACCCTTTTGGTGACCGTTTCCTTTTTTTTTGTCTGCAGGCTTCTCCGGTGCATTTAAATAGCAGAGATGTGGCGTGGGGTCAGACTCTACAGAGCTATTCTCTGAGTGCAGCTCATCACAAATATTACATTTTGTGGTTCTACACAAGTGTTGTTTTGGGTTCTCAGGACTTGCATAGTAGAGAAGCCCACAAGCTTTACATTTTCTGAACTCGTCTCAGGGGCTAGCAGTCTGCCCCTTAATGGGGCAGACCCATATCGTGAGGTAACGCTCAAAGCACACATTGTTTAATCATCTACGATTACAACGCTCACACACTATCGCCATGCCGGTTTCACCTTCCCTACAATTAGTCTGACAGATGTTGCAGAATTTTTTGCAACGATGAGTGTGAGGCAAGTTGTAACCTTGTGCAAACGTAGCTCACCCCAAAGAAGCCCGTGATGCATTTAATGCCATAAAAATACTTTTTGTGCAAGAAGAAATATACCACCCGTCTACTGCCGGTAGATGTGGCAGTCAGGTAAATGTGGAGATTGTTTGAATACGTTTATTGATAATACACCGCAGCTTTGCAATGAATGAATTTCTCGCTTTCTTCTGTAATTCCAGACCGAGCTTTTCAGTGAGGTTTCCATGGAGCAAGTTTATGGCGAAACATGCTCTGTTGTCGTTTTTAATGATTAATGATTAATGTTTATTATTTCTGTAGCTAGCATGGACTGCAGTTTTGGTTTGTTCCCACCGCTGTATGGGATATTGATTACATCTACAATAACTTCTAGATTGGAATCATTTAAAATTTCTTGATTAGACTGAACCAGGTGATCCAGCAATTGCTGGAAGTCTGTCAGGTCCCCCTCCCCATGCTGTAAAATTTGTGAGAGCTCGTCGTTTAAAAAGTCACCTCACAGGGTGACCTGTACATAAGCCTTCCCCCGCCCCCCCCCCCCCCCCCCCCCCGTGCGGCATAAGGTATATAGATTACAAAAAAGGCAGGAGGGCTGTTCTGCAGGATAAATTTATAGAAGTCGGGGATAAGCTTAAAAGCAGAACGTCCACGGTAGTATTCTCTGGAAAACTTCCCGTGCCACGGGCAAGCCAGGCTGAGTTATTTGAGATAAGGAGATTTTTTTTATTTATTTTTTTTATTTATTGCTCACCACCAGAGATAAGGAGATTAAACGCATGGCTAAAAGGGTGGTGTAGGAAAGAGGGGTTTAGGTTTATGGGGCACTGGAAGACCTTCTGGAACAGGTGGGTTCTGTTCAAGCCAGATGGGTTGCATCTGAACCAGAGGGGAACCAGTGTATTGGGGAGGCATATGTGTAGAGTGTCACGATCTGCTCCGTTAGATCCCGATGTGTGCCACGCCCACCTCGTTACCTCGTGTGATTTCCTGATTGTTCCCACGTATGTCTAGTTAATTCCAACCTGTCCTTTGTATATAGTCCATCTCTCAGTCAGATCCGTCATTGTATTGTCATGGTGTCTGTCTACCGTGACAGAGAGTAGTTGAGGAATGTTTAAACAAGGGACTGGGGGGGCAGGGAGGTTAGTTATGAACAAAGGTGGGGGGATACGGAAAGCCCTAATTAATATTAAAAGTGGGCACTGTAAAAGTCCTACCCTTTGCGATCTGTACTTAAATGCTAGGAGTATTACAAACAAAATGCATGATTTAGAGGCTTTAATTTCATCAGGCTCTTACGACATTATAGGAATAACAGAAACATGGATGAGTGACAATGATGGAGAAGAATATAATATGGATGGTTGCACCTTGTTCCGTAGAGACCCGATAGGCATGAAGGTGGTGTTGCAGTATACGTAAAAGAAAACATGCAGGCAAGGGAGCTCACTGATAAAAATAAAAGTACAGAAGCTGTATGGGTAAAACTAGCTGCTAAAAACTCAAATGGCCTAATTGTCGATGTTTATAGAGCACTTAATGTAGCTGCAGAGGAGAGCAGAATGTTATACGACGATATCAGGATTATGAGTCATAAAAACAATGTGGTGGTTATGGGTGATTTTAATTTACATGGGATACAGTGGGACATCTCAGTCTCTGGCTCTTCTGTAAATTAACTTGAGATGGTGGAATTAGTACAGGATTGTTTTTTTACTCAGTTTGTTAATACCTCTACCAGAGGAGAAGCCCATCTTGATCTTGTTTTCTCTAACAACCAGGATAGGATTGGAAAATTATAGGTTTTAGAACCACTGGACGGTAGTGATCACAACATGATTAAATTTGAGGTTAATTTTAGTATCCAAAGAGCAAAGTCCAAAACAGAAATATACAATGTTAGGAAGGCTAACTTTAATGTAATGAGACTGAAACTAGAAACTGTGAACTGGATGGCGTTAAACAGCAAAAGTGTTGAAGAGGCATGGGAATTTTTAAAAGCACATTGTTGCAAGTGCATGAGGACTTCATACCTGTTTTGAGCAAAACTTAATCTAGGAAACTGCAGACAAGGTGGTTTATTATGAAAATTAAGAATAAAATCAGGAGGAAAAGGGCTCTCTTCCACAAATGGAAATTAACTAATGATTTCAAAATAAAGCAGGAGTATCTAAGTCTACAGGTTGAGTTAAAAAATATCATGAGACTCATTAAGAGGAATGTAGAAAGGAAGACTGCATTGGAGGCTAAGGATGAAATTAACCCTTCAGTCTGCTTGTTGGGTGACTTAGATGGTGTCACTACCGAGATTAACACAACCCACATGGCTTTCACCGCTTTATGCATTGCTAAGAAGACTGTCCTCATGAACTGGAAAAATAAAAATAACCTTAATATCAACCAATATAGAGAGAGTTTGCTGGACCATATTAGTCTTGATACAGCTTCTGCCGCCACATTAGACCAATCTCTCTGGGCTCCTTTGATCAGCTCCATCACCTAGTGGCGGTGGGGGGTCGCAGGTTTGTCCCGCTTCGGTCTTTGTTGTTGGTGTGGGGGGGGGCCTATGGGCTTGGGGTGTCTGGGGGTTCCCTGGGGGGGGGGGGGGGGGGTTTCTGGGGGGGTTCGGCGCTGGGACTGCGGTCCTGGCCTGGATGGGGCTTTGGTGGCTCTTGGGTGGCGTCTTTCTGGTGGCTGCATGCAGCGCTGCTGGGGTAGCCTGTGCCGGCGGACGTAGGGTACCAGCCTGGCGGCCGTGCTGCTCCTGGGTGGGTCCGGGGCGGGCTTGGGGTTCTGGGGGCGCTCTGCCTCCGGGCTGGGGTTCCGGCTGGGCTGGGGGGGCTTGGGTCCTGGTGGGTGGGTCGCCGGGGTGTGGGCTGGCGCGTGCACTGGGGCCCGGCCCCGGCGCGGGGACCTTCGGCGCATTGGAGGGGCTGGGGGCCTCTTTAGCTGGTGGGGAGGTTGTTACCATCTGCCTGCAGGTGGTCCCTGCCTTAGGGGTATCCACTCTGCGGGGGTGGGGGGGAATCCAATAGAGTAGGAGAATGGACCAAACCTGGGTGTCTGTTGTCTTATGTAGTCTGGGAGTTGACTGAATGGTGGGGTGGGTGTAGTTTTTCCCTCTGTGGTGGGGTCTGTTTGGCTGCCCCGGGCTCTGTGGTGCCCGGTGGTGCCGCTGCTCTGGGCCCCCGGACTGGATGGGCCTCGGCTCTCCCGCCCTGGGTGGATTTCGGGGAACGGGGGTGCTTATGGGGGTCAGCGGGGGGGCTGGCTCCAGAGGGGGGGTACTTTGCCCCCCCCGATCCTTTCCTCCCCATCCCTAAATGCTTCCCTCCTCCCGCTCCGTCACCCCAACACACATATAGGGCTTTGAGGTGCAGGTGCGTCGCTGGGATGCAGGGGATTCCTCCTCTGTCCTCCCGTGGCCACCTGTGTCTCAATCACACATCACAACTTAGACACTCTCATTACTTACTCTCTCATGACACATACATTTAGGGCCTTGGGGGTGGGCACAAGGAATGGCGTCCAGAGGGCGGTCTGTTCATTCAGCCTTACCTCTGGTGCCAGTGCCCACTTCTCAATTTTAAGTTGCATATAGACATTGAGGGTTCTGGGGAGGGGCCGAGCTGACACCAGCTGCTGATTGGCAGAGGGTGGTTAGCACCATGCCCTTCCCCTGTTTTAAAGCACTTTAGAACAACACGCACCAACACCACATATGAGCGGGCGGAGGGAAGCATGGGGTATTTTCACACCCCCTTCTCTGTTCACCATCTGGGGCCGGGGGCTGGGAGGAGCTGGCCGTCCGGTCGGGGTCTGGGCTGGTGGGCTTCTCGGCTGCTGTGGGGTCCGGGGTGGTCTTCTTGTCCCCATGCCAGAGGAAAAAAGGGATCCATCTCCGAGGTCTGGTGGCGGATTGCCCCTCTGGGGGCGGTGGTGCCTAGATCTCGGAGTATAGAGTATATATGGGGAGTGTGAGTGTGTGTACGGCGTTCATTTCTGTGTCTTCATGTTGGGCGAATGGGTGAATATTTGTTTATGTGTGCATGAGGGTGGGAACGTATGCTTGTGTATGTGTGTGCCTGTCTGTCTATACGTATGTGTCAGGTTGGGTCTTAGACTCCACCTGAAATAACATCTCAGGCTCTATTACCCCCCGCCACACTCCCTGCTGGTGGATGAGGCCCCCGGCCGCCGATGCGTTGGTGGTTCTCGATGTCTGGGGCTGGATGCTCTGGTGTGTGCTGGCTCACTCTCGGCGGTTGCCTGCCGGGGCCTGGCCCTTCCGGCTCTGTCGGGGCCCTGGCTGGGGGGTGGGGGGTCCCTTGGATCTCTGGGCCCGGGGTCCGGTCTGCCCTGGTGTGGCTCCTGTGATGTGGCTGCCGGATGGCCCCCCTCCGGAGCGCTCCTCTGCCCTTTTCTCGGTGGGGGCTGCAATTGTCCCTGCGTTGGTCCTCCTGGGGTTCCCGTGCCCTGGGGGGCCTCTGGATATCTGGGGCCCGGGTCTCCCCCGTGTCGACTTCATGTCCTGGGTGGGCGGGGCTGTGGCTCCCCACACACACTACTAGACAATTACTTGGAGAAACCTTAGGAACACCAGCGCGCTGACACACAGGTGTGCACACAGGTGCTCACGGACACGTGCTCACGGACACACACTGTCTTGATCGGCTGTTGTTTCTGGGCATGGGTTGTAAGGCTGGTTGTGTGTGCTGTTCAACAACATTTAACGTTTGATGGTCGTTGTGATTAGTACAGATGTTGTATGTTGTCTTTCTCTTTTCAACAGACATGGAAGCAGATTATCTGTTTTGTTTTTTTCTTGGTTTTTTTGTTTTTTTTTGTTTTTCTTTTGTTTTTTTTTTTTCTGTTTTCTTTCCATTCCTCTCTCTCCCTCTCTCTCTCTTCCCTCCTTCTCCTTTGTCCCCCCCCTCCCTCTCCTTCTTTTGAGGAAGTAAATAAAAATATAAAATAAAATAAAAAATAAATAAATAAATAATAATTTAAAAAAAAAAAAAAAAAAAAAAAAGATACAGTCCCCCGCAGAGGGGGGGTGGAGGAGGGAATATAAAAAAAAAAAAAAAAAAAAAAAGAAATTAACCCTCTGTGGTCTAGGGGTAGGAAACACACTTTCACTGACTGGGGATCGTGTTTCACCGTTGTGCTGTTCATCAAATTACCATGCGAATGCGATTTGAATACGCGCTAATGCGGCTATTTAGAATGTGAGTAGCGATCTTCGGGTGAGAGCGGTACTACACGCACCCAATGCAGGTAAAACAAAGTAAGGTGACATGGTTTATTTTTTTGCTTCCATCCATCTATCCATTTTCTTCCGCTAATCTGAGCTTGGGTCGCGGGGGCAGCAGCCTCAGCAGGGGAAACCAGACTTCCCTCTCCCCAGCCACTTCTTCCAGCTCCTCCGGGGGAATCCCGAGGCATTCCCAGGCCAGCCGAGAGACATAGTCCCTCCAGCATGTCCTGGGTCTTCCCCAGGGCCTTCTCCCAGTGGGACATGCCCGGAACACCTCACCAGGGCGGCGTCCAGGAGGCATCCTAAGCAGATGCCTGAGCCACCTCATCTGGCTCCTCTCAATGCGGAGGAGCAGCAGCTCTACTCTTAGTCTCTCCCGAAACACCAAGCTCCTCACCCTATCTCTAAGGGTGTGCCCAGCCACCCTGCGGAGAAAACTCATTTCGGCCGCTTGTACACGAGATCTAGTTCTTTCGGTCACTACCCATAGCTCATGACCATAGGTGAGGGTAGGAACGTAGATAAACTGGTAAATTGAGAGCTTTGCCTTTTGGCTCAGCTCTTTCTTCACCATGACAGACCGACGCAGAGCCCGCATCACTGCTGACACCGCACCGATCCGCCTGTCGATCTCCCGTTCCATCCTTCCCTCACCCGTGACCAAGACCCGAGATACTTAAACTCCTCCACTTGGGGAAGGACCCCCTCCCCAACCCGGAGAAAGCAGAGACCTAATCCTGAGGTCACCCTACCGGACACCCTTAATGCCCTGGTTGCACCTAGAAATTCTGTCCATAAAAGCTATGAACAGAATCGGTGACACAGGGCAACCCTGACGGAGTCCAACCCTCACCGGAAACGAGTCCGGCTTACTGCTGACCATGCAGACCAAGCTCTGACACCGGTCATACAGGGACCGAATAGCCCTTATAAGGAAGCCCAGAACCCCATACTCCCGGAGCACTCCCCACAGGACTCCCCGAGGGACACAGTGAAATGCCTTCTCTAAGTCCACAAAACACATGTAGACTGGTTGGGCAAACTCCCATGAACCCTCCAAGACCCTGCTGAGAGTATAGAGCTGGTCCACTGTTCCACGGCCAGGGCAAAAACTACACTGCTCCTCCTGAATCCAAGGTTTGACAATCCGACAGACCCTCCTCTCCAGAACCCCCAAATAGACCTTACCAGGGAGGCTGGGTAGTGTGATCCCCTTATAGTTGGAGCACACCCTCCGGTCTCCCTTCTTGAAGAGGGGGACCACCACTCCGGTCTGCCAGTCCAGAGGCACTGCCCCCGATGTCCATGCAATGTTGCAGATATGTGCCAACTAGGACAGCCCCACAGCATCCAGAGCCTTAAGAAACTCTGGGTGGATCTCATCCACCTCCAGGGCCCGGCCACCAAGGAGCTTTTTAACCACCTCAGCAACCTCTGCCCCAGAGATAGGTAAGTCCACCCCCAAGTCCCCAGACTCTGTTTCCTCATTGGAAGGCATGTCGGTGAGATTGAGGAGGTCTTCGAAGTACTCCACTGACCCAAAACGTCCTGAATTGAGGTCAGCAATGCCCCATCCCCACCATAAACAGTGATGATGCTGCACCGCTTTCCCACCCTCAGACGCTGGATGGTGGACCAAAATGTCCTCAAAGCCGTCCAGAAATCGTTTTCCATGGCCTCGCCAAACTCCTCCCACACCTGAGTTTTTGCCTCGGCAACCACCGAAGCCGCATTCCGCTTGGCCCGCCGGTACCTGTCAGCTGCCTCTGGAGTCCCACAGGCCAAAAAGGCCTAATAGGACTCCTTCTTCAGCCTGACGGCATCCACCGGTGTCCACCAGCGGGTTCAGGGATTGCCGCCGCCGCAGGCACCGACCATCTTACGGCCACAGCTTCAGTCAGCTGTCGCCACAATGGAGGCACGGAACATGGCCCATTCGGACTCAATGTCCCCCGCCTCCCCCGGCACATGGGAGAAGTTCTGCCGGAGGTAGGAGTTAAAGCTCCTCCTAACAGGTGATTCCGCCAGACATTCCCAGCAGACCCTCACTATATGCTTGGGCCTGCCAGGCCTGGCCGGCTTCCTCCCCCACCAGCGGAACCAACCCACCCCCTGGTAGTGATCAGTTGACAGTAGGGTTGTAACGGTATGAGATTTTCACGGTATGATAATCGTCTCAGAAAATATCACGGTTTCGCGGTTTCGTGGTATACGGTATTAAACTATCATTATTATTATTATAATCATCAGCTACAATGACCGTTAAATGAATAAAAAGAGATATGGTTTTTGGTTGAACATGGTTTATTGTAACAAACTTTTTTTTAATGAAAAAAAAAAAGTTATGGAAGTATGAGTCTAACTTTTGGGGGAAAAATAAATCAAATAAAGCTGCGCATCTCCCATTTGAACAAAATAAGGAATAAGTTATTTCTCTTTATATTAGACAAGAATAAATCAAACTGTCCTTCCTCTTTAATAGCATATATGGGAGAGCAATATGTGCAGGGTCATGTTTGTTAATGTTTTCCTGAGATTATCATAGCAGCATGCATTTCTTTGCTTTTTTTCAGGTCAGGTTATGATGAAGAAATGTAAGCATGTTGAGATTTTCAGGGCTCAATCTTGACTGCTGAGGTGAGAGAATGTGTCCACTTGTACTAAACACCTATGAGTTTTCAGTTAGTGTATTTGATGATTATTTTTAAAAATAAAATTATAAAATGATCATTAAGTGTTCTCTGAGAGTAGCTCTGGATATGTTCATGTGTTCACGTCTTCACATAGTGAGTGAGACAGCAGACGCTTTAAAAACCATGAGCATCATGCAGTGGCAGTTTTAGGCATGGGCGAATGGGGCAGCCGCCCGGGGCGGCACTTTTTCATGTCACGTGGGGGGCGGCACATGAACTTGGAGGAAAACAAAAATAATCTAAATAAAGCGGTTTTCTAGAGGATGAGCGAGCAGAGACGATAAGGGATGAAGTTGGGAGGGCGCCGGGAGGGATTCTATGGGGGGCGGCTGAGCGGGCTGGTTACCTGATCGAGTGTGACCGTACACTGGGGCTGCTGTTAGAGGACAGAATAATCATCTGTGCCGCTGTGCGGGGGGCGGGGAGGGGTAGTTGGTTAATGAGCGAGCGGTAGCCTTTTTGCGCTGTATATTCACAGACGCACATCGCGATTTGATTTACTGCACAGCTATATTTTGATCCATCTATCTATCTATCAAATCGCACATTTTACGTGGCATCTGAATTATACTGTAATTATACATTACATGACTGGATTCCGGGATTCCCTCTGCATCACAGAAATAATACGGCTTTAAGTTATAAATGGAACTTTTATATTCTTCACGGAGGGATGGTGTTCGCGAATATGGGAGAACATGTTCGACGTATTTCCTCCTTTTGCGGCAACTCTTCGTCCACATTTCTTGCAAACTGGATATCCATCTTCAAGGAAAACCCCACGATCATTTTTCGGATACCCAAAATATTCCCATACTGCAGATTTGAAATTTTTTTTCGGCGGGAGATAGAGATTAGAATTTGCAGCCTCTGTATCGGACATTTTCGCCGCTGTGCAGGTATGGGTGGAGTCTAAGCAGTCAAGCGGAAAGAAGTTGCATATACACAGCAGCGCAGGTGAGATCTGGTTTCTTTTTTTTTTTTAAAACCGCGGATAGGCAAATGTGCATGATATGATAATCGTACATGTCAATATCACAATAAACCGCCATACCGGTATACCGTTACAACCCTAGTTGACAGCTCCACCTCTCTCTTCACCCGAGTGTCCAAGACATGCGGCCGCAAGTCCGATGACACGACTACAAAGTCGATCATCGAACTGCGGCCTAGGGTGTCCTGGTGCCAAGTGCACATATGGACACCATTATGCTTGAACATAGTGTTCATTATGGACAATCCATGACGAGCACAGAAGTCGAATAACAAAACCCCGCTTGGGTTCAGATCAGGTGGGCCGTTCCTCCCAATCACGCCACTCCAGGTCTCACTGTCATTGCCCACATGAGCATTGAAGTCCCCCAGCAGAACAAGAGAGTCCCCAGGAGGAATGCTCTCCAAAACCCCTTCCAAGGATGCCAAAAAGGGTGGGTATTCTGAACTGCCGCTTGGCACATAAGCGCAAACAGCAGTCAGGACCTATCCCGCCACCCGAAGGCAAAGGGAGGCTACCCTCTCATCCACTGCAGTAAACCCCAATGTACAGTCACCCAGCCAGGGGGCAATAAGTATACCCACCCCTGCTCTGCGCCTCTCCCTGCGAGCAACTCCAGAGTGGAGGAGGGTCCAACCCCCCTCAAAGAGACTGGTTCCAGAGCCCAAGCTGTGCGTCGAGGTGAGTCCGACTCCAACACTCGCGCACCAGCTCAGGCTCCTTCCCCATCAGAGAGGTGACATTCCATGTCCCTAGAGCTAGCTTCTGCAACCAAGGATCGTGCTGCCAAGGTCCCCGCCTTTGGTCACTGCCGAACTCGCACTGCACCCACCCCATGACCCCGCCTACGGGTGGTGAGCCCATTGCCTTGTTTGGGCTGTGCCCGACCAGGCCCCATGGGGGGGGCCCAGTGACCCACGTCCAGGCAAGGGAAATCGTGAATCCAATGATTTTCTTATAAGGGGTGAGCCGCACTTCGTCTGGTTCCTCACCCAGGACCTGTTTGGCTTGGGTGACCCTATCAGGGGCATAAAGCCCCGGGTAACATAGTTCCTGGGATCACTGGAACACGCAAACCCCTCCACCATGATAAGGTATCGGCTCTAGGAGAGGCCTATTTAACCCAATTTTAAAAACTTTAATTTTTAACTTACAACAATGGACATTTTGAAAAAAAGAGAGATTACGAATTTAGACAGCATTTTTTCATTATTCTACATAAACATATAAACTGAAATACATGAGAAAGATACGGGGCATTTCTGATGATGCCCTCGTCCCCAGAGGGTTAATGGGAATACAACTGCAGAGTGTTTCCTTTTTTGTTCTGGAAGTTTTATGCATGGATAAATTGGAGAGGTACGTTACAGTTGACCGGGACAAATACCAACTGTATGGAAAACTCCTTACCCAAACTTCATAAAAGCTTTTTTTTTGTTGTGCGCATAAAAGAAAAGGGGGGGGGTCCCGCTTTACCCCACTCACTCCCCTTCCTGCTAGTTTCACAGAAACACACACTACCCGCTCCCCCTCCCTCCCCTGCCAGTTTCAAAGAGACACACATGCTCCCCCTCCCTCCCTGTCATAGAGTCAGAGAGACTGCAGGGATGCAAAGTGTTTATTGGAGGAAACCATGAGACACACCTCCTCCTCCTCCTATTCTACTCCCTCATTTTCTGACAGTCTCTTTCAATACTATACAACACCCGGATAATGTCCAACAGTGGTCTCAGAATCTCCAAGTCCTTAGTCGACACAGCCAGCCTAAGACAGTATTAGAATTCCTTATCCACAACATTTCCAGGCTCTGGACCGACGGGGACATTGCTCACTTTCCAACAGTACCGGACTAACAGCAGCCCCAGTGTACGGTCACACTCGATCAGGTAACCAGCCCACTCAGCCCCATCAGCCATAAACCGGGTCACACTGCACAGCGAGGCATTCTCCTGCTCCAGATGGGCAGCCACGCCCAAGCAGGCTTTCCGGAAAGCATTAAATTCACTCTGTGGCAACCACATGGACCTAGATGGATGCCTCCCCATCACATACTCCATGGTCAGAGGCTCGTCCTGGATTATGTCAATAGTCACCGTAGGACAATCATATTCCGGTACCCCCGTAAACAACTTCACGCTCATAGCATGGGCTCCAACACCTTCAGACAAATCCCACTCATATTCATAAGCACCGATAAGCAAAGCCATTTTCTTCTTCATATCAATCTCCTGACTAAAACACCATACCAACCATATTTAGAAAAACAAAAAAATTCCCACCCTCACAATAGTGGAAAATATTACGTCAGTAGTTGTGATGTAACTCATGACCTTTTCAAAAATCTTTTTCAAAGAAGCAGCATTATATATCTCTCTCTACCCATTCATGTATTGTCCCATTTGACATCATACGGAAACACTGAAAAATTCGCCGGTAAAGAAATCTGGAAAACCAAAGCATGTGCCACAGTTGCCATGAACCTGAAATGTTAAACAAATACCTCATTATAGCTGAAATGACCTATTTTCTTACCCATTAACAAGATTTTGCACAAATTATAATATATGTGTGCATCATTGTCTGTCTACTGGACATCACAATTCTGTCATTAAAAACATCCTACCTTCCATTAAAAGTTATTTAACCAAAAAACTGAATATAGACTCTGTGGCTAACTTAACTGCAGTGTATTTTTCCATGTAAAAAAGCATGTTTTACATTTTTACAGTTTACAGTATGTTTACAGTTTTACAGTTCCTTACTCACTTTGAATTCCAGCATTGATCTTGGCATATAAACATACTATTTGCATGAAGTACCTTAACATGTACATGTTACGCCCGGCTCGTACGATCCTCGTGTGTGCCACGCCCCCCTCGTTACCTCGTGTCAATTCCCGATTGTCATCACCTGTTTCCTGTTTCTCTTGGCTTGTCCTGTGTATTTAGTCCGCATCTGAGTTAGTCTTCCCAGATCTGTCATTAATGTTAGTGGATGTTTGTTCGGTGTCAGCCTGATCTGTTCCAATAAATCCCGTTTGTCTGCACTTACGACTGGACTTGCCTGCTTACCCGCTCGCCGGATCACCAAGCATAACAGTACACGTTAATTGATGTAATATGTACGTCAGAAGGATGTAAATCCTTTTATTAAGAAGTTTCATATGAAATTCTTGGTACTATTTATCGTTGTTATATCATTTATAGTTGCTTTGCATGTGTAGAATTGATTGGCATGCTGGATTTGTTCCATTCCTTCCGCCACATTTTTTTCCTGTTATAGCAGCATGACCGAAAGACTTAACCCATAGAAACATGCATGTATTGTTATTTCATTCAATAAGTACGACATAATCAATGAAAGATACATAAATAAGTATAAGGGTAAGAGTATAGTTTTTTTTCTAAAAATATTACTCAAAATATATAATGTGTAACTAGATGTAAACTAAAGAGTTTAATAACAATATAGCACTCTTTGCTTAGTAAGTAGTTGGCCAATTAATTGTAAAAGGACTTAAAATGAATAAGTAATTAAGATAAAAAAGGTTAGCTTTTTATGTTACAGTTAATAGACAGAGCAGAATGAGTAAAGAATGATTGTGCTAGCAGAATGCATCTTATTTTTGTTAAATGAAATGTTTCAGGTCGTGGGATATTTGCAAAAGTAAATATTGAAAAGGAAGTTTTATTCTGTAGTACTGAGGACAGTGTATCAGGAAAAGATACTGACTCTTTCGAGAAAGAAATAACGCATACGTATACTATTTCAAACACAATGGAGACACTATTTGGTGAGCACTCAGATTTTCAAATATTGTTTTGTTTTCTACTTTCACTGTGTTTATATTTTTGGAACATTTTATTCTTAAAAAATGCCACTAATGGTGATGGGTTCTTTGGACACCTGGTCAAAGACAGTGCTGATCCTAATAAAAAAAAAATTTTAAATGTACTAAATGGTACCCCGCACCTATGTTTATTTACTATAAATGACATTAAGAGAGACGAGGATAACATAAGATTATGGAGGAGATAACTTCACATGGTACACCACTCTGCAAGGTAATAACCTGGGGGATTTTATAAACTTGTATCAGTGTAATAGTCAGGTTGCCCACTGTAATACCTTATTATTATTATTATTATTTGTTTTTATCCTTTATTATTTCAGTGTTTTTTTAAACTTAAAAATGTAACTATCTAGTATTGTTTTAAAAATTTTATAAATTTGTATCCTATTCATAGCAAACCAATATTCATACTTGCTGCATAGTGAAACAAGTTATTTTAACTCATAAACTATTTGTCAGATTTTTGTGCCAGTCCACAAGAGCCATGCAACATCATCTTCTGATCCACATTCATAGATGACTGTTAGCACAATAGAGTCAACTAGTATTTCACCTAACAAGCTAGTCATTATCCATCATGGTAAAATTGCTCTGTGTTTGTCTGAATCTGTTAAGTAGTTTATGTATGAGTATACAAAACCTGTGGCTGGTTTGTGAGAACATGATTGGGTTTGTAAGGACGGAATGCAGCATTGTATTGTAGTGTATTTCCAAAAAGGTACATTACAAGGTAGCGTGTGCATATTTAACAGCAACAGTAGATAATGCAAAAAACAAAAATTATTGTTTTATCTGCAAAAAACCACAGTCCAAAGTTGCTTGATAGTACATGAACGTGAAGAGGCAGAAATTGCTAAAGTTCTTTCCCTCTTCAAGGTTTTCTAAAGAATGGAAAATGATGTAAAAGCTTAGAAATAAAGGTACTTTTCAACATAATAGTGCTGTAGTATCTCAGGGATCAGGATCTTTAAAAGTGAAACAAAATTCACAAACCAAGGGTGATTCAGATAAATATGAATTCTGCATATATTGTAGTGGCATGTTTGTCAGAAAGGAAACATGGAGGCATACAAGGAGATGTCATTACAAGCCTGACTCAGATGAAGAAGCTCTTGGTAAGAGGCAAATCCTTGGATTGGACGCAGTATGCTCTTCATTGACACAACGCATACCAGAGGGAGTTTGGAGAATGTTGAAGAACATGAATCAGGATGAGGTCACAGCAATGACTACTGCATTATACAACTGGCCCAGTCCTTGTTTGGAAAGCATGACCATGATACTACTAAAAAAAGAATATGTCAGACAAAAGCTCTGTGAACTATGAAGATTATTATTGATTAGCCTTCGCAACAAAACGTTGATTCATAACTTAGAAGAAACAATAAAACCAGGCAATTTTGAAATAGTGATCTTGTGTGTCAAGGAAAGAGCAGGATACAATTCTGAGAGTAACACCTATAGTTTACCAAGCCTAGCACTAAAACTTGATGCCCCCTTGCACAAAGTCTTTGATATACCTCACTGCACAGCGTTGATGTCTGATGATGATGATGAGCTGAAGAAATCAGCCAAAGAATTCGAAAAGCTTCTTGGGTCGAAATGGGCTGAAAACATATCCATCCATGCCCTGACAACTTTACAGGAGAAAAAGTTCAATGAACCATCAACAATTGCACAACACGCAATCAGTGAATTGGGGGAGATTGCATCATCAGCTGCATATGGTAAGCTAACCAAGATAACGTTAACACAGGTGATCTCATTCAACAGATGACATGCAGAAGTGTCAAAAATGACTCTTAGGGATTTTTTAAGCTGTGATCAAGCAAAAGTCCATGATGATGTTTCTTAGGGGCTTACGTAATTTGAACAGAAACTCTTTCAGCATTTCAGTTGAGTTGAGGGGCAAACAAGGTCACAGAATTTCTGTTCTTATCCCAGAAATGGTGCAAGCACTCACAAAGCTTGTTGGATAAAGGGGAAACTGTCATGTTACTAGAGAAAATGTCATTATAGGAGACAAGACTGCATTCGACATTTTGCTGGTGACTAGGGTGCAAAAAATCCTGAACGCCTTAGATCAACTCAAGTGAGGAAACAAATGGCTACAGTTTCACAGGTCCTGAATTTAAAAAACCATGAACTTGACCATTTCATGGGTCATGATATCAGGATTCATAGAGAGTATTTCTGCTTTCCAAAGTCTACCATGCAAGTGGCCAAAATTTTAAAACTGTTGATTGCGATGGAAACTCAAGCTACCCAAACTCAAGGGCAAATCTCTGGATGAAGTTTCAGGTATTTAACTGTTCAGTGTAAAAAATAAGTAAGTGAATGTGTTAAACTTCATGACAGTCTGACACCATGCCAGAAATAGCTGAGTAAAATTTGGCAGTCATTTTATGCAGTGAGGATGTGTCCTATTCTATGTTTTTCAGATGACTTTAGTGTCACAGACAGTGATGGTGATGAGTATATGAAAGTATATAGGCACCAACAACTGCTTCACAATTATGGCTTCTGTTATTCATGAGTTGGCCTTCAACAATGGAGCTTGCTGAAAAACTTTTGTCACTGCTTGCAGTTATCTTAATTATTATTATTATACTTTCTGCAATGGAAGTCTATGGCAACCCATAGAACCGATTGGTAACTTTTTTGAAATTTAGAACATTGATAGAGGACAGTTGAATTCTATTCAGGCACCAAGTTTGGGGTCAATCCATCCATGCCTCTAGCGCCACCATCAGGCCAAAATTCAAGATACAGTTTTGCTTTTAACTTTTCACCACTTTGGCCTACAACTGAAATCTTTGATTCCTCTGAATCCTTGGGTCAGCCTGATTCAGATGCACCCACTGCTGTTAATTTCCGCCATATCTCAGCAACGATTTCATGTATCAAATCCAAATTTGGGACATGGACTTGGGATCCAATTCTGAGGTCAAGCACCAAAGATGGTGCCATTGCACCACTAGGGGGCGCTACCATTAGCAAAAATACATTTTGGCTAATAAATGTTGATTTGTTTGTTAGAGAAAAATAAGTCTTGTATTTTCTAATTCTGTGGGATGGCCCCAGGTTGATTCCTGGGAAGATTAATGTCCCCCAAATTCATGCGGCCGCCATATTGGATTTTAGTGAAAATTTCTGTATTTTCCACGACACAAAATTAATCCAATCTTCACCTTTGAAATTTGGCATATTGGTAGGGACTAAGCCACAGTATGCCTTCACCAAATTTGGGGTCAATCCATCTATCCCTCTAGTGCCACCATCAGGTCAAAAGTCAAGATACATTTTTGCATATAACTTTTAAACCCTGTGGCCTAGAATTGTGATCTTTAATTCCACTGAAGTCTTGAGTCCTCCCAATTCGAATGCACCCATTGTTAATTTCAAACGTATGGGATTTTTTGCCACATTGAATTTTCTGCAAAACTACTTTTGTGAACTCATCCTAGGTCATTGATCCACTCACCACCAAATGTGGTGTGCATCATCTACAGTCAGTCCCAACCAAAACTTGTTCAAAGCATTATGCTAAGCCAGATAGTATGGCTGCTGTTGTCCTATAAATTTGATGACAAAGCCACCAAACAGGAAGTGAGGCCATATCTTCAAAATGCTTTGAGATATCAAAACCAAATTTAGAATATAGACTTGTGACCCAATTCCAAAGGCATTCACCAAAAATGGCGCCATTCCACCACTAGGTGGTGCTGAAATAAGCAAAAAATGTGTTTTGGCTGATAATTATGGAAAGGTTTCACATAGAAAAACAAATCTTTTGTCTTCTAACACCATGGTATATCCCCAGTCCTCTCCACTACCAAATTTATGTTTGTCTAATTGATATGGACACCATATTGGATTTTATTGAAAATGTAACAATTTCCCACAGGCAAATGTCTGGGGATTGTCAAGATTGTTCTCTGCCAGTCTCTTTTTTAATTATTTCCATGCCATTCATGTCTTGGTAGTATGCCTGACCCCATTTTTGCTACTTGCAGCTATATTTTTTGTTGTTAGTGTTAATTTTATTGTTTTGTATGAAAAACAGGTATTAAGAAAGTTATTGAAACTGCATATTTTAAGATAATGGATATCTTAAATTTATCAGATATTTCAGAGTTGAAATCAGCTCCCTTTACCTAGAATTTGTTCCTTATAACCTAGTTCAAAATAATCTGTGCAGCATTAATAAGGCACAAATATCAGTAATTGGCACCTTTAGTTTGGTACCTTTAGGATTTTCCAGGCGGGAGTTAGGCAGGGGGCATCCTGTGGCCTGCTTCAAATCATCCCATAGATTTTCGATGATATTCAAGTCAGGGGACTGTGATGGTCATTGCAGAACATTGTAGTTCTCCCTCTGCATGAATGCCTTTGTAGGTCCCCAGTCCCTGAACTAGTCACACAACCCCACAGCATAATGGAACCTCCACCAAATTTGACAATAGGTAGCAGGTGTTTTTCTTGGAATGTGGTTTTCTTCTCCCACCGTGCAAAGAACAATTTTTGTCTCAGCAGTCCAAAGCACTTTGTTTCAAAATGAATCTGGCTTGTCTAAATGAGCTTTTGCATACAACAAGTGACTCTGTTTGTGGCGTGAGTGCAGACAGGGCTTCTTTCTCATCACCCTGCCATACAGATGTTCTTTGTGCAAATTGCGCTAAATTGTACAACGATGTACAGATACACCATCTGCAGCAAGATGCTTTTGCAGGTCTTTGGAAGTGATCTGTGGGTTGTCTGTAACCATTCTCACAATTCTCCACATATGTCGCTCCTATATTTTTCTTGGCCTGTCAGACCCAGGTTTAACAGCAACTGTGCCTGTGGTCATCCATTTCCTGATTACATTCCTTACAGTTGAAACTGACAGTTTAAACCTCTGAGATAGCTTTTTGTAGCCTTCCCCTAAACCATGACACTGAACAACCTTTAATTTCAGATCTTTTGAGAGTTGCTGTCATGCCCTGCTTGTCCGATCCTCCCGTGTGCCACGCCCCTTCGTTACCTCATGTGGAATCCTGATGTCACCAACTGTTTCCAGTCATGTTGATTAGTCCTGTGTATTTAAGTCCACGTTCGAGTATGTTTCCCTAGTCTTGTCATTGATGTTACTGCCTGCTTTTCCTCATGCGTAGTGTTGGTTTCCTAATAAATCCCTCATTCCCCGATTCTCCGTCTCTTTCTCCTGCTTCCCTGGTCCGTGCCATGACAGTTGTTTTGAGGATCCCATGCTGTCACTCTTCAGAGGAAAGTCAAAGAGAAGCACAACTTGCAGTTGGCCACCTTAAATTCCTTTTCTAATGATTGGACACACCTATCTATGAAGTTCAAGGCTTAATAAGCTAATCCAACCAATTTGATGTCGCAAGTAATCAGTATTGAGCAGTTACATGCATTCAAATCAGCAAAATTACAAGGGTACCCACATTTTTGCATAGCCAGTTTTTCACATTTTCACATTTTATTTAATTTCATAAACTGCTTCACTGAAAATCTTTGTTTGGAAAACACCCCAGTACTCAGATGTTCCTAGGAAATGAAAGACATACCATTGTTATTTTTTTTGGTGAAAGTAGAGTAAATTATTATGCAGACTGAGAGGGGTTTCCAAACTTTTTCATTTGACTGTACAGTTGGTTGTCATTGATAACTTAAAGTTTGATTGTACAGTACCATAATAAACAAGTAATGGGTTTTTTAGTTGGCTTCAGGCAAGAAAATTTAGGTTACAGTAAGCAATTACTTCTGCTGCACTGGAGAAGCAACTTTGCATTTAAAAAGACTGATGTTATGTCATAAGACATTCTTAATTATTTGGTTGTTGGTATCAAGATGTTGTGCATATGCATGGATGTATCATTTGTGATTACGTTGTAGGTTGCTTGTGATGTTCTGTCAGTTCTCTGCTCCCTTCTATTAAGAGGCAATGAAGACAACTAGGGGGCGGAGACTTGCTTGTTAACAAGACCGGGTTTTGATTGGTTGAGAGACACTGAGGTTGCTGATAAAAGCCTGACTGCTCCTGTTCCTGACACAGAGATTCTCTCCTCTGTCACTACAGACTGGTTGTTTGTTGTGGTTGTATTGCACAGTGGCCTGTACTACGAAGGGGGTTTAACCAAATCAGATTTAATCTGGAGTTAATTTGCGAATGCTGTCTTGACAAAATAGGGTTGTCTCAATCGGTGTTAATCAGTACTACGATGCCAGTTAAGAAGTTTTCTTGTTACATCGGTGTAACTGCACTTGAGTTTGTGCGCGTTCACATAAATAGAGCACGTTCGGCAGCGCAAGTCACCGTTTGACTCATGGCACGATCTCCATATTTCACGGAGGAAGACTGAATGCTAATTATGCAGGGTTATGAGGAGTTTAAATCAATGCTGCAAAGTCCAATACTACTGCAGCCAAAAAAAGCAGGCAGGTTTGTTGGCAATGTATTGCCGACCGAGTAAATGCATAAGTACATTTTCATGGTCAAAAAACATGGTCTAAAATATCTCACGACCAAGTATTAGATTATGAAGTGTTTTCTAAAAAGAATTCAAATACTGTTAATAAATACAGAGGCTCACAGATGTGACACAATTCAGAAGTCACTTATTATTTGCTGTTAAGTAATGTACTGCTCCCTGAAGTACCATTACTATGATGATACTCATAATGTAAACCTAATGTTAACAATAACGTAACTGATCCGATTTCAAATGCAATAGTAGTGGAAAGCATATGTGGCAGCAAGTCAAGATGAAATATAAAAATATCATGTCAAGTGGTAGGGTTATGTATTTATATTTCTACTCATTATGAAATTCTTGTGTCTAGCCTCCACTTAATAGTGTCATGCCCCGATCGTCCGCTACTCTCGTGTGCCATGCCCCCTCGTTAACCCCATGTGGATTCCTGATTCCTGAACTGTTCCTGATCGTTGTCGATTAGTCCATTGTATTTAGTCTGCGTTTCCGTTTGTTTCCCCAGTTCAGTCATTGTAGTGTCAATGTGTTGTTGCCTGCCTTATGTGGAATTAAACCCTGTGTTCCCCTATTCACGGCTTCATTCGCCTGCTTCCGCCCATGCATCGTGACAAATAGTGTGTTTCTATGTTTTACAGCTAATAAGAAAAAGGTGTCTTCATATTACACTTAATAGAAGGTGAGCTATTGTTTAACAAACAAATGATTTACAACAGGACAAAACAGAAGCATATGTGTAGTGAGAAAACGTCTAGGAACCTGTCACCGCGGTTAAATTAGGCTCATATTCGATATTCAGTTTTCTGGCTTTAATAACTTTTAACGGAAGTAAGGTGGGGCATTTTTAATGACAGAATTGTGATGTCCAGTACACAGACATCAATGCACAGCGATTATTTTTGCACTTCAAACCATTTCGTGATTTGCGCCAAATTGTGTTAATAGCTAATACAATAGGTCCTTTCAGCTGTAATGACATGGTGGTTTAGCATTTTGGGCTCATGGTGACTGTTACACACCCCTTTGTTTCCCAGATTGCTTTACGTACGAATTGTAATGAATTTTTTAATGTTCCAATGTATCCGTATAATGTGCAATGGGACAATGCATGAATGGGTTAATAACTTTAAAACTAGACAAGACAGATAGATAGATAGATAGATAGATAGATAGATAGATAGATAGATAGATAGGACTTTATTGATCCCACAGTGGGGAAATTTCTGCGTTACCACAGCTCTAGACAGAATAAGAATACAAGAAAAAAAGAAAAAATAAATAATAAAAAAATACAATAAGATCAACACTAAATACAGCAGTAGTGCCTATGTACACCCATACACAGTATGTAATATATGGATAGTGGGTTGTGGGAAAAAGTGCAAGTAATAATAAATAACAACTATTTCACTATAAGGTGCATTATGTCTGAAGTGGTAAGTAGTGGTGGTGGTAAGTAGTGGTGACCATAGAGGTAAGTATCTGGGTGACTCATGACATCATGATATGTTATAGAGTCTAACTGCTGTCGGGATGAATGATCTGCGAAAGCGCTCCTTTCTGCAGCGAGGGTGTATCAGTCTCTGACTGAAGGAGCTGTTCAGCACACTCACAGTCTCATGACATCATGATGTGTTATAGACAGCAACATCTAGTGAAGTGTGCTTTTATCAGTGGACAACAGGGAACAATGCATGCCCCTTGGCATTTCAGAATAGCTTTCTCTCTAACAGTTATTAATTAATATATTGTATGCATATTTTATGCCATTGCTCCATTTCATATATACATATTGACAGACAGAGGGCGCTAATGTCGTATGGATCATCCAGGTACGCCGGCATTGTCTTCGGAGAAATTGTAGTTGGAGGGGCAGTGCTCATATAGGGCTGGCTTACGCAGAAACCTCAATTTAACCAAAAACGAAAACTGCTCGGATTAGGTTTCAGACTTAGCGTAAATTGCCATAGCAGCATGCCTCGAGTAATACCTAACCACCTTTCGTAGTACGGGTTAATCGTGAAGTTACACCACACGTCATCAAGTTGCTCGCAAAGTTACCCCGATAAGCCAGTAACCCCACTTCGTAGTACAGGCCACAGGTTGCAGATTGATTGTTGGTTGAGGTTATTTTGCACGGTTTAGAGTAGGATGTGCTGTAAGTTCAATGTTTATTTTTTCTTTTTTTCTTTCTTTGTTGTAAATAGGCCTTTTTGGGAGCTTGGTAGGGAAGTGGGTGCCATTTTGTTTGTTTGCTTTTCTCCTGTTTTTGGTTAGTTAGGGAGTGAGGGCAATTTCTGTTAATTTGTTTCTTTTGTGTTTTGAGGTAAAGTAGTTCCACTCCAAATAGCTAGCCTTGGTTGGTTTGTTATTTTGGCCTTTCCCCCTCCTGAGGTTTATATTATGCTCCCAATCTTTGTAAATAGCTGTCTTGATTAAAAACCTTTGTAGTCTGAAAATTTCTCCTTTTTGTTTTTTCTATTATGGTGCCCTAACCCTTGGACTGCATAGTAATGCAGGGTGCCGTAAAAGAGTGGGGGCTCGTCCGGGATCATTTAGCCCTTGTCTGTTTTTTATTGAGCTGTCTGGCTTTTGTTGGTGAGCCTGTTAGTAAGTCTGGCTGTTTTCCTGTATGGGCAAAATGTCTTTTGACCTGATTAGTTTTGCGCTGTTCCCTAACACTGAGCAGTTTCATCAGTGTCATAAAGATGACTTGCTGCAGATCACGGATTTCTTTGATATCAAAGTTCCTCATTACGCAGCTAAGCGTGATATCACAGAACAGCTGTATCATCGGCTAGCAGAGCAGAGCATCTTGCCTGAGGAATCTGAGGAATAGACTGGGGCTACTGCAGAGAGTGTCACTGTTCCACAAGCTGCTGCATTTGCTACTGAGGCTGAGGCTGATGCTCCAGCGGAGAACTGGGATAACACCTATCCTTACTTTTGGGTCTCCAAGACTTTGGTATGACCCAACAATGGCACTGAAGCTTAAGGAATTAGATCTGGAGACAGGAGACAGGAGCGTGAATTGCAGATGCTCCGTTTACATGAGGTGGAGCTAATGACAGTGGGCCCCCTAGGCCTGGCTGTGGGCCCAGACCTTCTTATACTCTTGTCCCTCCTTCTCCTCCTGCTCCAGCTTCTGCTGCCACTGTCCCTACAGACTTTGATGTCAGTACACTGCGTTCCAAATTATTATGCAAAAAGTGTTCAGGAGTGATAAGGTAAGAATTTTTTTGTTTGTCAGTTGAACTCATGGATGGTGATGTGTGTCGGGGCTCTTTATATCACTGAAAGCAATTGCAGACACCTGTGCTAATTAGTTTGGCAGGTGTGTCCAATTAAAGGCAAAACTACTTAAGAGGGCTGTCCCACATTATTAAGCAGCCTACATTTTCAACCAAAATGGGAAAGAAAAAGGACCTGTCGGCTGCTGAGAAGCAACAAATTGTTGAGTGTTCAGGTCAAGGCATGACAACAATCAACATTGCCAAGACACTTCATCACGATCATCGCACAATCAAGACGTATGTACAGTAGCTGATTCAGAGCACACACGTGTGCGTGCTGATAAGGGAAAATTGAGGACTCTTTCCAACAGACAATTACATCGGCTTAAAAGCGCAGCTGCAAAAATGCCTTGTCTTAGCAGCAGACAAGTTTTTGAAGCTGCTGATGCCTCCAACGTGCCCCGAACAACAAGATGCAGGGTCCTCCAGAGGTTTGCAGCTGTGCATAAGCCATCCTTTCGACCTCCCCTATCCACTGCACACAAGCAGAAATGGCTCCAGTGGGCCAAACAATACATGAAGACTGACTTCAAAACTGTTTTGTTCACCGATGAGTGCCGTGCAACCCTCGATGGTCCAGATGGATGGAGTGGTGGATGGCTGGTTGATGGCCACCCCATGCAAACAAGGCTACGGCGCCAACAAGGAGGAGGTGGAGTAATGTTTTGGGCTGGAATCATGGGGAGAGAGATTGTCAGCCCCTTTAGGATCGCTGACGGGGTAAAAATGACATCCATAAAGTATGTGGAGTTTCTCAAAGCGCACTTCCTCCATGGTTCAAAAAGAAGAACCGTGCATTCCGCAGCAAGATCATTTTCATGCATGATAATGCACCGTCTCATGCTGCAAAGAACACAACTGCATCTCTGGCTGCTATGGGCATAAAAGGGGACAAACTTATGGTGTGGCCCCCATTCTCCCCTGACCTCAACCCTATTGAGAACCTCTGGAGCATCATCAAAAGGAGTGCCTATGATGGCGGGAGGCAGTTCACATCTAAGCAACAGCTCTGGGAGGCTATTCTGTCCTCATGCAAAACAATTGAAGCAGATACCATCCAAAACCTGACAAATTCAATGGATGGGAGAGTTCAGAAGCTCCTTTCGAACAAGGGGTCCTATGTGCAAATGTAACATCACCTATAATAAAGTTTTGACTTGAATACTGTTTGATTTCAGTTACCTTTCAGTTTGTAATAACCTGCTAATGCTTATAATTTTACAAATGACCATTTTTTGTTCTTTATAAAAATGAAAAGTTTGGAAACTGTTGTGCATAATAATTTGGAACATGCATTTGAAGGCATTTTGAGTGTTTTATTTTTTTTAAATATACTGTTATCATTGGGCAGTTTGTTCAAAAACCTTTCAATTGTACTCTAATAGTTGATTACTGGAAAATTACAATGACTGCAATTCATATAGGTAATTTGGAAAATCTGAGAAAAATATGATTTGCATAATAATTTGGAACGCAGTGTAAATACATTAAGCTTGTGCCACCTTTTAGAGAGTCTGAGGTAGATTCTTATTTTGTAGTGTTGTAGTCAAGACCGCCTAAACCGAGACCAAGACATTGCCGAGACCGGAGGGTATCAAGACCAAGACACTGCCGAGACTTGAGGGTACCAAGACCAAGACCAAGTCCAAGACCAAGACACACTAAGGCGAGACCAAGACCAAGACTGGTCAAGACCAAGACCGAAAACAGACTAGGGCTAGAATCGACATCACATTACCCAGATCAACTGTAGAGAAAAAAGGCATTGCTGTAAAGTGTCATTACTCGTTAAATCAAATTCATGTTATCTTTTCAATTATATTATCCGTATGTCCATATGTCTCTCGTTTGTATATTTCTTATGTTCTTATGTTCTCATTTAAAATCTCCCAGATTTGTCATAGTTACGAGACCAGATAGAAAATAATATTCTCAGCAATCCTCTCCTATAACCATTTTATCAGACCTCGTCAAGGAAAAGAGATGGGATGTACCAGAAAGATGTTCATATTAAGTCTCTTATACCAGGGACAGAGGCCTCGGGTAAGCTATGAATACAGCTATGTAATGATCCTTTGCTTTGAATTGAAGAGAATGAGCCTCCAGATTGACTTGCACCTCCAAGACCGTGCTTTCTAATCAATGTAAAATACCTAATTTATTTGAATTATAACTATGCTATAGACTTCGCGGACATTTTCGGACATTTTTTTGCCGATGTATGATACGATGTGTATGATGTGTGTGGACTGTGAAGCACTGGCAGTGTCCGTGGAGAAAATGTATAAAATGTAACGTTTTTGAAATGGATGCATCTGACTGGTTGCATTTGAATTGAGGCGCGTAATAAATAATGATACTGTTCTGTGAGGATGTGCAGTTTTCTCTTTTTTTCCCCATCCCATCGAGACCGCTATGTCCGAGACCAAGACAAGACCGAGACCAAATAGAGTCGAGACCAAGACAAGACCGAGACCACAAAAAATTAGAACTACAACACTATTATTTTGTTGCATTTGACTGTGTAGCTAAAAAATGAATTGACCTAGAGACATGTGGGTTCTTCTTTTACAGTGTAACCTAGTTGGTAAAGCCCAGGATGTATATACTGAATTGCCAATTAAGCAGTCACTGGACTATGATGCTGTGAAAACTGCAGTCCTTAAAGTCTTTGAATTAGTTCCTGAGGCCTATCGTCAAAAGTTAGTAGTCATGTGAATACAGCCTGACAAACTTGTTGAATTTGCCAGAGAAAAGAGGGTTCTCTTTGAAAAGTGGTGTTTAGCTACACACACTGCAAGCTTTGAGCAGTTGAGAGAGTTAATGTTGCTGGAGGATTTTAAAAATTGTTTACCAGAAAATGTTGTTGTTCATTTGAATGAACAGAAGGTTACCTCTTTGTCTGATGCGGCAGTGCTGGCAGATGAGTTTGTGTTGACACACCGCACCAGTTTTGCTTTTTCTATGCCTCAGGACAGGACTCAGACCTCAGACAATTTAGTGAGAAACACCCCCAGAGTGTTTCCATACCCTAGTAAAGCTGGTGGAGGTATGAACATAAGAACATAAGAAATTTACAAACGAGAGGAGGCCATTCGGCCCATCAAGCTCGTTTGGGGAGAACTTAACTAATAGCTCAGAGTTGTTAAAATCTTATCTAGCTCTGATTTAAAGGAACCCAGGGTTTTAGCTTCCACTACACTAGCAGGAAGACTATTCCATACTCTAACTACACGCTGTGTAAAGAAGTGCTTCCTCAAATTTGTTTTAAAATGTTCTCCCGCTAATTTCCACTTATGGCCACGAGTTCTAGTATTTAAACTAATATTGAAATAGTCATTTGGCTGAACAGCATCCAGACCCGTTAGAATCTTATAGACCTGAATCATATCCCCCCTTAGTCTCCTTTGCTCAAGGCTAAACAGATTCAGTTCCGCTAACCTCTCCTCATAAAACATTCCTCTTAGACCAGGAATCATTCTCGTAGCTCTTCGTTGCACCTTTTCCAAGGCAGCAATGTCCTTCTTGAGGTATGGTGACCAAACCTGCACACAGTATTCTAGGTGGGGTCTTACCAAGGAATTATATAAGTGTAACATCACCTCCCTTGACTTAAACTCCACACATCTAGAGATATAACCCGACATTCTGTTCGCCTTTTTTATTGCTTCCCCACACTGGCGAGAGGGGGACATGGAAGCATCAACATACATACCGAGATCTTTCTCGTAATCAGCTACCTTTATTTCAGTGGAACCCATAAAATATCTGTACTTTATATTTCTGCTCCCTGCATGGATTACCTTGCATTTATCTGTGTTAAATTTCATCTGCCATGTATCAGCCCATTCGCTAATTAAATCCAGATCCCGTTGAAGCCTCTCTGCTGCTAGATTAGTATCTGCTACCCCGCCCACCTTGGTGTCGTCTGCAAATTTAACCAGTTTACTGTATGTATTTGTGTCAATATCATTAATGTAAATTAGGAACAATAGAGGTCCTAAAATTGAACCCTGCGGTACCCCACTATGAACGGAGGCCCACTGTGACATTGTGCCTCTAATAACTACTCGCTGCTTCCTGTCAGTTAGCCAGTTTTTGATCCAAGTTGCCACAGTTCCTAAAATCCATGCAGCTTTAAGCTTTAGCAAGAGATGTTTGTGGGGGACAACATCAAAGGCCTTCTGGAAATCTAAGTAAATCACATCATAGGCCTTTTTGTGATCAATTTCACTTGTAGCTTCCTCAAAGAACTCAAGTAGATTCGTTAAGCAGGATCTACCTCTCCTAAATCCATGTTGGCTATCCTTTATGATGTTATTTGCATCTAGGTAATCTACCATTTTCACTTGAATTATAGCTTCCATTATTTTTCCAGTAATGCTAGTTAAACTGATTGGCCTATAGTTTGCTGGATTACTTCTATCCCCTTTTTTGAATATGGGTGTTATATTAGCATGCTTCCAATCTGATGGTACCACACCCGCAGATAACGATTTCTGGAATATTAAAGTTAAAGGTTGGCTAATAATATCCCTCATCTCTTTTAAGACTATTGGTAAGATGCCATCAGGCCCCTGCGATTTATTTATTTTGAGTTTAGCTAGGCTTAGTATCACATCAACCTCAGTTATACATATATTGGTCATAGACGATGCTGTATTCGTATTAATTGGTGGTAAGTTACTTGTGTTCTCTATTGTGAACACCCTTGAAAAATAATCATTAAACTCATTTACCATATCAATTTCATTATCAATTATAAGTCCCTTACTATCCTGCAAATTAGTGATTTCAGCTTTTAGTGCTCTCTTGGAGTTAAAATATTGGAAGAAACCTTTACTGTCATGCTTAGCCTCCAATGCAATTTTTCTTTCTACATCCCTCTTGGATAGCCTAATGTCATTTTTTAACTCTGCCTGTAGACTTAGATACTCCTGCTTAATTTTGAAATCATTAGTTATTTTCCATTTTTGGAACAGAGCCCTTTTCCTCCTGACTTTAATCTTAATTTCCTTAGTAAACCACCTTGGTTGTCGTTTCCTAGATTTAGTTTTGCTGGAAACAGGTATGAAGTCCTCTTGCACTTGCAACAATGTGCTTTTGAAAAATTCTCATGCTTCTTCTACTGTTTTGCTATTTAACTCTGTCCAGTTTACAGTTTCTAATTTCCGTCTCATACCATTAAAGTTAGCCTTCCTAACATTGTATACTTTTAATTTCGACTTTGCTCTTCGGACACTAAAATTAACCTCGAATTTAACCATGTTATGATCACTACCGTACAATGGGTCTAAAACCTCTAATTTTCCAATCCTATCCTGGTTATTACAGAAAACCAGATCAAGAAGGGCTTCTCCCCTGGTAGGAGTATTAACAAACTGAGTAAAAAAACAATCCTGTACTAATTCCACCATCTCAAGTTCATTTACAGAAGAGCCAGAGATTGTGTCCCACTGTATCCCAGGTAAATTAAAATCACCCATAACCACCACATCATTTTTATTACTCATAATCCTGATATCATCATATAATATTCTGCTTTCCTCTACAGCTACATTAGGTGCTCTATAACAAACCCCGACAATTAGGCCATTTGAATCTTTAGCATCAAGTTTTATCAATACAGCTTCTGAATTTTTATTTTTATCAGTGAGATCCCTTGCCTGCAAGTATTCTTTTACGTATACTGCAACACCACCTCCCTTCTTGCCTATCCGGTCTCTACGGAACAACGTATAACCATCCATATTATATTCATCACCATCATTGTCACTCATCCATGTTTCAGTTATTCCTATAATGTCATAATTGTCTGAAGAAATTAAAGCCTCTAAGTCAGTAATTTTGTTTCTAATACTCCTAGTATTCAAATATAGACCACTAATGGTAGGCCTTTTACAGTGTCTACTTTTAATATTTATTTGGGCATTCCGTCTCTCCCCACATAAATTCTAAGTCAGAATCCCCCCTAAACGCGACGATACGTTAGTGCCACGGGTCTTCGGTTGGGCCACGATAGCCGGCCGCCCCCCCTCCCTAAAAAGTCAGATGATAGACGTGTGTGTTTCTACTGCCTTGACCCAAGTCACCTTATCACCGACTGCAAAGCATGGAAGCAAAGGAACCCTATTACAAAGGCAAAGCCCTCTGTATTCGCTCTGCCTGTACCTGATAGCCACCCCTCCATGTTTGAGTCCACTATACAGTATATGACCCCTTTATAATGACTGGTGTCATTTCTCTCTCTCAAGAGTCCGAGTGCAAACGGATTTCAATACTGTGAGACACAGGTGCTGCACAGTCATTTATTCTCGGGAGTGTTTTGCCATTTTCAGATAAGACATACAGTGGTAGAGATGTGTTGGTCCGTGGCATTACATAAGAACATAAGAACATAAGAACTATACAAACGAGAGGAGGCCATTCGGCCCATCGAGCTCGCTTGGGGAGAACTTAACTAATAGCTCAGAGTTGTTAAAATCTTATCTAGCTCTGATTTAAAGGAACCCAAGGATTCAGCCTGCACTACGTTATCAGGAAGACTATTCCATACTCTGACTACACGCTGTGTAAAGAAGTGCTTCCTTAAATCCAGTTTGAAATGTTCTCCCGCTAATTTCCACCTATGGCCACGAGTTCTTGTATTGGAACTAATGCTGAAGTAACTATTCGGTTGAACAGCATCCAAACCTGTTACAATCTTATAGACCTGGATCATGTCCCCCCTCAGTCTCCTTTGCTTGAGGCTGAACAGATTTAGCTCAAATAACCTTTCCTCGTATGACATTCCTCTAAGACCAGGAATCATTCTTGTGGCCCTACGCTGCACCTTTTCTAAGGCCGCTATGTCCTTTTTAAGATATGGTGACCAAACCTGTACACAATATTCTAGGTGAGGTCTCACCAAGGAATTGTATAATCTTAGCATTACCTCCCTTGACTTAAACTCCACACACCTGGAGATATACCCCAACATCCTATTGGCCTTTTTTATTGCTTCCCCGCACTGGCGAGAATGAGACATGGAAGCATCAACATACACACCAAGGTCTTTCTCATAATCAGCTACCTTTATTTAAGTAGGTCCCATAAAATACCTGTACTTTATATTTCTGCTCCCTACATGGAGTACCTTACATTTGTCTATGTTAAATTTCATCTGCCAGGTGTCAGCCCAGTCACTAATTAAATTAAGATCCCGCTGTAGCTGCTGAGCCGCTAGTTCAGTATCTGCTACACCACCCACCTTGGTGTCATCTGCAAATTTCACCAGTTTACTGTATATATTGGTGTCTATATCATTTATGTAAATTAGGAACAAAAGTGGTCCTAAAATTGAACCCTGCGGTACCCCACTATGAACGCAGGCCCACTGTGACATTGAGCCTCTTATAACTACTGTACTCGCTGCTTCCTATCCGTTAACCAGTTATCAATCCAGGTCGCTACAGTTCCTAAAATACCTGTCGCTTTGAGTTTAAGTGAGAGCCTCTTGTGGGGAACAACATCAAAAGCCTTTTGGAAATCTAAGTAGATGACATCATAGGCCTTCTTATCATCAACTTCCTGAGTATCTTCCTCAAAAAACTCCAACAGATTTGTTAAACAGGATCTACCTCTCCTAAATCCATGCTGGCTATCCCTCAAAATGTTATTTGAGTCCAGGTAATCTACCATTTTCTCTTTGATTATAGCCTCCATAACTTTACCAGTTATACAAGTTAGACTGATTGGCCTATAGTTTGACAAATTACTTCTATCCCCTTTTTTGAAAATGGGCGTTATGTTGGCATGCTTCCAATCAGAAGGTATCACACCTTCAGATAAGGATTTTTGAAACATTGAGCTTTGTTGTGTTAGAGTACCCTTGCACACTGTGTATCTGAAATGTGACTTGGCTTGTGGAGATATTGTGGCAGAATGGCTATTTTGGGGCTCTGTGCCTTTAAATTTGCGGGGCGATCATTGGCTTTCAAGGTAGCACCCTATAAAAGTGGCAGCGGTTGGCTGGGGATCTAACGCTGGCAAGCTGTTCTTCCGGTTACCTGACTTTGCTGTTTAAAGGTATGCAGCGGGCTGTTTCGCGTCTGTCCTTGTAAGTCACCCTCACGGCTGTTTGAATGTATGGTTTATTTTATAGATCTGCATACGACAGATTCCTTGGAAGCTACTGTTTGGTAGGTGGCAGTGGGTATGTTACTCCATTCTGTTTCGGCTAACTTAATTCAAACTGTTGTGCCTGGGTGCGCGTTGCTGGGGGTAAACGGTGGTGCTGGCGACTAACAGGCTTATTTTGCAAATTCGCTGGTAAGTTTGATCGGTCAGTGATTTATGTGTATTAATTAACTTGTTTGGCCTGGCGTCATCTTTTGCAGGCAATGCGGAGGGAGTTTATCCGGCCGGTTGGGAAGATCATGACGTGCCATTAAGTGCTGCTGTTTTGCCTGCTCTATTACAGCTGTGGTCTGGATTGCCTGCCCTACAGTTGCTGCTGCTGCTGCTGCTGCTGCTGCTGCTTTGCCTCTTTGGTTATATTGTGAATGTGGATTGTAATTCTGTTTTTAACTGGTTCTTCCAGGTTTACCTGTTTAGAGCTAGGGTTTTTTTAGTTTTGTGTGTTTTTAAAGACTGTTCTGGGTTGGTACGCCACTAGGGAGGAAGGGAGCTTTGGTGTGGTGTGTGTGTGGCAGCAGGGCCCTGGTGTGTGTGCATGGGGGTTGTAGTGCGTTTGTTCTAGGATGCCATCTTCTGCCTGACTGCTTTACCTCCTGTCCCGTGTGCACCAGCCCGGAGGTTGTACTTTGTATTGTGGACAGTGTTTTATTGTGATTGTTAATAAAAGATTGTAAGTGGAGTCACGTCTCTTGCTGCCGTGTATAACAGACCTGAGTGCTTTTCTTTGTGGAGTGTTAGGAACTATTTCCCTGGGTGTAATTCCCAGGGTGGCGTAGTCAGTGTCTTAAGGGGTGGTTCCCCCAAACTCGCAGCTTAGCGCCGCGACAACTTGGCGTAGTCGGCAGGACCTTACTTTGGTTAGCAGAGATGTGTGCTCCATTTTATGTGTATACATTTTTTTTTTTAACCCCCTGGGGTCTGAGGCCTCTTTTCCACTTTTGGGGTAGTCTGACATGCCTTGACATTTTTAAATATTTCACCTATCTAAAAAACATTTTTCCCAAAGTGATACATTTGCTTTTATTCAGCACAAACTCAGCACCAATAATCCGAGACCTCTTAGAATGTTATTATTCTATTTTTTGTTAAAATCAACTTTAAACATATACTTTTCAAAAACCTATTTTCAGACATGCTGAGAAATTGTAAAAAATCACATTATAGACATTTCTAGGTAAAACTTTTGAGCTCTGAAACTTATAGACACAGGGGTTGGCTACACATAGGTGAAAGTGACATTCTGAAATTTTATGTAGTTTGATTACTAAAGTGTTAGTACTTTAGAGTGACACTCTTTTTCTCAAAGTCAGTGGCCTTCAAAATGAATATTGATGAGATAGGTGTCCTCACACCTGTAGTAGTTTGCATGCTGTCAATGGCCCATCAGTCTGGAATGTCACTGCACCCCACACCCATCACTTTGGAAAGGCAGTTTGAAACGCAAGAAAAGTAGCAACAATAAAATCCCTTTCACAGTTTATTGGTAGATGGAATGAAAAATGAAAAACTGTTACTATATAAATATGATGCAGTGATTATTATTAACGCTCTGGGGACGAGGGCATCGTCGACCGCGTATCTTTCTCGTGTATTTCAGTTTATATCTCGCTGAAATCATTATGTAAAATCCGTTATCTGTCTTCTTTTCAAAACTTCCATTGTCAGAAGTATTAAAGTTTTTAAAATTAGGTTAAATAGGCAAAAAAAAGCGAATTGTGTCACCTTTCTTTGTTTTACTTGTATCGCGAGCGTTTAGGACCGCTCTGAGCGGAAGATCGCTATTCACGTTCTAAATACGCTGCGTTTGAATCGGCGACCACGTGATTGCAGGCACACAGGCTTAGCCCACTGAGCCATGAACGCAGGTATGAGCTTCGCTGCTGAAAGTGGCGACACTGGCGCAAAGCTTCAGCGGCAGAGACGTATCCGTGTGCTATATTGTAGCCGATCAGTGTAAACACTACCCAGACATGTGCTCTTGTTTATTTTGGTCACAATGGGCGTATTCACATATTTCTTTACCCAATACTAACTGTCGGATTATCATGTTATTATCATGCGAATAGCGCGATTTGCAAGTGGGTGGGCGATCAGAGCCACTTCGAGACGCAGATGCTTAAGTCAGTCACTCTTGTTCTTTCAATTCGTATCACGAAGCTGTAAAATATATTTAGTTTCTACCTATATATATTTGAAAAGTAGACCATCCAAGGTTTCTGAGAGTATTTTTAAAATGTGTATATGACAAAAACTCGTAGAGTTATTTAGACGGTTTTGCGAAATTTTTGTCAGATCCCGCCGGCGGGACCGCCGACCCCGGGGGGTTAATTGTAAGAGGCAAAGCAGTAGAATTGCAGGACTTGAGGAACATAGTTTTGCAGTTGCGGACTGATAATGAACGGCTTCGCCAGCAGCAAGCTGCCTGTATATTTGAACCTGGGGCTACGCCCTCTACCTCAGCACCTCATGCAGCTCTGTCCACCCCTATAGTACTGGTGGGAGAGCGAGTGGTGTTTGTACCTCGGGAGCGGAAGTGCCCCATGTTCAGAGGACGCTCTGGTATAGGGTTGAGTGAGTGGCTTGAGGAGGTACACGCATATATGCGGGCTCGGCATTTAGCTGTGTCGGATCAGGCTTTCTTTTTATTTGACCATCTAGAAGGGGAAGCTCGTGAGGAGATAAGGTACTGCTCCGGTGCAGAACGGGGGGACCCAGCTTGTATAATTGATGTTTTGCAGGAGTTGTATGGGTGCTCGGAGCCATATGTAGCTTTGCAGGAGGCTTTCTTTTCCCGAAGGCAACAAGAAGGGGAGACACTGCAGGAATTTTCCCTTTCGTTGATGGGCCTTATGGAGAGGGTGAAGCAGCGCGCACCCAGTGGCACTTTAAATGCTGATGTTTTGCTGAGGGTCCAGTTTGTCAAGCATGTCCTGGATGGTGCCCTCCGTCGTGAGCTAAAGCAGATGGTGCGTAGGCAACCCACTGCCACCTTACTTGATGTGAGGGGTGAAGCGATTAGGTGGGAGCGAGAAGGTTTGCCGAGTAGTCGTGGCCGAAGTCAGTCTGTTCCATCAGCTTGCGGTATCCAGTATGGAGTACAGGGCAATCCTCGGGGTGTGGGTGATTCCGTCCGGGGTTCTGAGATGCGTGAGCTGAGGGAACTATTAAAGGGCCAGCAAGAGCAATTACGGCTGCTGACCCGGAGTGTTGAGCTCTTACAGAGCTCTCGTCAGCGTAGTCGTTCACCTCGCAGCAGTTCCATCATTTGTAGACACTGCCAGCGGCCTGGGCATATTGCTAGGGAGTGCGATGGGGTTCATGCTCCTCGGTTCCAGTCTTCATCTGTACCGCCATACTCTGGGGCAGAGACTCACCCAGCGCCAGCGTCGGGAAACTAGTGCCCCCCGGATTGCAGAGCCACGGTTCGGGTGGGGCCTTCACTGGCTCTGGGTTGGTTCCTAGCGGTTTAGGCGCTGCCTCCAAGTTGATGTCCCCATGTCCACATTTGGATGTGGTGTTGGGTGGGGTTATAGTACCTTGCTTAATAGACACTGGGTCTATGGTGTCTACCATTACAGAAAGCTGTTTCATTCAGCACTTTGGGCAGTGGGGTCAAGAACGCCTTCAGGCTTGTCACTGGCTACAACTTTGGGCGGCCAACGGGTTAGCCATTCCTTATATTGGCTATCTAGAGTTGGTGATGAGTTGGCTCAGGTGGCGGGGGAGGAAGCCGGTCAGACCTGGTAGGCCCAAGCGCATAGTGAGGGTCTGCTGGGAACGTCTGGCAGAGGCTCCTGTTCGCTGGAGCTTTAACTCGTGCCTCCGGCAGAATTCCGACTGCATGCCGGGGGAGGTAGGGGACATTGAGTCCGAATGGACACTGTTCCGGACCTCCATTGTGGAAGCGGCCGTACGGAGCTGTGGCTGCAGGGTGGTCGGTGCCTGTCGTGGCGGTAACCCCCGTACCCGATGGTGGACACCAGAGGTGAGGGGGGCCGTGAAGCTGAAGAAGGAGGCTTACCAGGAATTATTAGCCCGGGGATCTCCGGAGGCAGCTGACGGGTACCGGCGGGCCAGGTGGAACGCGGCTTGGACGGTCGCAGAAGCAAAAACCCGGGCGTGGGAGGAGTTCGGTGAGGCCATGGAAAGTGACTTTCGGTCGGCCTCAAAAAGGTTCTGGCAAACCATACGGAGTATCAGGAGGGGGAAGCAGCTCCTGGTTCCTACTATTTATAGTGGGGGGGGGCGGCTGTTGACCTCACCTGGGGACATCATCCGGAGGTGGAAGGAATACTTTGAGGACCTCCTCAACCCTGCCTCAGATACATCTACGCATACTGCCTTTGAGACATCTGAGGGCACAGAGCCCAAGGGTGCTGGGGGGGGCTTGCCCATCACTGAGGCTGAGGTGGCCGCGGTGGTTAAACAACTCCGTGGTGGCCGGGCCCCAGGGGTGGACGAGATCCACCCGGAGTACCTGAAGGCTCTAGATGTTGTGGGGCCGTCGTGGCTGACACGCCTTCTCAACAGTGCGTGGAGGTCAGGGACAGTGCCGCTGGATTGGCAGACCGGGGTGGTGGTCCCCTTATTTAAGAAAGGGGATGGGAGGGTGTGTTCCAACTACAGGGGGATCACACTTCTCAGCCTCCCTGGGAAGGTCTATTCCAGGGTACTGAAGAGGAGGGTGAGATCGATAGTCGAATCTCGGATTCAGGAGGAACAATGCGGTTTTCGTCCTGGTCGTGGAACACTGGACCAGCTTTATACCCTTGCAGGGGTACTGGAGGGGGCCTGGGAGTTTGCCTATCCAGTCTACATGTGTTTTGTGGATTTGGAAAAGGCTTACGACCGGGTTCCCCGAGGTGCTCTGTGGGGGGTGCTTCGAGAGTATGGGGTCCGGGGTCCACTGTTGTGGGCGATCCGGTCCCTGTACGAATGGAGCAGAAGCTTGGTCCGCATTGCCGGCAATAAGTCGGACGTGTTCCAGGTGCGTGTTGGGCTCCGCCAGGGCTGCCCTTTGTCATCGGTCCTGTTTATCATATTTATGGACAGGATTTCTAGGCACAGCCAAGGCGTCGAGGGTGTCCAGTTTGGTGACCTCAGGATTGCCTCGCTGGTTTTTGCAGACGATGTCGTCCTGTTGGCTTCATCTGCTGGGGATCTCCAGCAGGCACTGGGGCGCGTGAGGGTAGGCGAGATCGAGAGCTGGATAGACGGATCGGAGCGGCGTCTGCAGTTCTGCAGGCGCTTAACTGGTCCGTCGTGGCTAAAAAAGAACTGAGCCAAAAAGCCAAGCTCTTGATCTATTGGTCCATCTTTGTCCCTACCCTCACCTATGGTCATGAGCTATAGGTAATGACCGAAAGAACGAGATCGCGAATACAAGCGGCCGAAATGAGGTTTCTCCGCAGGGTGTCTGGGCTCTCCCTTAGGGATAGGGTGAGAAGTTCGGATATCCGGGAGGGCCTCAGAGTAGAACCGCTGCTTCTTCACGTTGAAAGGAGCCAGTTGAGGTGGTTTGGACATCTGGTGCGGATGCCTCCTGGGCGGCTACCCGGAGAGGTTTTCCGTGCCTGTCCTACAGGGAGGAGGCCCCGAGGCAGGCCCAGGACTCGCTGGAGGGATTATATCTCTCTGCTGGCCTGGGAATGCCTCGGTGTCCCCCCCGAGGAGCTGGTGGGGTTAGCTGGGGAGAGGGAGGTCTGGGTGCCTCTACTGAAGCTGCTACCCCCGCGACCCGAACCCCGGACAAGCGGCAGATGATGGATGGATGGATGGAGTTGGAGGTTGAGCTTTGCGGTAAGTTAATGCCACAGTGCGGGGTGTTAGTGGTCAGGGATCCCCCAGGTGAGTCATCCCCGCAGGTCCCTGGAGTTTTGGGGATGAATGTGATCCGGTGGTGCTATCAACAGCTTTTTGGACAGCATGGTTCGGGCCTATTTCAGTCGCCTGCAGTATCAGCAGCCCCAGAACTTGTCATGCAGGCGTTGCAACAATGCCATCGTTCTAGGGTGCAGTTCTCCAGTGGCACTTCAGGTAAAGTCAGGGTTCGGGGCCGTAAGGTATGTCGTGTCCCACGTGGTACGATGAAGTTGGTAGCAGCTACCTGTTCAGGGCAGTATGCGAGTGCTACGGTTTTGTTTGAACCTACCTTCTCTGGCCTACCTGGTGGGTTGCTGGCTTTTCCTGCATTAGTCCGAGTGGTAGGAGGCACTGCTTATGTACCAGTAATCAATGTAGGTTTTACTGATGTGGTGTTGTATCCCCGTACCATTGTGGGTACTTTGAATAGTGTTCATGTGGTCAGTATACCTGCAGGTGTTGCTGAAGTGCCTTATATTGCGGATGTAGCATCTCTATCAGTTGCCCCCGCCATGTTGGACCAGGTGGAGGCCTTGGATCTCTCTTCATTGTCCATTGAACAGCAGGTCCAGGTGAGGTCCCTTCTTAGACGGTATATTTCGGTCTTTTCAGCTCAGGATGGGGAGGTGGGCTGTACCAACTTGCTGGCCCATGATATTCCCCTTTTGGATGATGTACCTGTTAGGCAACGCTATAGGCGTATATCCCCCTCTGAGTACGAGGTGGTAAAAGAACATATTAATCAATTGTTGGAGACACAGGTGATCCGGGAGAGCTGCAGTCCCTATGCTTCCCCCATTGTTCTTGTTAAAAAGAAGGACGGTAGCCTGCGCATGTGTGTAGACTACCGGCAGCTAAATAGCAAGATGAGGAAGGATGCATTTCCTCTGCCACAGATTGAGGAATCCCTGGATGCACTGACTGGTGCTTGTTGGTTCTCGACTCTGGACTTAGCGAGTGGTTATAACCAGGTCCCAGTCGCTGAAGAGGATAGACCCAAGATGGCATTCTGTACCCCCTTTGGGCTATTTGAGTGGAACCGGATGCCCTTTGGGCTTTGTAATGCCCCTGGCACCTTCCAGCGACTGATGCAAAGGATATTTGGTGACCAGCAATGTCAGTCGCTGTTATTGTATTTGGATGATATTGTAGTCTTCTCATCCACGGTGGAGCAACATCTGCAGAGGTTGGAGGTGGTGTTGGGGTGGTTTCAACAAGAGGGTTTGAAGGTGAAGCTCTCCAAATGTTCATTCTTCCAACAGAAGGAGCAGTACCTGGGACATGTCATCTCGGACAAGGGCGTCTCTACTGATCCTAGTATGATCGAGGTGGTAACTAACTGGCAGCGTCCTACTACTGTCATGGAGCTGAGGTCCTTTTTGGGCTTCGCTAGTTACTATCGTTGGTTTGTGGAGGGGTTTGCCAAGTTGGCAGACTGGGAGGCAAGAAGCTTAAGGGGGCTATGCAGGGTTTGATTAGCAACTGGACCAAGGAGTGCCATGGGAGTTTTGAGGAGCTGAAGCTCAAGCTTACTACAGCACCGGTGCTTGCCTACGCTGATTTTTTTTTACCATTCATCCTGGAGGTGGATGCGAGCCATGCTGGCTTGGGGGCAGTGCTATCCCAGGAGCAAGGAGGCCAGGTGAGGCCAATTGCCTATGCTAGCCGAGGTTTGAGACCATCAGAGCGTAATATGTCCAATTACAGCTCTATGAAATTAGAATTTCTGGCACTTAAGTGGGCGATGACAGAGAAATTCAGGGAGTACCTGGTAGACCATAAGTGTATTGTTTACACTGATAACAACCCACTCAGTCACTTGTCATCTGCTAAGTTGGGTGCTACTGAGCAACGGTGGGCAGCGCAACTTGCATCCTTCGATTTTGACATCAAGTATCGGTCAGGGAGAAGCAATAAGAATGCGGATGCATTGTCTCGCCAATACCCACTAGGCCGACTAGAAGTGGACGCAGCAAGCCTTGCCATGCGGGAAGGCTGAGGTAACCCAAGCTGCTGTTGCAGTTTTTCCTTGCTCTACCCCTGATTTTTGTGTTCTCCAGCAGGCTGGCCCAGTTATTCAGGAAATCTTGCCATTTTGGACTTGTAACAAACATCCTGATGTAGAGGAACGGAAACGACTCTCAAGGCCAGCATTGGCTTTGCTCCGACAATGGGATCGCCTGGTCGAAAAGAACGGGCTCCTGTACCGTCAGGTTTTCCGCCCTGATGGTGCTGAAGCTACATTTCAGTTGGTGTTGCCCGGTACCTTAAAGAACAAGGTGTTGACTCAGGTACATGAAGACTATGGCCACCAGGGTGTGGAAAGAACATTGGAGTTGTTGCGCCAGCGGTGCTATTGGCCAGGTATGTCCTCCGATGTAGCCCAGTGGTGTCAGCAGTGTGAGAGGTGCCAAATGGCTAAGGATACACATCCAGCAGCTCGTACTTTTATGGGGCATTTGTTGGCTTCTCGGCCCAATGAGGTTTTAGCAGTTGACTATACAATGTTGGAACCTGCCCAGAATGGACATGAAAATTTTTTGGTCATGACTGATGTCTTTAGCAAGTACACTCTGGCTGTCCCCACTCGTGATCAACGCGCCTCCACTGTGACCCAAGTTTTAGTGGCTGAATGGTTTTCAAAGTTTGGTGTTCCTGCTCGGATACATTCAGATCAAGGCCGTAACTTTGAGAGCTCCCTCATCCAGCAGCTTTGTGGTCTCTATGGGATCGAGAAATCGCGCACCACTCCATACCATCCGGCGGGCAATGGCCAGTGTGAACGCTTTAATAGGACTCTCCACAACTTGTTGCGTACTCTGCCTGTGTCCCGGAAGAGAGATTGGGATTCCTGTCTGCCGCAGGTGCTTTATTGTTATAACACTACTCCCCATCAGGTGACCGGGGAATCTCCTTTTTTTCTCATGTTTGGTCAGGAGTCTAGACTGCCAGTGGATTTCCTTCTAGGTAGAGTGGCGGAACCTGTGAGTGGATATGTCCATGAGTGGATTGAAGAACATCAGACTCGACTACAGTTGGCATTTGAAGGGGCAAGGGGACGGTTGAAGATGGCAGCTGAGCGTCGGAAGAAGAACCATGACCAGCATGTTCGAGACCGGCCACTAAGTGAAGGCCAGTTAGTACTCCTCCGTGATTGCAGTACCAGAGGGCGTCATAGAATTCAAGATTGGTGGAGTTCTGTGATAGTAAATGTCTCCGGTGTCTGCCCTAGTAACCCTTTGCCTGTGGAGTCAACTTTTGCATCAGATGAATCCTCGGGTGATGAGGACCTGGTGGTGTTGATGCAGGGAGGCCCTGGGGAGGTGTCTAGTTCTTCATTGGCTGGGCCAGTGGCAATGACATGTGCTACTCAGGAGTCTCCTTTGCGGCCTGCTGAAGTTTCGGGCCCCTCAGTGGTTCCTCCATCAGTAGTGAGTCAGCCACTTATTTCCAGAGTGGGTGCGAAGGACGACCGGGGTAACTGCAGGCCAACACTCTAACGCTTACCACCTTCCGAGGCCTGCAGTGGTGATGGCACAAGCTCTCTGGGTCCTGTGTCTAATGCAGTTTCTGCTCTGTTTAGACCCTGGAGTTAGATTTTGTATTGTTCTATCGTCGGGTCGACAATATAAAAAAGGGGGGGTAGATTGTGGCAGAATGGCTATTTTGGGGCGCTGTGCCTTTAAATTTGCGGGGCGATCATTGGCTTTCAAGGTAGCACCCTATAAAAGTGGCAGTGGTTGGCTGGGGATCTAACGCTGGCAAGGTGTTCTTCCGGTTACCTGACTTTGCTGTTTAAAGGTATGCAGCGGGTTGTTTTGCGTCTGTCCTTGTAAGTCACCCTCACGGCTGTTTGAATGTATGGTTTATTTTATAGATCTGCATACGACGGATTCCTTGGAAGCTACTGTTTGGTAGGTGGCGGTGGGTATGTTACTCCATTCTGTTTCGGCTAACTTAATTCAAATGGTTGTGCCTGGGTGCGCGTTGCTGGGGGTAAACGGTGGTGCTGGCGACTAACAGGCTTATTTTGCAAATTCGCTGGTAAGTTTGATCGGTCAGTGATTTATGTGTATTAATTTAAATTTACAAAAGGCACCTACCAGACAACGTCAAATTGGGTGTTCGCAAACAGTTGCCAGTAGAATGCATAATTGTTATTTTGGGGAATGATCTTGTTGGTCGTAAGGTGTTCCCGCCTCCTATTGTGTCTGACAGTCCATCTACCTGTGTAATTTTATCTAGGCAGTTCCCCTCTGTATTCCCAGCTTGTGCTGTGACACATGTACAGGCAAGAAAGTTTGGTAATGTTGTTGACCTGTCTGACTCTTTCATGACTTCTCCTGTTGAATGTAAACTATCTATTGCACCTGAAGCTTATGTTTCTGACCCTGCAGATTTGGCTGTCATTAAACAGTCTGCCTTAGAGCTGGACAGAGTACAACTGGGCACTGCACAACGGTCTGACCCCTCTCTAACACACTGCATTGAGGTTGCTGTGGAGAAAGATAAATTCCCAGAAACTGGGGTTGGGGGATGATGGGGTACTTATGCGTAAATGGATGTCCCAAAAAAGCGGAGGATTGGAATGTCACTTACCAAGTAGTGCTTCCTACAGGTTACTGATACCATTCTTTGATGTTGGGCCACTTAGGTATCAATAAAACCTTTCAGTGGATTGCAAAATACTTTTTCTGGCCCAGTTTGAAATCTGCTGTTGCAAAATATTGCCACTCTTGCCACACGTGCCAACTTGCAGGCAAACCAAACCAGGCTATTCCACCTGCCCCACTGTAGCTAATTCCTGCAGTGACTGATCCATTTCAGAGGCTCCTTACTGATTGTGTGGGCCCATTGCCTAGATCTGCATCTGGACACCTACATATACTGGCAATTATGTGTACGTCCACCAGTTACCCTGAGGCTATCACCTTGCTAAGCCTCAAAGCCAAGTGGATTTCAAGAGTGGATTGAAAGAGAGCTTGTAAAATTTTGCTCTATTTTTGGTTTGCCAAGGGTTATTCAAACTGATAAAGGGTCAAATTTTACATCAAAGTTGTTTGCTCAAGTCTTGAACTTGTTGTAGGTGAAATATCAGATGTCAAGTGCTTATCCTGAGTCTCAGGGTGATTTGGAACGTTTTCACCAAACACTAAAAACTATGTTGCATGCATATTGTGTAAAGGCAGGAAGGGACTGGGCAGAGGGTCTACCCTTACTGATGTTTGCGGTGCGTGAAGCTGTACAAGAATCACTGGGTTTCTGTCCTGCTGAGCTCGTGTTTGGCCACAGAGTTCATGGCCTTCTAAAACTTTTAAGTGAACAGTTGCTGTCTGTCCAGTCAACCCCTGTGTCTGTTGTAGACTATGTGGATTCTTTCAGGAAGAGACTGTGTCTTGACTGTGACTTTGCGAAAGCTAATTTGAAGATGTCTCAGTCCAAGATGAAGGCACAGTTTGACAAGAAGAGTGTTACATGCCATTTTCAATCAGGTGACTCTGTCTTAGTTTTTCTTCCTGTCCCTGGCTCTGCCCTACAAGGTAAGTACTCTGGCCCTTATTTGGTTGAAAAGAAGCTCAGCGATACAGACTGTGTTAAGACTGTGTTAAGTTTCCCTGAATGATGGATTGACTGTTGGTGAGACTCAGACTCCCTGTGTCCGTCTCCAGAACTCTGCTGTGTTGAGTGACTTATCTGCACATCTTGCCCACCTTCCAGAGTTGCAGCGCAGGGATATAGTGTCCCTGATATATCCTATGTTGTTTTCTGATGTCCCATCACAAACTAATGTACTTTGTCATGATATTGATGTGGGTGGCAGTCCTCCAATTAACCAGCACTCTTAGAGACTGAATCCTCAAACGTGAAGTTATGAAGTCTGATTCCGCCTATAGATTCTGTACGTACTACCGCAAGGAAAACAGTGTCACCAAACCTGATTCCTTCCCTCTTCCATGAATGGAAGATTGTGTGGATAGGGTGGGAGCTGCCCGCTATGTCACTAAGTTAGACCTCCTGAAAGGATACTGGCAGGTGCCTCATACCCCCCGGGAATCTGAGATCTCTGCATTTGTAACACCAGATGACTTTATGGAATGTACTGTGATGGCTTTTGGGATGCGAAATGCTCGGACCACGTTCCAACGCCTTATGCAGGGTGTCTTGTCGGGAGTACAAAAATCTGAGGCATACCTGGATGACCTTGTCCTCTATTCAGATTGCTAGGATGAGCATATGACATCACCGGACCTTGTGTTTGACAGACTTACAGGTGCTATTCTGACACTTAATCTTGCAATATGAGTTTTCAAAGGCAGTGACCACCTATCTAGGTAAGCATGTGGGACATGGCCAAGTCAGGCCTATTGAGGCCAAGGTAGCAGCTATTGTTGAGTTTCCTGCTCCCACCAATAATGAGTTGCGCCACTTTTTGGGAATGGCTGGATACTACCGTGGGTTTTGTCCAAACTTTTCTACTATTGTGTTTCCTTTAACTAATCTTCTAAGTTGTAAAGAAAAGTTTGTGTGAAGTCCTGAATGTGTGGATGCATTTAATGCCGTGAAGGACCTCCTCTGTCATACCCCAGTTTTATCTGCTCCCGACTTTAGTTTGCCATTTAAGTTAGAGGTGGATGCATGTACTACGGGTGCTGGTGCAGTCTTATTACAGGAAGACCAATTTGGCATTGATCACCCTGTTTATTTTTTCCAAAAAGTTTTCAAAGTGCCAACAGAGATACAGCACTATAGAGCAGGAAGCTCTTGCTCTGTTGTTGGTGCTTCAACATTTCGACGTTTATCTAGGTAGTAGCTCCTCTCCCATCATTGTTCATACAGACCATAACCCCTTGTTTTCCTGTCTTGTATGTCTAATCAGCGATTAATGCACTGGTCACTAATTGTACAGGGATACAATCTTGATATCTGCCACAAGAAAGGCACTGAGTGTTTTTTCTGATGCCCTGTCCATGCTAGTGATAACTATTTTATGTGTCTTTTTTTTTTTTTTTTTTTTTTTACAAACCTTGTTCGTAATTTAATGGTGGGGGTGTTATGTCCTAAGACATTCTTAAATATTTGGTTGTTGGTATCAAGATGTTGTGCATATGCATGGATGTATCTATTGTGATTGCGTTGTAGGTTGCTTGTGGTGGTCTGTCAGTTCTCTGCTCCCTTTTATTATCAGGCAATGAAGACAACTAGGGGGCGGAAACGCTTGTTGAATCGACCACATTAACAGAAGTAGTGGCATGCTATCATTCAACTTTATTTCACACCAGCTGATGTACTGCCAAATTACATGGTTTGGCATGGGTCTGTGTACATGAGTATAATTCATTTTTTGATTTAAGACTGAAAATAAAAAAATGGGTCATTTTCACTGATTTGACTAGACCAATGGTAAAGGGAAAACTGGAAAACAGCTTGTTGTGCATTATTGGTGTCTGTCTAAAGAAGTCAGAAAATGCCTCGTATTCTGTTTGATTGGAGGTGGGTTGGGATATCGGTGAACCATCTGTTATTGGCCAGGTTCATTGCAAAAACTTCCTCCCACAGGATCGCTACAGAATAAGAGTTTTGGGTCTCTCATGACTGCAAGGGGTACCTCAAGAGTTTTTGTTAAAGCTGCGCTGGAGAACTTTGTAAACTCTTTATGAATTAAAGTAGTCTGAACCAAGATGGTTTTTAATTATACTTCAGAAAAAACTTTGCCTTGGCCCTTAGCCATAAAACATTTAATTTCATTTGGCATATTTCTCATATAGCCTAGCATATTGTAGCGCCGGTGAGATGGCTCCACATAGGGGAGCCCAGTAACAGTTCAGGAGTCTTGGGAAAACTGTAAATGGCCCCTGTGTGTGTTATTGTTGATACTTGATTTCTTCCCAGTTGCCCTGTGTGCCCTTGCCTGTGTGAACCTTGTCCGATCTGGACAGTAAGGAGCACATGGTGGGTAATTTACACAACAGCTAAAGACACATGAGGATTGGACAGCGTTCACACCAGACACAGGCAAGGACACGCACAACAATCGGGAACAAAACAAGTATCAACAAGAACACACACAAGGGCTATTTACAGTTTTTCCATCATACTCCTGATCCATTGCTAGGACTCCGCTATGCGGAGCCATGTCGCAGGTGCTACAATACGCTATATGCTAAAGCAAATCAGATGTTTTATGGTCAAGGGCCAAGACAGAGTTTTTTCTGAAGTATGATTAAATGTCATCTAGGTTCAGACTGCTTTATTTAATATATAATTTACAAAGTTCTCAAACGCAGCTTTAACAAAAACCCAAAACTGTTATTCTGTAGTGGGATCCCGTGGAAGGAGGGGTCTTTGCAATGTACCTGGCTAATAACAGATGGTACACCTAAATCCCAACCCAGCTCCAGTCAAATGGAATACAAGGCATGTTTTGACTTCTTTATACAGACACCAATAAATGCAAAATGAGACATTTTCTAGTTTTCCCATTATGATTGGTCTAGTTAAACTGGTGAAAATTACCCATTTTCTCATTTTTGTATTTTCCGTCTTAAATCAAAAAAAGATTTATACTCACGTACACGGACTGGCATACCTCTACATCAGACACTATTAAATCTGCATTTAAAAAAAGTCCTCTGATCACTTCCTCCATTGTTGTGAACATGGCACTGCAAGTAGTGATGTGCGAATCATGTACAAACTTGTTTTTCAAACGGGTCTTTAACGTGAACTGAATGAACTGATTCGCTGGCCAAAAGGATTCAAATCACTGTACACGCATGAGTGTAATGCCTGCTAAGCCTCTGTGCCTGTGATCAGAAGGTTGCCAGTTCCGCCCCCGGCCTCAGCACATCTGCGGGTCCTTGAGCTGCAAGAGATGGCTGCCTTTCATGGCCAGCTTGCTGTCACCCACAGAAAGCAAGTTGGGGGAGGCATAAAAATAATTTCCCCACGGGGATCAAGTGCTAATGTGCTAACACTCTCGCTTTTCAAGTCTAGATTAAAAATGCACTTGTATAGCTTAGCGTATAGGAAACCTAGTTCTGGTTCCAGCTAGTCGCTCACTCCCAGTCAGACTAACAGTATGAGGTGATGAGCTGGGTGGGGATCGGTGTCATTGGCTTTGGATAAACTGATGCGTCAGTGCTGTCACTCTAGCTTTACACTAGAGTGCTGATGTTCAGGGAGTCCCCATGCCTGTGTTCCCGCCTGTCTCTCCCTCTTTCTCATGCTGCTATACCCAGATCTGCCGGAGCCTAGACGAATATTGCACTCGATCATTTTGCTTGCACTGCCTCTGGTTTCCTCAACTCTGGCTAATACACAATTTTTCTTACTTCCTCCCTCACCCCTTCTGGGGTGTGCTCCCTGGAGCACAATATCATTGAAGAATTTATGCCTCTGCTGCCTGCAAGACAACTACCTCCACCTCCGGCAACTACCCTCCAACCTGCCTGCCCTTGGCTCAACACGATGCCTCGCCATCCTTCCCTGCGGCTGTGCCTCTATTAATCCTGCCATCGTGCATCAAGCACCCCGTGCCTGCACCGGTCGGCCACTGCATTGAGACATATATTTCAACCCATGTATTAGCTTAGTCATATCATCTTGTTTGTTTGACTCATCTGCCGGCCCCTGGAGGATGGGCTCCCCCTTTGGGTCTGGTTCCTCCCAAGGTTTCTTCCTCTTAGGGAGTTTTTCCTTTCCACCGTTGCCTTTGGCTTACTCAATGGGAGGTCCTTACGAGGCAGAAATTTAAAGCGCATTGAGACAATGTAATGTTGTGATAATGCGCTACATAAATAAAATTGAATTGAAAATTGAATTGAATAATGTTCGCATCATGTCAGCAATTTCTTTCAGTCATTCTCTGAGTCTATGGGCCTAACACTGACTATGTAGTGCAGTGACATCTATTGGCCAGAATAAGTATTGCCATGACTGAGGACCGGTTTGTACAATAAAATATTGACTAATAAAAGTTGTGATTATTAATGTATGAATATTCTGTATATTTATTTGTAGCCTATAGTAATAAATAAAATTAAAAACAAAAAACTTTGTTGGTGCTATACGTTAAATTTAAATATATAGCTTGCCATAGGGTTTATATATTTGTGTGTACATACTTGCTAAATTATAATTATGATAAATACACACCTAAATACATATATATGTTATGTGGTTGATGTTGCTATTGTTACTGCTGTTACCACAGTTGCAGCTGTTGCGCATGTTGTTAGTGCTGTTACTGTTGTTGTTGCTGCTCATTGTTTTATTTTTATATTATTATTATTTTAGTTTTGTTTTTCTCTCTATTGTCTTTTTTTTGTGCATCAATCTGTGTGGTCCATTTTTCTTTATTTCTCCCCCATACTTCTTCCCTCACCATTGTTCTCTGTCTCCCCTAACCTCTGCTTGTTGTCTTCTTTATATAAAAAAGAAAGAAAAAAGCTTGCAATGAAAAATAAAGCAGTCCTCTGTAGAGGGGAAGTGGTGGAGAGAATTAAAAAAGAATGAATCAATGATTCAAAGAATAATTTCAGTGAACTGAATGAAATGAATTGAATCAATAAAAAGAATCAGTTTGCACATCACATATTGCAAGCACAGGATACATGTGATTATTTACACTCACCTAAAGGATTATTAGGAACACCATACTAATACGGTATTGACCCCCTTTCGCCTTCAGAACTGCCTTAATTCTACGTGGCATTGATTCAACAAGGTGCTGAAAGCATTCTTTAGAAATGTTGGCCCATATTGATAGGATAGCATCTTGCAGTTGATGGAGATTTGTGGGATGCACATCCAGGGCACGAAGCTCCCGTTCCACCACATCCCAAAGATGCTCTATTGGGTTGAGATCTGGTGACTGTGGAGGCCATTTTAGTACAGTGAACTCATTGTCATGTTCAAGAAACCAATTTGAAATGATTCGAGCTTTGTGACATGGTGCATTATCCTGCTGGAAGTAGCCATCAGAGGATGGGTACATGGTGGTCATAAAGGGATGGACATGGTCAGAAACAATGCTCAGGTAGGCCGTGGCATTTAAACAATGCCCAATTGGCACTAAGGGGCCTAAAGTGTGCCAAGAAAACATCCCCCACACCATTACACCACCACCACCAGCCAGCACAGTGGTAACAAGGCATGATGGATCCACGTTCCCATTCTGTTTACGCCAAATTCTGACTCTACCATTTGAATGTCTCAACAGAAATCGAGACTCATCAGACCAGGCAACATTTTTCCAGTCTTCAACTGTCCTCTGACCTCTAGCATCAACAAGGCATTTTCGCCCACAGGACTGCCGCATACTGGATGTTTTTCCCTTTGCACACCATTCTTTGTAAACCCTAGAAATGGTTGTGCGTGAAAATCCCAGTAACTAAGCAGATTGTGAAATACTCAGACCGGCCCGTCTGGCACCAACAACCATGCCACGCTCAAAATTGCTTAAATCACCTTTCTTTCCCATTCTGACATTCAGTTTGGAGTTCAGCAGATTGTCTTGACCAGGACCACACCCCTAAATGCATTGAAGCAACTGCCATGTGATTGGTTGATTAGATAATTGCATTAATGAGAAATTGAACAGGTGTTCCTAATAATCCTTTAGGTGAGTGTACATGTGGCAAATTTTTATGGCAAATTTGAGGCAATTACTGGATGGGAACAGCACAGCCTTCAAAGCACTCATATTTTCAAACTTAAAATACTTTCTCACAAGAAGAGAAAATGCCATACTTATTTGTAGGACACGTGGAGAATTTTAGATTTTCTGTGAGAATGCGATAACTAAAAACATGTCTCATTACAACTTTTGTTTCTCCAAGACAGCTTATTTTGTGATCTTCAGAAAACAACTTTGGCTGTGTCAAGATCACAAGAAAAATAAGTCTTGATCTCGACATAATACAGAAAAAGACAACGTCCTCTATGAACATAAAAGTTTGCTACTTTGAGTTTTCTTTCAGTTCTTTAAGTATGGAAAGCAAAGTTATTTTTGTATTTCTTTTGTCTTTTTTACTGATGCAAAAAATGATCTGATCTGTGACTCAAATACTGTGATATAAGCCCGAACCCTGAGTTCTGTAATCCATTGCACGCCTAAACCAAACCCACCAAGCTACACAGCGAACACACTTCTTACATCGCACTGGTGATGGTGGCACATCGCCATTACAGAGGCGGTGGAAATACTTCTCACAAATACAAAGAAAACAAATCGGTAGCTGTGTACAACCCAAACTCGACAAACATGTGGAACAGCAAGCTGGTTCTGGTAATATCAGACAGCGATATTGATTGGTTGTCCACAGTGAAAACATCATTCTGTGCAACAATATTTTTATTTAGTAGCTACTAACTACGGTGTAACTTAAGTAGTTGTGGTGCAACTGACAAAGAAGGTGGTGCTAGTTTCAAACTAGCTAGTTTTAACATATGATTTAAGGTACACTTTACACCTGACCTTATGATCAACTTACACTAAGCTGGTGCAACCCACTGCAGGTCCTTTTAATTTAAATGGTAGTTTACAAGTCCTGTCCTAGCTCAACGTGTCCTCCCGACGTGGATTATCTGGTCACGCTCTTGTTTCTTGGTCTCTTTTGTAATAACACACAAGAAACCAAATCTGCACAAAAATAACATTTTGTACTACACACATTGTAAAATTTGTAAATATTATATTATAATATAATAATTTTGTGCATTACTTTTAACTTTTGGCCAAATTTTAACCCAGATTTTTTTATATCTGCATGGGTGTTTTTCTATGGAATAACTACAGATTTCCTAACTTACTGAGTATGTCTTATTTTTTGTTTGCCATCTTTGCTCTCTGTATTCTCTGTGTTGGCTCTCTTACAGATGGCTGGCACTAGATCCAGACCTATGGTATTTTGAAGCAGCTGTTATGCAACTGTAACTTTAAATCATTTGCATGCATAAGAAAATGACTTTTAAATAGCTGCTCACTATGAGTGAAAGGGTTAGTATAACCAATAAAGTAATACACTCACCCAGATTCTCAAGGATCACCTTCCATCTGTCTCTCACACCACGGCGCACCTCCCTCATGGCATTGATGTCAACACTAAGACGCCGGTATCCCTGTGGGATGTTTGAACATGGAAAGAAATGAGTAGCATAATAACCAAGAATTTACATGTATTTGGGGAAACAGAGAATTACAGAGCATTGTCATCATCACAATAGGTTACCTAATAGAGCAGGTTTGGCTTGACTGCCATCTACTGCTGATTGACATTTTAGTACATCAACTGCAAGGTAGACTGAATGAGTTTGTCTGTCTCCCACTACATGTTCTGCTCTAAAAGTAGTAAGTGCAGTTTGTTTGGAAGCTTCTCTTATATCCAATTACGGTAGTGCCAAATGTTTAAGATGTTTTTTGAACATTCCACATTCGTCCTAGTTTTATATTGCCCCAGGCCCAACTTTTTTCCAGTGTGTTGCAGGTACCAAATTCAGAATGACTGCATATTTCCAAAATATAAAAAGAATAATAAAACAATAATGTACCGTATATAAGGCAAAGCATTGAATTTCTTATCTTTCTACTGTTTTGAATTTAACACACATCAAATGCCAGGCCTGCTATTATCTTTCTCTATGGTGTGTTACTTGACAATTGCCCTGTCCTGATTGTTCTCATGTGATGCACCCGTGTTTTCCCTTTTATATATAAGGGTGCAGGCCCTGGCTTGCCAGTCAAACATTTCTCATTATTAGTGTCATCGTTGCTGCCAGGGGTGTCCGTGTCTTTATTGTTATCTTTATTGTCTTAGTTTCCTTTGTTCCCTGGTCAGGCTTCTGGTTTCAACCCCTTGTTCCATTCCTTGTTCATTAAACCTCAGGTACTGACACATTCATCCTTGTCTTTTAAAAAAGTCATTTACCTTAATAATCTGCTGACCACATACAATCCCCCACGCTTGCTTCGATCTCAAGGTGCGGGATATCTGTTAGTACCTAGGGTAGAAAGATCTACGGCAGGCTGCAGAGCTTTCTCCTATAGAGCTCCTCAGCTGTGGAACGGTCTTCCACCGGATGTGCGGGTTTCAGGCTCACTTTCAATGTTCAAGTCTAGACTAAAAACACACCTTTTTAGTTTAGCTTATAGGGACACTAGTACTAGCTAGCTTCTCACTCCCAGTTAAACCTATAGTGTGAGGTGTAGAGCTGGGTGGGGATCGGTGCCATTGGCTTTGGATAAACTGAATTGACAGTGCTGTCACTCTAGCTTCACAATTGCTTGTGGGATTGGAGTGCTGACATTTCAGGGACTCCCCATGCCTGCATTCCCACCTGCCTCTCCCTCCTACTTATGCTGCCATAGCCATATCTGCCGGAGCATTGCACTTCATATTGCACTCATCTAACTTTTAGCACTGCCTATAGTCTCCCTTACTTTGACTAATTGCATTTATTTCCACCACCTTCTCCTGGGTGGTGCTACCTGGAGCCTTCAATCTATCAAGATGTCCAGCACACCCTGCAACATGTGACGTCGCCACTGCCAATGACGACCGTGCATCCAGCTCGCCGTTCTGCCAGTGTCATCTTCCTTGTACGACCCGCTCCCTGCCTTCTGGCTGCCTGGCGATTGGAGGAAGTGTTGGCACCGGCTTGTCATCTCCCCCCTACTCTGCGTTTGTGTTTCAGACTACACTGTATTTGACTCTCCCTGCCGGCCCCTGGAGGATGGGCTCCCCCTTTGAGTCTGGTCCCTCCCAAGGTTTCTTCCTTCTAGGGAGTTTTTCCTTGCCACTGTCGCCTATGGCTTACTCACTGGGGGCTTTGGGTGGGGATGCTGTAAAGCGCTTTGGGACAATGTAATGTTGTGATAATGCGCTATACAAAAATAAATTTGTTGTTGTTGTTGTTGTTGTCTCCCTTCACCCATGCCCGGTAGTTTGTGACATCACAGATGATTTACAAATTACCCTTTTCTGTTTTTTTTTGGGGGTTTTTTTGCATTTTACTAGTAATGTCAAAACAAAGCTTTCAGAAGCAGTGAAGCCTCCCTTCCAAATGTGTCAGAATGGCCATAGATGGAAATTAGCGGGAGAACATTTCAAACTGGATTTAAGGAAGCAGTTCTTTACACAGCGTGTAGTCAGAGTATGGAATAGTCTTCCTGATAACGTAGTGCAAGCTGAATCCTTGGGTTCCTTTAAATCAGAGCTAGATAAGATTTTAACAACTCTGAGCTATTAGTTAAGTTCTCCCCAATGGATGGGCCGAATGGCCTCCTCTCGTTTGTATAGTTCTTATGTTCTTATGTAGAAAAGGGTTCATTACTTGAAGCTTCACAGCATGGTGCACAGTAGTAGTACACTGTAAAAATGAGAAGCTAGCCTTAATATGATTTTTTATTTGAAAGAACAAAAATATTTAACTGCTCTGTAAACAGTTTCAAAGTAATTGGTTATTCTAACTTTTGTTTCTAAAACAAAAAAACAACTAAGTTGTTGTAGATGAAGCCAACTACTATGTGCATGCTCATTGTGACTCCTTGATTGAAAGGGTTCTACAGAGCAACCCTGCAGGGGGTTTTATCTTTGGTAAGGAGCTTCATCCTCCATCTTGGTCTTCCACAAGCAAAGATTTTACACTTTTCCCTCTAAGTCTTCACGTAAAAAAGGTCAGTATGTCGGTTGAGTGGTGCCATGAATTTCTGGATTTTATGTAATTACATGTATAAATTTGTTCTTAATTGGTCATGCATGGGATATGCTACCCAGCACTATGACTGGTGAGTGACCTAAAGTATCTTAACTAGATATGTTAGGTAGCAAACATCAGCGCTAACGTAATTTGCAAGTATAATTAACAATAGTTAGATTGAAAATTGGCATGTTTACATATGGAAACACTCATTTAATCCCCCAGACCCTTGTGAACAACTCACCTCTTTCTGGTCATAGTACTTATAGCATTAAATGCTGCCACTTGCTGCATTGCTAGTGATTAAAAGTAACACTCGCCAGGGTCTCAGTCATGTGAATTGAGTAGCCAAGTGTATATACCCCAAAACCCATGAACATACTGTGCATTCAAAATCATCCTGTTAAGCTGCACTGAAAAAAAAATCTTTGACCAGTCTTGTATCAGTCCCACTTATTGAAATAGTTCCAAATCTATTATCTTAACACATATATTGTCTTTGAATTGTTTTTCATAAAAATGTTTGAGTATGTTTCAGTGTTAGATAAGTGGGTTGGCTCATGGCTTTGTCTTCAGTCTACAAAATACAAAAAACAACAATTTTTAAATTAAAAACGCTTTCATTCATTTATAATTTAAGCCCTTCCAAAAAACGTGCTGGCTGCTAACAGATATTAAGGATGGGGGGTTGGACTGTGAGTAAAGCAGTTGAAAACTATATAGTGTTCAGTATTTAAGAACATAAGAACATAAGAACATAAGAAATTTACAAACGAGAGGAGGCCATTCGGCCCATCAAGCTCGTTTGGGGAGAATTTAGCTAATAGCTCAGAGTTGTTAAAATCTTATCTAGCTCTGATTTAAAGGAACCCATGGTTTTAGCTTCCACTACAATAGCAGGAATACTATTCCATACTCTGACTACACGCTGTGTAAAGAAATGCTTCCTCAAATTTGTTTTAAAATGTTCTCCCGCTAATTTCCACTTATGGCCACGAGTTCTAGTATTTAGACTAATATTGAAATAGTCATTTGGCTGAACAGCATCCAGACCCGTTAGAATCTTATAGACCTGAATCATATCCCCCCTTAGTCTCCTTTGCTCAAGGCTGAACAGATTCAGTTCCGTTAACCTCTCCTCGTAAGACATTCCTCTAAGACCAGGAATCATTCTCGTAGCTCTTCGTTGCACCTTTTCTAAGGCAGCAATGTCCTTCTTGAGGTATGGTGACCAAACCTGCACACAGTATTCTAGGTGGGGTCTTACCAAGGAATTATATAAGTGTAACATCACCTCCCTTGACTTAAACTCCACACACACTTTATTTATTATTACAACTTTGGGGAAATATAGCTGAATTTTTTACCTCTTTATTCCCTTTGTCACGAATTTATGCATGTTTGCTTTTGTGAGTGGGCTAGTCCTCTGCAAAGACAGGCAGAAAGATGGACACGCCCTGGACTGGAAAATTTTGGCAGCATTTTACACGTCATACTCACAGTAAGGAAAAGAGAACTGTTAATGGCAAACCTTATATATATTTTAGGAGTGGTTACAGTTTGGAACTGGTTACTGATTCTTTCACACACACTCCTAGCTTGACTTTTCCATTATTCTCTCCTTTCCACTGTCTGTCCTTTGTATTTTTGTTGTGTAACAAAATTTAAATGCCAAAATATTTGTGCTTTCAGGATGTCAACCATGAAGAGGCAGAGCTGGCAATTTCCCAAACAATCATGGGGATTTATGTGGTAAAAAATTAAAATGCAGAAGCCTTGGAACAGCCTGCACATGTTGGCATTGTTATTGAGGAAGTTAAGGTACTGACAGGCATGCGATGTATCACCTATGGATTTATGTTATTTGGAATAATCTATGCACTCAACTTGAATTATTCCCAAGAGTTCAAATGGACATTTGAAGTATTTAGAAGATACTCATGAACCTAGATGGAGACAAACTTTCCCCAAAAGTCCAAAAACTGAAAATCAAGCTCTTTCAGTAAACACATTACAGAGACAGTGATCACAGTAAAATGTGTATTATATGATGTTTACTCCTCTATACCTTTGTTAAAAACAACTTTTGCTTTAAATGTTGATTGACATTCAGTGTATCAAACTGCTCTTTAGGTAAAAACTCTGTAGCACACTCAGACACAGAAATACACTTACATGCACCCTCACACACACAGACACGCATCTGCATGCACACTCTGACACACGGAAACACATTCACATGTACACTGACACACGGAAATGTACTTGCAGGCACACTCTGACACACAGAAACACTCTCATGCACACAATGACAAACATGAACACAAATGTACACTTTGACGAACAGGCCATTCATATGGGGCATTAAGAAAAATCCAGTGCATCAGATGTTTGATTGTGAACTACTGTTAAAGTATTTTGCAGATGTAAAAGGGAAACAATGTTTGAGATGTCCCTGTTTGTGCCTTCATAGTATTCTTCTCTCTATATATCTCTCACACACACAGAAACACATTCGAATGCACACTGAGAGACACATAAGCACAACCGACTTTGCAAAACAATCAAATGTTTGATTATTAAATACTGTTAAAATATTTCGCAAATGTTGAAGAGAAACAGTATTTGAGATGTATGTCTTCTCATCGAGTGTTTGTTCAATGTCTTTATATTAACTTTGCATTTGCACAGTTTTAGGGTACTTGAAATATTTTTTTTTGTGAAAACTAAGCTTGTGTCCTTTGATTTTGTTAAATTGTAGATAGTGTGGCTAAGACATTTTGTTAAATTTGTAATAAGGTAGGCCAAGAAATGCAGAATACATTGTGATATACACTCACCTAAAGGATTATTAGGAACACCTGCTCAATTTCTCATTAATGCAATTATCTAATCAACCAATCACATGGCAGTTGCTTCAATGCATTTAGGGTTGTGGTCCTGGTCAAGACAATCTCCTGAACTCCAAACTGAATGTCAGAATGGGAAAGAAAGGTGATCTAAGCAATTTTGAGCGTGGCATGGTTGTTGGTGCCAGACGGGCCGGTCTGAGTATTTCACAATCTGCTCAGTTACTGGGATTTTCACGCACAACCATTTCTAGGGTTTACAAAGAATGGTGTGCAAAGGGAAAAACATCCAGTATGCGGCAGTCCTGTGGGCGAAAATGCCTTGTTGATGCTAGAGGTCAGAGGAGAATGTGCCGACTGATGCAAGCTGATAGAAGAGCAACTTTGACTGAAATAACCACTCGTTACAACCGAGGTATACAGCAAAGCATTTGTGAAGCCACAACACGCACAACCTTGAGGCGGATGGGCTACAACAGCAGAAGACCCCACCGGGTACCACTCATCTCCACTACAAATAGGAAAAAGAGGCTACAATTTGCACGAGCTCACCAAAATTGGACAGTTGAAGACTAGAAAAATGTTGCCTGGTCTGATGAGTCTCGATTTCTATTGAGACATTCAAATGGTAGAGTCAGAATTTGGCGTAAACAGAATGAGAACATGGATCCATCATGCCTTGTTACCACTGTGCAGGCTGGTGGTGGTGGTGTAATGGTGTCAATTAGGCATCGTTTAAATGCCACGGCCTACCTGAGCATTGTTTCTGACCATGTCCATCCCTTTATGACCACCATGTACCCATCCTCTGATGGCTACTTCCAGCAGGATAATGCACCATGTCACAAAGCTCGAATCATTTCAAATTGGTTTCTTGAACATGACAATGAGTTCACTGTACTAAAATGGCCCCCACAGTCACCAGATCTCAACCCAATAGAGCATCTTTGGGATGTGGTGGAACGGAAGCTTCTGGATGTGGATGTGCATCCCACACATCTCCATCAACTGGAAGATGCTATCCTATCAATATGGGCCAACATTTCTAAAGAATGCTTTCAGCACTTTGTTGAATCAATGCCACGTAGAATTAAGGCAGTTCTGAAGGCGAAAGGGGGTCAAACACCGTATTAGTATGGTGTTCCTAATAATCCTTTAGGTGAGTGTATATCCATCCATCCATCCATCCATCCATCATCTTCCGCTTGTCCGGGGTTCGGGTCGCGGGGGTAGCAGCTTCAGTAGAGGCACCCAGGCCTCCCTCTCCCCAGCTAACCCCACCAGCTCCTCGGGGGGGACACCGAGGCGTTCCCAGGCCAGCCGAGAGATATAATCCCTCCAGCGAGTCCTGGGCCTGCCTCGGGGCCTCCTCCCTGTAGGACAGGCACGGAAAACCTCTCCGGGTAGCCGCCCAGGAGGCATCCGCACCAGATGTCCAAACCACCTCAACTGGCTCCTTTCGACGTGAAGAAGCAGCGGTTCTACTCCGAGGCCCTCCCGGATATCCGAACTTCTCACCCTATCCCTAAGGGAGAGCCCAGACACCCTGCGGAGAAACCTCATTTCGGCCGCTTGTATTCGTGATCTCGTTCTTTCGGTCATTACCCATAGCTCATGACCATAGTTATGGTCATGGTGAGTGTATAATTAAATGAAAAGTTTAAAAATATTGTATAAGCATGTAGGATCACACATGCACATATCACAGGGCCTAGCCTGGTATGAGAGGTACACATTGGCATAAACACCAAAGGGGAGTTAGTGATCCCACACAAATAAACACACACACACACACACACACACACACACAGATAACAAGGGAGGCCAGCACTCCAACTTTTATTGCCCAAAGATTTAGGGACCTACAGACAGCAGAGTGGACCTCATGAACTTTAGAACATAAAAACCTGGTACCTCAGAACAAAGGGGAGTAGAGAAAAGCCCATCAGCCCGAGAGGAGCAGAAAGACCATCAGCCCGAAGAGAGGCAGAGAACAGCCCAGGAGAAGAGAAGCCCACAAGAAGCCCTCCGGTGAAGACCCCCCACCCCCCTGCTCTGCAACCATGTAAACCAACTTCCTCTTATTCTAACAACTTAAGCTGTTTTGTAAACCTGCTATAAGACTTTAGGGTTGTGGTTCCACAAACTCTGCTTGCTTTGCAGAACAGTCTTTTATGGTTACTCATTTAAATCCGGTCATTGCATTTCCATAATTACATTGTTTGTTTCTATTCCGTTATTTCGTGTTTGTTATTTGTGTTAGGTGTAATGTCTGTCTTATGTTAGTTGTAGTGTTAGTTAGGAATAAATGCATGTCTTTTACACAACTTCAGCCTCCGTCATTGAGTACTCACACTAAGTTCCTGCCTCTGTGCGATCTTGCTACACGCTCTGAAACCTCAAACTCGCCTGAAATATCGCGAGACTCTCTCTCATCGGCCGTGAGGGGAGCTTCGCTACCAATCGTTTACATTACCTGGTGATGCAGCTCGCTGGACGAGCCTTCTAACCCAGGTTACTAAGCGATATTGGTAATTAGTGAATCCCATTTAAGTCTCACACTAACAGACTTCACGGGGATACCGCAATTGAGTTTAGAGGAGCCGACCATTTGGCATAACAATTGGTTAATAATCAGCATTAAATAATAATTAATTAAAATTTAATTAATTAAAATTTAATTAATTACAAAACATATTGGTGGATTACCTGAGCTAATAATTCCTACAAGCATTATTTAGGAGTACAGTATTTGAATTATGTGCATATTTAAAAAAAAAAAATCCATTTATTAAATACACTTTGTATGGTATCAAATGGTATATGTTTAAATTTTGTAAGATTTATAAAGACAGATTAGATACTTTTAAATTAGTCATTTTTAAATCATTAAGATTTATATGAATGAATGTATAAAACTCTAGTTCTTAAATAATTTCAGTTGTGTAAATCTTAATATAAAAGTTGTTTAAAGATTATTCATTTGTCATTATTAAATTTGTCATACAATTGAAATGTATAAATATTCAAAACTTGACCCAATTATTTTTTCCAGTGTGGTTGTCCACCTGATTCTTAAATAAACTTAGCTGGTACAAAATACAGCAGTCAGAGTTCTCACAAAAACTAAAAAATATATATTAGCCCTGTTCTATGCTCCCTTCACTGGCTTCCAGTTAAGATTTGGAAATGACTGCAAAATACTGCTGATAGAATAAAAACTCACTTGTTTAGTCTAGCTTATAGGTATTCTAGTTCCAGCTCTAGCTAACCGCTTACTGCCAGCTAGGCCGATAGACTGAGGTGTAGAGCTAGGTGGGGATCAGTGCCAATGGCTTTGGATGAACGGAACTGGAGTACAGACATTCAGAGACCCCCTTGTTCATTTGACTTCCTCTGCCGGCTCCTGGAGGATGGGTTCCTCCTTTCAATGTGGTTCTTCCTGTTTTTGTCCTTCTAGGGAGGTTTCCTTGCCACTATTACCTCTGGCTTGTTCACTGAGGGCTTTGGGCAGGGATAATTTAAAGCATTTCAGACAATGTTATCTTCTGAAAATGTGCTATAGAAATAAAATTGAATTGAATTGAAACAATGTTGGCAATTCGGTCCCTGTACGAACGGAGCAGAAGCTTGGTCCGCATTGCCGGTAATAAGTTGGACGTGTTCCCAGTGCGGGTTGGGCTCCGCCAGGGCTGCCCTTTGTCATCAGTCCTGTTTATAATATTTATGGACAGGATTTCTAGGCGCAGCTAGGGTGTTGAGGGTGTCCAGTTTGGTGGCCTCAGGATTGCCTCGCTGCTTTTTGCAGACGATGTTGTCCTGTTGGCTTCATCTGCTGGGGATCTCCAGCATGCACTGGCGCGGTTCGCAGCCGAGTGCGAAGCAGCGGGGATGAGGATTAGCACCTCCAAGTCCGAGACCATGGTTCTCAGCCGGAAACGGGTGGTTTGCCCTCTTCGGGTTGGGGAAGACGTACTGCCTCAAGTGGAGGACTTTAAGTATCTCGGGGTCTTGTTCACGAGTGAGGGTAGGCGAGATTGGGAGCTGGATAGATGAATCGGAGCGGCGTCTACAGTTTTGCAGGCGCTTAACCGGTCCGTCGTGGCTAAGAAATAACTGAGCTCTCGATCTATTGGTCCATCTTCATCCCTACCCTCACCTATGGTCATGAGCTATGGGTAATGACCGAAAGAATGAGGTCGCGAATACAGGCGGCCGAAATGAGGTCTCTCCACAGGGTGTCTGGGCTCTCCCTTAGGGATAGGGTGAGAAGTTCGGATATCCGGGAGGGCCGCAAAGTAGAACCGCTGCTTCTTCACGTCGAAAGGAGCCAGTTGAGGTGGTTTGGACATCTGGTGCGGATGCCTCCTGGGCGGCTACCCGGAGAGGTTTTCCGTGCATGTCCTACAGGGAGGAGGCCCCGGGGCAGACCCAGGACTCGCTGGAGGGATTATATCTCTCGGCTAGCCTGGGAACGCCTCGGTGTCCTCCCCGAGGAGCTGGTAGAGGTTGCTGGGGAGAGGGAGGTCTGGGTGCCTCTCCTGAAGCTGCTACCCCCGCGACCCGAACCCCGGACAAAGCGGCAGATGATGGATGGATGGATGAAACAATGTTTAATAACTCAAGGACCCTTTGCCGCACAGAAATCATAGAACCATAAGAATAATTAAAAAAAAAAAAAACAAAACTTAACAGCACTAATAGTCATGTAGGCATGACCAATTGTGAGCCCCGAATGTCCTGAACACAAAAACAAAGTATGTATGGCTAACACATGCACCAACAATCTAATAAGTAGGAGTGTAATAAATGTAGATCAAGTGCTATGATGTGTGTTTGCTTTGTTTTTGTTTAGATTATGGATTTATGTGAATAATGAGACATTTAGCACACATACTTCAATTTAAATAAAGCCTTGTTTTGCTGTCATACTTTAGACTTCTTCTGAGACATAGTCTACCAACATTTCCACATCAGGTTTCAGCTTCTCTCATCCGTTAACCAGTGCATGTCACATACTTTTTTTTAGTAAGCACCCTGCTATAAAGTATAAAAATATATTTATGATCAGGGATGCACATAACTTGTACACAAGTATGCATTCACTTTTAAAAGCAATACATACTGTAATCAATAGTTGTAGCAGCGCAAATCCACATAAAATATGTATGCATGTTGTGCTATGACAAGACATTGATGTGCGTTTTAACCTTTAAATACTAATTTGTGGTATAATGCATGATGATTTCTTGTCATATCAGCACAAATCCACATGAAATATGTGTACATGCATTTGTGCTGTTCTAACAATCAATTGCCACATTTATTGCTTTTAAAGGTGATTGCGTACGTGCGTATCAGCTATGTGCATACCTGTTTACGATTCTCAATTAATTCTTAAATAAGGATGCTCTACCCATTCTCATTGCAGTTTTTATATGATCTGCAGCTTCTGTAGATTTGTCAACTTGAATCAAGAAGATTTATTGAGGCACCATCGACTAATTAAAATCACACCTCACCAGATCACATTGCAGGACTGTAAAAAGACAAGAGACATCAACCTTTATTTGTGACTTGTGTGAATCTAGAGAAATTTCTACTCAATCATTTAAAAAATGTGTATGCGGGTTTTTGGGATAATCTTTTTTTGTTTTTGTAGGTCAGCTGTTCAAACTCAGGTGTGAGGACTCTTCAGCCAATCAGTCCTCTAATTAGTAATCTAATTAGGGAGTTGCAGCGAAAACCCGCATACACACCAGCCCTTTGCGGATAATTGTTATAGACAGTCGCTATACCTCCTCCGCGACCAGAAGTCCTTAGTGAACTGAGATACGTGCATTCAGGTGGCAAAAGTTCACAGAAAGCACTGGATTCACAGGTGTTCTGCCCTTTTCTGCTACCTGCCAAAAACTGTTCTAATCACTACAGCGCATGCATACATTAACATTACGCCGTAAATCTCCAAACGCAGAAAGTTTTTACTACTCTTGCTTGTTTGCCAAAAGCAGAGGTTTGTAAGTTTTAACGTGGTATATCTTAAACATTGTTAATTATTTGTTGATATTTTTGTTTATTTCGTGCATTAGACACATCGAGGTGATTGTTATTATACTGCTTACATTCTTATGCACTCTGAATTCTGTATGTATGGGATCAAATTCTACCATTAAACTCGGCTGTTCACGTGTATTTCATTTGCTGCTTTGAACTATTGTGGGTTTTGCTTTAGTTAGAGTAAAAATATTACATATACATAGAAAAGTAAATCTTATTCGTTGTTGTTTAACCTAGAACTACATTTGTTCGATACAAAGGAATTATAACATTTTGTGAGAGTGAGGTCTGCGTGCCCACGTCATATATGAGTCAAGAAAGGCAGAGTTGTTTTTTTTTGGTTAAAGAAAGTCATTATTCCACACTTATACTACTACAATTGGATTGGATTGATTAAAATTTTGCAAGGAAGCGATTCGATGTCTGGCGATGTTTGAACTGTTACTGCAATGCAATACAATTCTATTCAGTATCAGCCTGCATTATCAATATTTTCAATACAGTGGAACATAAGCTAATTTGAGTGGAATTTATTTAAATTTAAAAGGGCTTAAATGTTTAGTTGTTCATTAAAAAAAATGAATGTTTTGACTGCAAAAAAGTGCTTTACAAAATGCCATGCTCCTTGGAAATGTAGAGGACTACTGTACGTGTGGTTTGCGCTATGTTGGAAGGGAACGCTGACGAAAGCATGATTGAAATGGTAAGAACTTGTATTCCCATACAAATTATTCCGTTTCTACTTTAACACCTCAACTTGTAAAAGAAACATTTCCAAACAGTATAGCATTGACTGAATTTACAAAAGGAGAACTCCTGGAAATATACCTGGGGCCGGTTGCACAAAACACCTTAAGTTAAGATTTTCCTTAAAGTCCGAGTTAAGGTCTCCTTAAAATAAAGTCGGTTGCACCTTAGCAACCAAATTAAGGTACCTCTAACCTTACCTTAACTGCGAGATGGCGGATTTTATGCTAATAGATAACGAAAATGAACGCATCCCAAAAAGAGTGTTCCGTGACCGGGAGAATCCCTTAGATACGCTCAATGATGAGCAATTGATTTTGCTGTATAAATTTGACCGGCAGTCAATTTATGATTTGTCCGACCGTCTACAGTTGGATCACTCCACAAACCGAAGCTGTGCTCTCCCAGCGCCGTACGGCGGTTTTATGCTAGTCCTCGTCAGAGTCAGTCTTCCCCTGACTTGTCATTGATGTTTGCTGTCGTTCTACCCCGTGTTGTTGCCTGTTTCCCTATTAAATCCCCGTTTTACCCGACTTCCTGGCTCCACTCCCTTGTTTGCCCGTTCGCCTACCGACGATCGTGACACATAACTTGCAATTTTTTTTATTAAGTATAAACTTTAACTGCACTGCGATAAAAAATATAATTGAATACTGTGTGAGACTGAAAATGCTTATTATACAGTATGATTGGATCGAAATTTAGTGCTGTATTTTTTCTGTGTAATTGATCCGGGAAAAGGTAGCACGGCGTACCAAAAACTTACCTTGACACCCCCGGTGTCTTTGGAGGGTTAGCTGGGCTGCGAGGCATGACGATCGATGTACTTGCAGCCGCAACGTCATATTCTTCCGTCATTAACTCATCTGGCTCACCGAACAAGGTTTTACTAGTTAAATATATAGTCATGACATTAACCCTAATGTCATTAATTAGGCTTAACCTGAAGAATGTTACCCTTCCAAATGACCACAGCTCTCCCCTCCGCCAGTTATTCCAACCACTGTAGGTGAGTCACGACCAATTATGTCCGCTACCATCGCTGCCTCATTTGAAAGAGGTTTTGGAGGTGGACCTCCACCTTCAAAATGACATTTTGTATAGAATAAATTCTGGTAATGATTTTTTTTTTCTAGCACAATAGGTTGCAGTCTAAACGCGAGTGTCAAAGAACGTTACGCCTGTTTCACGTTCAGCCTAGCTTGCTAACTAACCATAGCATATAACGTTATAGAACCATTACAGTCTACTTTATATCTATACCTTAAATACTTTAATGTGTAATAACTTGTTGAAAGAAGATGAGCAACTTATGTACAGCAATAAAGACTAACATTAACAGTTCCCTCAAGTCATGTTAGTCATTTAACCTATCCGAAGTTGTAAGTTAACGTCAACTAGTAAGATGGAGTTCTTACCAGTTTTGTTACATTCTCTCCTGTATTTAGTGATCTCTCTTTTGGCCAGAACAGATAAGTTGTCGTATTTTTTTTGCACCTCTTGTATGGACCTTTTCACCAGACTTCTTGAATTAATTTTCATTACAATTTCCTCCCACATTCTTTGTTTTCTGTTTGCTGTTATTTGCGGATCAAATTTACTTTTTAGTATGTTCTTTCTTTTATTGAATTCTTCCAAAAGTATTATCTTTTCCTCCTCTGACCAATTTGGCTGTCTTGTTTTCTTTTCTCCCATTTTTTTTCTTACTTTGTGAGTAACTTTACTTTGTGAGGCGATAACAGGTATCACAAGTAAGCGCGAGTGCAAAGATATGAACGGTCTCCATGGAAACGGGACAATTTTACTGCTGTAAAACGTCTTTCAATGTTGTAAATCCCTTAATGTTTTTCCTTAACTAAGGAAACCTTTTAAGGGGTTCTGTGCAACACCCTTAAATAAATCCCTTAGCTAAGGAGAAATTAAACCTTAAGTGTTATACTTAAGGGGAAAACTTAAGGTGTTTTGTGCAACCGGCCCCTGATCCTTTTAATGAAAATATTTTAACGGAGCAAAAGGTTAACACACTTTATTATGAACTCATAAAATGCTTGTCCTAGCCTCACATATTTTTATATAGATTTAAAATATTACGTTTCTCCAAAGATTTGTCATAAAGGTTTGTTTCATTGTTTCAGATGACATATTACTTTGTCTTTTAGGTGCAGTGTGACCTCTGCAGTAGGTGGGCACATTTCAAATGTGTCAAATACATGAAACACTTGTCCACTTATGTTTGTCACAAATGTTCAGAAAAATAAACTTTGTTCAGTTTTTCTTTAAACCTGCTTGCTTGTTTTTTTATTTAAAACATTCACAGATTTTTTTTTATAAAACTGAGGAAGACTTTTTTAAATCACATTAGATGCCCACAATGTGGTTAAAACCAGCAGAAATGCATGGGGCATAGGAAGCTAATAACTACTTTGTCAATGATGATTATTTTATGTCATTACATTCTTATCATGGCATTAATTTTCCTTATAAAAACTGCTACCCCACTAAAAACTATAGGCAGCAGTTTCTGGCAGCATAAAACTAAGTGCAAAAAACTGCTACCCCACTAAAAACTATAGGCAGCAGTTTCTGGCAGCATAAAACTAAGTGTAAAAAACTGCTACCCCATTAAACACTATTGGCAGCAGTCTCTAGCAGCATAAAACTAAGTGTAAAAAACTGCTACCCCCTTTAAAGTACAGGAAAGTTATTTTGATAGCATAGATCCTTATACAGATGTCCATTCAGGAGTATGGGTAGGAAATTTTGGGTGGAGTAGTGCTGGGCGATAAAACAATCTTGATTTTTTATCGATTAAAAAATGAGGACGATCACGATGATACACACAGACTATAAAACTCGATTAACCAAGTTTGCTCAGTTTTAGAGAATGCGCTGAGACAGACAGCTCGATGGCCTATCGCCTATCGTGCAGAGGTTTACTGAACGCCAGCACAACAGCCAATCACCGACGACGTTGTAATTTTGCCCATCCTCCCTTAAAGAAGCAATGGGTGCATTCGATTTGGGCTTAGGTTTGTCTGCAGCTGACGTGACGTGGAGCGAGATCTGCCGGCGGCTGCAGGGGTGGAGTATAAACTGACTGCAGCCAAGTTGGACAACTTCTACTCCTCGTAGTGTGCGAGACCTGACTGCAATAGCAGCAGTGCCAGAAGGGTGTAGATAAAGCTATACAAATATCACCTGCATGCACATTACGAGAAGAGAGAGTTTTATTATCATATGTACAGAGTACAGTGTACAAAGCACAATAAAATTCTTACTTGAGTACCATCTCTACAGACAAAACATATAAGACTTCAGACAAAACATAAAAGACATAATAGTGCAAAAAAAAAATAGTGCTATAAAAACTCTCAGCAGCCTGTAAAACATGCAGTGGTGGGATGATACCATGAGTATATGCAAATATGTCAGTATGAGTTTTAATAAATATCTAAATAAGTAAGTATGAGTCACATAACATAAAATGTCAGTGCCATGTAAAGTGTTGTGTGCTACAGCATTGCACATGGTATGAGGAGACAGAATTTTTATTGCCCAGAGAGAGAGAGAAAGAAAAGCCTCTCTTGTTACTGTGTTACTGGATATTGAACAGTCTTACAGCACTGAGGTAAAAGCTGTTTCTGAATTGTGCTGTGCGTGTATTTATTGTCCTGATTCTCCTGGCAGATGGCAGAAAAGTGAAAAATGGCAGTGAAGGGTGGCTACAGTCCTTCATGATGCGCTTTGTCTTTTTGAGACAGCGCGTGATGTAAATGTCCTTTATCGCAGAAAGTGGTGTGCAGATGATCCTCTGCACTGTCTTCACCACTCTCTGCAAGGCCTCTTTGTCTTGTGCAGTGCAGCTACCATACCAGGATGTGATACTCCCCGTGAGGATGGACTTCACAGCACACCTGTAGAAGCTTGTGAGGACTGAGGTAGACCTCCTAGCTTTTTTCAGACGTCTGAGGAAGTAAAGACGTTGGTGGGCCTTTTTGGTGACAGCTGCAGCATGCTCTGTAAACTTGAGGCTGGCACTGAGGGTGACCCCAAGGAACTTGAAGCTGCTGACCCTCTCCACAGCATCTCCTCCCATGTAGATGGGGGGATGAGCCGCATTCTGCTTCCTGAAGTCCATTACCAACTCCTTAGTTTTGCTGACGTTGAGAAAGAGGTTGTTCTCCAAGCACCACTCTGCCAAGAGTCTCACCTCCTCTCTGTAGGCCGTTTCATCGTTGTTAGTGATCAGGCCCACAATGGTGGTGTCGTCAGCGAACTTGATGATTGTGTTGGTGCTGTGTCTAGCCACACAATCATGTGTGAACAAGGAGTACAGCAATGGGCTCAGGACACTTCCCTGCAGAGTACCTGTGTGAGGACCAGGGTGGAGGAGATATTTTTGCTGATCCTCACGTGCTGTGGTCTGTTGGTAAGGAAGTCCAGAACCCAGTTGTACAGAGTAGCACTGAGTCCCAGTCCCAGCAGCTTCTTGATCAGCTTGGAAGGGATGACCGTGTTAAATGCAGAGCTGTAATCCACAAATAACAGTCTGGCTTAGCAGTTCTTATTGTCCTGGTGAGCCAGGGTGGTGTGAATGGTGTGTGAGATGGCGTTCTCAGTCACTCTATTGTGTCTGTAAGCAAATTGCAGAGGGTCCAGGGTGTCTGGAATGAAGCTCTCAAAACACTTCATAGCAATAGAAGTCAATGCTACGGGTCATTCAGGCAGGTCACTTTGTTCTTTTTTGGAAGAGGAACAATGGTGGTGCATTTAAAGCAGATGAGGACAGTTGAGCTCTGCAACGAGGTGTTAAAAATGTCTGTAAAGACAGCAGACAATTGCTCACTGCACCCCTTCAATACACATCCTGGAATTCCGTCTGGACCCGGTGTTTTGTGAGGGCTGATTTTGTTGAAAGTCCTTTTTACGTCCGAGACAGACACGGTGAGAGTGACGTCATGCGGCGCTGCGGGAGCTCACTCTGGAGAATGTGGATTCCCACTTCGCGCTCCTGATGGCTTTCCGGAGATCGTACCTGTATTTTTTGTACTGGCCCACGTCTCCGGACTGGAACGCGCATGTGCGTTCGCGGAGCTTGTGGCGTATGTCGGCGGTGATCTAGGGTTTCTGGCTGGAGAATGAGCGGACAGTTTTAGTGTGAATGCACTCCTCCACGCAGCTCATGATGAAATCAGTGACCACTGGCATACTCATCCAGGTCAGAGGATGAATCTCTGAATATGTCCCAGTCCACACAGTCAAAGCAGTCCTGCAGCTTGTCCTCCGCCACATGTGTCCAGCGCTGCACCATGCGCATCACCGGCTCCTCACGCTTCAGTTTCTGTTTGTAAACAGGCAGGAGAAGCACGGCGGTGTGGTCTGACCGACCCAGGTGCGCACGGGGTAAAGAGCGGAATGCACCCCGATGTCCTGTGTAGCAGTGGTCAAGCGTGTTAGCTCCACAAGTGGGGCAGGAGACATGCTGGTGGTGTTTCGGGTACACACTCCTGAAGTCTGCCTGGTTAAAGTCCCCAGAAATAATAAACAGTCCATCGGGATGCGCGTTGTCATTGCTGGTGATGAGCAGGTAAAGTTCACTCAGTGCGCGCTGTGCGTTCCCCTGGGGTGGAATATAAACCGCTGTCATAAACACCGCGCTGAATTCTCTTGGTAAATAGAAAGGACTGCACACACACCACCTCCTAGTTTCTTCCCCGATGTCTGTGTCTGATCAGCACGGTAGATTGTGAACACTAATTGTTGCATCTTGGTGGACTGTATTACCGATTTTTAAGAGTGTATCTCTATAATATATTATTAAATTATACACTGGCTGCAAAAGTGACAACAAAAACAAAACAATATAAACAAAACAAACAAGTCTGCGGAGAGGGGTACTCAACACGTCGCCACGCACCAGCGCCATCTTCAACTTCTTTTACAATAACCAACTCCTGATCCAAACTGTTAGCAGTGAAAAAAAACTATTGTGTATAGTGGCCCTGTGTAAAAAGATAGCTGCTAGGTCTTACTTGAATGCCTTCTTCACAGATTGGACAATTAAACAAATAAATCAGCGTAACATTACAGTAACTAACAGTAAATAAACCACTAACTTGCGTTACTGTTAGAGCATTTATGTAATTTATTTAAACTTTATTTTACCAGGTAAATTAATTGAAAACCAGTTGTCACTGCTTTACGTGCTTTTTGGGAGAAATAGCAGATAACACATCGGAACTTCCTGGGATACAAACATCATGCGTGTAACTAAACTCTTCAGCCAATATGGGCAAAGTTGTGTCGTTCCAGTTCGTGTAGCCGTCTGAGAGGTGCTGCACGATCTGTCTTAAGTCGTCTTGCTCTTGCAAGAATTTTGTACCATGTGACATGGTGACGCATGGTGACGTTTTGCAGCACCGGACAAAAAAAATCTAACCATGATTTGGCATTTTTTTGAATAAGTGTTTTTTGTAGATACTTTTCTACCTCAGAATTTAAAAAAGTTTTTAAGAGACCAAGAATAGAGGTGGATATTTTATGTTTGTCCTTTAACATATTTGTAATATTATACTGTTTTGCACATTGATACATTATTATATGGTTTTGTTCATTTGAGCTATGTTTCTTTGAATACTTAAATCAATAACCTTTTATAATTTTAAGGTAATTTTGTATGTAAACAGTAAATGTGTGTATGTTGATGCTTCCATGTCTCATTCTCGCCAGTGCGGGGAAGCAATAAAAAAGGCCAATAGGATGTTGGGGTATATCTCCAGGTGTGTGGAGTTTAAGTCAAAGGAGGTAATGCTAAGATTATACAATTCCTTGGTGAGACCTCACCTAGAATATTGTGTGCAGGTTTGGTCACCATATCTTAAAAAGGACATTGCGGCCTTAGAAAAGGTGCAGCGTAGGGCCACAAGAATGATTCCTGGTCTTAGAGGAATGTCATACGAGGAAAGGTTATTTGAGCTAAATCTGTTCAGCCTCAAGCAAAGGAGACTGAGGGGGGACATGATCCAGGCCTATAAGATTCTAACAGGTTTGGATGCTGTTCAACCGAATAGTTACTTCAGCATTAGTTCAAATACAAGAACTCGAGGCCATAGGTGGAAATTAGCGGGAGAACATTTCAAACTGGATTTAAGGAAGTACTTCTTTACACAGCGTGTAGTCAAAGTATGGAATAGTCTTCCTGATAACGTAATGCAAGCTGAATCCTTGGGTTCCTTTAAATCATAGCTAGATAAGATTTTAACAACTCTGAGCTATTAGTTAAGTTCTCCCCAAGCGAGCTCGATGGGCCGCATGGCCTCCTCTCGTTTGTATAGTTCATATGTTCTTATGTTCTTAAAATTTGTTGGAAAATAAATATTTGTTTACTAATGTGGAAAAGAGTCTTAAATATTTACAGTAAGTTCCATCCAGTCCGGATTGTTTATAAATGTTCCCCTTCTTATTTGTTATTTGAACTTGACGCGCTGACTTACCCGAGTTATCTCTCCCCTATCGGACGGAATAGTTGTCAGTCATAAGCCCCGCCCATCTTCCTGAGAGTGGAGAACCCGCTCGCTCACTTAGTAACACGGACTGCAGAAGTGGAGCGGTGCCAGCAGAGCAGAGCTGAACGAAGTTATAGTCAGTTTTCCCTTATAATCGCAGTTAGATATAAATTAGTATTTCTGTTAGCCCTCGGAGTGCGTATTTGACCGTAAGTAATTTCTTATGGCGTAATCTGTTATTTCAGGTAGTACTTGCCGTTTGTTAGGATGTGAATCCTCGTTAGCCGCGGAGTTAGCATAGACGCCATTTTATGTCTGTGTATAGCCATGCCGCATCCTTTAAGTTTCCTTGTGTATCGCATGCATTAATGTCCATATTTGTTATGCTATGCTTAGGAGATATTGCACGTTTAGCATTGCACAAGTTATAAAGAATGTATGTTACATGGTATGTTAATGACCTGGTAGCATACTTTGCTGTTATTTGTTATATACCTGTATTATGTTTTGCTCTAGGAAAACCACTTCATTTCAGGGCACTTATCTCAATCAGATAAAGTAAATGGAAATAAGCAATCGTGGCTGGTGTGATGTTTAATAGGATTCTTGACTACATACATCCTTAACCGGATATCGGCAGCGGTTCCATCTCAATCGACACCGGCAACCTAGCTCAGAGCATCGGATATAGTTTCCTCAGCTACAAATTTGGTCCTTCGAGCCGGATAGGGAATTACTACCGTACTCATGTTTTCTCCAGATAGAGAAGAAAGTTTAAATGAAGAGCCAGTAGTTTGTCCAAGAAGGCATACTCGTATACCAAATTATCTTCAGGACTATGACCTGAATGATAGACAGAGGAGCATTACATCCACCAGACCATATGAAGAGCCTGTATTTGAAAGGGAAGACCCAGTGCCACAAAGAACGCTGATAAGCTTGTCACAGAACTCCTGGACCGAGTTAGATCGGTGGAGTCCTGCGGGAAATAATACTGCTTTGCGAGCTTCGGATTATCCTCAACATGGCACGAGTGAGCCCTTTGTTCAAGAGCAGGATGACTTGTACCGTAGTCACGATCAGCTGATGAGCCAGATTGACGAAATACGCCACAACGCTGAGCAGCTCCCAGATTTAGTTAGATCCATTAGAGAGATGGAGCGGAAGATGGAACACCTTATGGCCAGTATGCCCACAGTGTGGTTGCCAGCTCAGGGAGACAAGATCCACATCCTGCTCATATCCCAGTGCCAGCGCCTAGGGGTAATGTATACCCCTGCACCAGCGTAAGGGCTCAGATGTCTGCTGCACCCACACCTGCACCTAGAACCAGATGCTGGAGCTCAACTAGTATGCCACCCATGCAGCAACCAGTACAAGATCGTTCAGCAGAAGTTGAAGAGCTGCTAAGACCCCAGAGCCCGGTCCCATCGCCAATCACAGCTAATAGACAACCACCCCTACCCAGGTTTACGGGGGTGTATTTGGACAGGATCAACAGGAACGTATTGGGCAGAAGTGTCGATCCTCAGGCTATCTCCAGCACATGGCCAGATGATAACCAAACCCCAATCAGATCTGTTCAGTCAACAGATGTCTCCCCTGACCATATCCGGGCAGCACAAGAAAGGACATATAGAGGACCTCCCCCAACTATCCCTAACTTTACACACGCTGACCCTAGGGAATTTTCCCGCCTTAGAACCGCTCTGGAGAATGTCTTACCTGCTGATGCAACTGAAAGGTTCAAATATCAAGTCCTCACCGATCACCTCAAATTCGAAGAAGCCCAGCTTATAGCCGACTCATATGCTCACTCCCCTCGTCCCTTTATGGATACAATGGAAGCTCTAAACAAACAGTTTGGACAGCCTCATCAACTGGCTTTAGCGAGAATAGCAGAGCTCATGGACGGACAGAACATAGAGAGTGGAGATGTGAGGGCCTTTCGGATGTTTGCACTGCGGGTGCGCTCACTAGTCAGCATGCTGGAGCAGCTGGGTAGAAAGGGGAACATAGAGCTGCAATGTGGATCAAACGTCTCGAGACTGCTCAGCAAACTCCCACACGACCTACGAAGCAACTTCAGAAGAAGTGTACACCCTCTGAAAGTACAGTACCAATACCAACACTAGTTGACCTTGCAGACTGGCTGGAGTTCGAGATGCAGGTTCATGAAGATGCAGTGAGGCCGACACAGCAAAGAGGCTCCGAGACAAGCAAAAGACCATCGTGGAAGGACAAACGCTCTTCGGCGAGGGCAACCTCCCTCCTTCTCGGAACAGAGAAGCTGGCCGAAGGCAAGTACACAATGACTGAGAGTCCCAAGGCCTACTGCCCCTTCTGTGACACCTCCGGTCACTACCTGGACCACTGTGGCGATTTCAGACAGCTCACCAAAGAAGCAAAGGAAAACTGGATAAGGAGCAACCATCGTTGCTGGCATTGTGCCCGCAGACACTACGTAGCAAAGTGCACCCTGAGGTCATCTTGTAAGGTATGTAACCGCAGACACCTACACATTCTCCACGAGTTGAATGTCAAGCCACCCAGCAAAGATAGGTCACAAGAGAAACACAGTCAGCCAGATGTAGACCTAAAGGTGAGTTCCTGTCTGACAAGCACTGTCTGTGAACCACCCCACGTTGATACACCTGGAGAAAGACGGAAGGTTCTGCTTAAAATGGTTAAGGTGGTGCTGAGGGATGGAGACTGTAGCATGGAAGCTTACGCTATACTAGATGATGGGTCAGAAAGGACCATTCTACTTCATAGTGCGGCTCCTCAGCTAAATATACAAGGAGTACCTGAGGACCTGACTCTACACACAGTACAGAGAGATGTCAAGACGATACGTGGAGCTACTGTGTCATTCTCCATCGCACCAGCATCACGGCCTAGTAAGAAGTTTTGGATAGAGGGTGCCTTCACAGCCAAAACGCTGGATCTAGCAGAACATGTACAGCCCACTCGTACTCTCCAGCATAGATACCAGCATCTACAGGGCCTTCCGCTGCCACCAGTAGGTACCGTGCACCCAGTCCTCCTTATAGGTTCAGACTTCCCCCACTTGATTACACCTACGGAGCCTGTACGTCTAGGACCTCCGGGATGTCCTGTTGCAGTTAGAACTTGTTTAGGCTGGACACTGCAAGGTCCTACTGGAGGAGTGATGTCCCGAAGTGCAGCCCAGAATTGCCACCTCACAACTGTTTCATCACCTTCTGAGGAGCTATGCAGAGATGTTGAGAGACTCTGGCAGATGGATGTCCTCCCATTCCATAATGCTAAAGAGATAACCTGATCCAAACAGGATTGTGAAGCAGTCACCACCCTGGAAGCCAAAACGATGCGTCTCAATGTAGATGGAATCTCCCGTTATGCTACACCGCTTCTGAGAGTCAAGAACATGAAAACCCTGTATGCACCTAAAGAGGCCACCCTACCACTACTTAAAGGCATCGAACGGAGGTTAGCCAAGGATCCTGCCAGTGCAGAAGCCTACCAGAGTGAGATGAGGAGACTGGAAGAGTCTGGATACATTGTTCAGGTGAGCCCTGCAGAGGTTGAAAAATCTCTGAGTCATGGTTCATCCCCCACCACTTAGTGCAGCACAACGGAAAGAACAGGGTGATCTTCAACTGCTCATTCCAGTATGAAGGTGATAACCTGAACACACTCCTACTACCAGGACCCACTCTAGGCCCCTCCCTCCTTGCAGTACTCCTCCGGTTCAGAGAGCACAGAGTGGCCATCTTTAGTGACATCCGGGCAATGTTTCACCAAGTGCGATTATTACCAGAGGATAGGCCCCTACTCCGTTTCTTGTGGCGGGATCTCCAGAGAGAGGAGCCACCTCAGGTGTATGAGTGGCAGGTTCTGCCCTTCGGAACGACTTGTAGCCCATGCTGCGCAAGATATGCATTGCAGAAGCATGCCCGCAATCACAGCCTTCCTAATGTAGCCATAGGACAGATTGTGGAGAAATCTTTCTATGTAGATAATTGTCTACACAGTCTCCCATCAGAAGAAGAGGCCAGGGAAGTGGTGGAGAACCTCAGGAATCTCCTGGCCACCGGTGGTTTCGATCTTAGGCAGTGGGCAAGTAATGTTACCTCAGTAGTTAGCCATCTCCCAACTGAGGCCAGATCGACCAGCAGTGACCTCTGCATCAGTCAGGATCAAACTGAGGGCCGAGAGTCTACGCTTGGTCTACAGTGGCATTGCCAGAGTGACACCTTGTCCTTCAAGTACCGCCCCACTGATAGCGCTGTGACTACGATGAGGAGCATTTACAGAACCTTAGCCAGCCAGTATGATCCTATTGGTTACATTGTTCCTTTCACCACCCGTGCTAAGATCCTAGTCCAGAGATTGTGGGACAAGAGGAGGGAGTGGGATGACCCTCATTTACCGGAAGAACTCCTGGGCACCTGGCACTGCTGGTTAGCAGAGTTACCTGATCTGCAGAAAATCACCCTCCCGAGATGTTTTGTGAGCCCTGAACTGGATACACCAGAAAGTCAAAGAGACATCCACGTGTTCTGCGACGCGTCAGAGAATGCCTATGGTTCAGTCGCATACATAAGAACACAGGGTCCTACGGGAAAGATAGAGGTTGCATTTGTGGCTGCAAGATCTAGGGTGGCCCCTAAGAGGCAAATATCGATTCCCCGCCTTGAGTTGTGTGCCGCACTCACAGGAGCTCAGCTGGCTAAGGTACTGTCTGAAGAACTTACACTTCCAATCCGTCACGTTATTCTGTGGTCTGACTCAACCACAGTGCTCACTTGGCTGCAGTCTGAGTGATGCAGGTTTAAGGTGTTTGTCGGCACTCGTGTTGCTGAGATCCAAGAGTTGACCAGCTCAGAACAATGGCACTATGTGGACACAAGGAATAATCCCGCTGATGACATCACTCGTGGCAAGACCCTCACTGACTTAGCAAAATGAGAACGATGGAATCACGGCCCTTCATTCCTACACGGACCCCCAGAAGGATGGCCAGCAAAGCCAACGTCCACCCCTGCCGAATGGAAGGTCGAAATAAAAAACCCCACCTTTTGTGGTCTTATAACCCCGATCTCTTGCCCCGACCTGCCAGATGTTAGTCAGTTTCACACTTTCAACGACCTCCTCCAAGCTACTGTGAGCTCCCTGTATGGGGCGGCAGGAGATGCAGAACGCACGACAGCAGATGAGTACAGAGAAGCGGAGATGGTCCTACTTCGTCATGCACAGCAGGAGAGCTTCTCAGTAGAGTTAACTCAGGTCATCAGGTTTCTCCCAGTAGTCGTCTGTATCATCTTACTCCAGAGTATGATAGCGGTACCCAGCTGATCAGAGTAGGAGGACGTCTCCGACGTACACTCGAACTGGAGCTGGATGCTATCCACCCAGTCATCCTTGATGCTCGTCATCCCATCACTCTGCTGATCATTCAGGATTATGACGAGAGGCTGTGTCATCCTGGCCCTGAACGAGTTTTCGCAGAGCTGAGGCGACGATATTGGATTCTCCGAGGAAGAGAAGCGGTACGCTGCCACCAGCGAGGATGCGTGAATTGCAGACTGTGGAGAGGTAAGCCTGACTTTCCCCAGATGGCCGATCTACCCAGGTCACAGCTGCGACTGTGCAAACCAGCGTTTTACTCAACTGGGGTCGACTGTTTTGGACCATTTGTAGTCAAGATTGGTCGGAGACAGGAGAAAAGATGGGGAATAGTGTTTAAATGTCTTACAACTCGAGCCATACATGTGGATCTGCTGCATAGCATTGACAGCGATTCCTTCCTCATGGCCCTTCGGCGATTCATTGCTCGGAGGGGGAAGCCCTTTGAACTCTTATCCGACCAGGGCACCAACTTTAGGGGAGGGGAACGGGAACTGAATGAAGCCTTTGAAGCTCTCCACCCCCAGCTTCAACTGGAACTCGCCAAACAGCAGATAAAATTTGTTTTCAATCCACCAAGCGCTCCACATTTCGACGGGTGCTGGGAAAGAGAGATCAAGTCCATTAAATCATCCCTCCACATCACACTCAGAAATCAAGTGGTAACAGAAGAGGTCCTTAGGACTCTGTTAGCCGAAGCAGAAGGGATGATAAACTCCAAGTCACTTGGGTACGTTTCTTCCGATGTTGCAGACGTTGATCCAGTTACGCCAAACCTCTTGCTCATGGGGCGGCTGGACCCTTCCCTGCCTCAAGTGGAGTACCCTGATAGGGAGCTGTTGAGTAGACGATGGTGGCGTCATTCCCAAGTCCTGGCCGATCACTTTTGGTGACACTTCACCCGCTTCTACTTACCCAGTCTGCAAGCTCGGCAGAAATGGCAACGTGATGTAAGCAACCTAGAATTGGGTACCCCTGTGATGATAGTTGACCCCCAGTTACCCAGAGCTTCTTGGCCAGTTGGTAAGGTCACCCAGGTTGTTCCTGGGGGGGATGGTAAGACTAGGACTGCTGTAGTTACGGTACAAGACCGGAGCTACACTCGACCCGTGGCTCGCTAATCCAGCTTCTTTCTCTCCCTGACGAACAGGTGTGATACACACACTTCATTAGCCTGATCGTAATTGACTCCTTCTTTAATTGCAAATTTCCTACGTAAATTTGGGGGCGGCTGTGGAAAAGAGTCTTAAATATTTACAGTAAGTTCCATCCAGTCCGGATTGTTTATAAATGTTCCCCTTCTTATTTGTTATTTGAACTTGATGCGCTGACTTACCCGAGTTATCTCTCCCCTATCGGACGGAATAGTTGTCAGTCATAAGCCCCGCCCATCTTCCTGAGAGTGGAGAACCCGCTCACTCACTTAGTAACACGGACTGCAGAAGTGGAGCGGTGCCAGCGGAGCAGAGCTGAACGAAGTTATAGTCAGTTTTCCCTTATAATCGCAGTTAGATATAAATTAGTATTTCTGTTAGCCCTCGGAGTGCGTATTTGACCGTAAGTAATTTCTTATGGTGTAATCTGTTATTTCAGGTAGTACTTTCCGTTTGTTAGGATATGAATACTCGTTAGCTGCAGAGTTAGCATAGACGCCATTTTATGTCTGTGTATAGCCATGCCGCATCCTTTAAGTTTCCTTGTGTATCGCATGCATTAATGTCCATATTTGTTATGCTATGCTTAGGAGATATTGCACGTTTAGCATTGCACAAGTTATAAAGAATGTATGTTACATGGTATGTTAATGACCTGGTAGCATACTTTGCTGTTATTTGTTATATACCTGTATTATGTTTTGCTCTAGGAAAACCACTTCATTTCAGGGCACTTCTCTCAATCAGATAAAGTAAATGGAAATAAGCAATCGTGGCTGGTGTGATGTTTAATAGGATTCTTGACTACATACATCCTTAACCGGATATCGACAGTGGTTCCATCTCAATCGACACTGGCAACCTAGCTCAGAGCATCGGATATAGTTTCCTCAGCTACAACTAATATTTTTTATTTCAATGTATTCATTATATTTGTCAGAATAGGGTTATTTTTATTATTATTTTGATTATTACATAATTACATGGAACAGCATTGTGAAACTATAACATTGATTATCGATATCGGTCAATACAGGAACAAATATTGTGATAATTTTTTTTGCCATATCGCCCAGCTCTAGGGCGGAGGTTATAGTGGTTCACCCCACGCCCGTTAAAGTAGTGATAGGATAAGCGCTGGGTCTGCCATTCCTTATGGAAGGCCGTATGAGCATTAATTCTGATATCCGTGATATCAAGTCCGCTTTGCTGTACTAGTTCGTATGGAAAGCCGTTTGAGCATTTATTCTGATATCCGTGATATCAAGCCCGCTTTGCTGTACTAGTTCGGACTTTGGCCGTACTAGTAAGACATCCTGGTGCACTAGTACGCGACTAGGTCGTACTAGTACTGCAAAAATGCTTACTAGTCAAGCTTGCTAACGTGTGGGCCTGAAATTAGCTGCACTAGTTAACTAGTAAGGCTTAAAATGCTTACTAGTAGCACTAGTAAAGGCCAAAATGTCCACTAGTTGCACTAGTGAGGGTGTTTTGACCTCACTAGTGTGACTAGTAAGGATCTATCTGAATTCAGGAAGGTTGCTTGAGTTATAGCAGCAACCAGATAAAGCTGATTGTTTAAATAAAATACAGTACAGAGTCACTGTAACAGTGACAATGTAAAGCGAGAATAGCACTCAGTAATACATTTCATGTCCACATAGAAATCCAGAAGCCTGCATGGTCAGATGCTCGGTCTGTTTCCTGTATTTCGTTACACTGTTTGAACTTGGAAGTGCAAAAAAGAGAATAATCGAGGTCCGATTCAACTCAGCTGATGTTTCCTCCAAATATTATTTCAGGTCTTATTGGCCATTTAGGAGAAGACTGTTCACTTCATTGGAAATACGAATTTTACTTGTGTTTCACTCATGCTGTATCCCGAAGCTTGAATTAAAAAAATTGTTCTTGAGGGGTCAATATCTTTATCCTTTTTCTCTCTTGGTGTTTTAGTGTGGATTTCACTTTTCTTGCAAGAAAATATGTTGAAGACGATCTGACTATTATTGATTGCTTATTGATTGATTGGTGCATGTGTGGCACTATGACAGATTATGAAAATAGCGCCCCCCCCCCCCATTTTATTTTTATGCTTAGCCAATATCTAAGCTTTGGTTAATGTCTATTTTGCCATAATATGGTATAATATTGGTTTCGTCAGCAGAGGGCACTCGATACGCATCATTAGCTGACACCGCAGTAGAAGAAGTCTAGTCAGTACGTGATGGGGCATTGTACAGATCACACACCGAGTACGCTCTTATTATTTCTCTGTTTTTGCAGATAAGCTGGGCGGTAAATAATCTATAAATAATAGACAACCGTAGTAATAGAATATAAGCGCTTTAGAGTGTAACGGACATCAAGCTGTAGCTCAAATGGCGCACTCGCAGTTTGTGGCGCTCGCAGTAATGAACCAAAGAAAGGTTTTATGTTTTTGTGAGTTAAAACTGCACTATGTATTCTCTTGGTAGTCAGAGAAATTGTCACATAGATTATGTTCTTGTCCTTAAGGCTAAATAAGATAGGAAATCAGTAAAAGGCATGGATTTAAAATGTATTTAGTTTAATAAATACAATTCATAAGCTAAAGAGATTAAAACAGTGATTAAAAACAGTAGTTAAAAATACTATTAAAACGGTAGTCAGAGTTCGTTAAACTATTGGTTCATAGAGTAAAATGCATTTTCTATGGATTTTTTAATTCATAGGAGTGATGTATATGAACATAAAACTGTATAAATACTGTATAGAAACAGTAATTTCATTGCTCTTAGGAGACACTTTCAGGACTACTGTGATATTGTGCTTTTGCAGTACAAGTGTATTGTGTTCTTTGTAGTCGTGTCATCGGACTTGTGGCCGCACATCTTGGACACTCGGGTGAAGAGAGGGACGGAGCTGTCAACTGATCACTACCTGGTGGTGGGTTGGCTTTGGGTGAAAATGGTAGATTACCTAGATGCAAATAACATTATAAAGGATAGCCAACATGGATTTAGGAGAAGTAGATCCTGCTTAACGAATCTACTTGAGTTCTTTGAGGAAACTACAAGTGAAATTGATCACAAAAAGGCCTATGATGTGATTTACTTAGATTTCCAGAAGGCCTTTGATGTTGTCCCCCACAAACGGCTCTTGCTAAAGCTTAAAGCTGCAGGGATTTTAGGAACTGTGGCAGCTTGGATCGAAAACTGGCTAACTGACAGGAAGCAGCGAGTAGTTATTAGAGGCACAATGTCACAGTGGGCCTCCATTCATAGTGGGGTACTGCAGGGTTCAATTTTAGGACCACTATTGTTCCTAATTTACATTAATGATATTGACACAAATACATACAGTAAACTGGTTAAATTTGCAGACGACACCAAGGTGGGCGGTGTAGCAGATACTGATCTAGCAGCAGAGAGGCTTCAACGGGATCTGGATTTAATTAGCGAATGGGCTGATACTTGGCAGATGAAATTTAACACAGATAAATTTAAGGTAATCCATGCAGGGAGCAGAAATATAGAGTACAGATATTTTATGGGTTCCACTGAAATAAAGGTAGCTGATTACAAGAAAGATCTCGGTATGTATGTTGATGCTTCCATGTCCCCCTCTCGCCAGTGTGGGGAAGCAATAAAAAAGGCGAACAGAATGTTGGGTTATATCTCTAGATGTGTGGAGTTTAAGTCAAGGGAGGTGATGTTACACTTATATAATTCCTTGGTAAGACCCCACCTAGAACACTGTGTGCAGGTTTGGTCACCATACCTCAAGAAGGACATTGCTGCCTTAGAAAAGGTGCAACGAAGAGCTACGAGAATGATTCCTGGTCTTAGAGGAATGTCTTATGAGGAGAGGTTAGCGGAACTGAATCTGTTTAGCCTTGAGCAAAGGAGACTAAGGGGGGATATGATTCAGGTCTATAAGATTCTAACGGGTCTGGATGCTGTTCAGCCAAATGACTATTTCAATATTAGTCTAAATACTAGAACTCGTGGCCATAAGTTGAAATTAGTGGGAGAACATTTTAAAACAAATTTGAGGAAGCACTTCTTTACACAGTGTGTAGTTAGAGTATGGAATAGTCTTCCTGCTAGTGTAGTGGAAGCTAAAACCCTGGGTTCCTTTAAATCAGAGCTAGATAAGATTTTAACAACTCTGAGCTATTAGTTAAGTTCTCCCCAAACGAGCTTGATGGGCCAAATGGCCTCCTCTCGTTTGTAAATTTCTTATGTTCTTAAAACATACTGGCTTGCCCTTATTGGCTGAAGTTTAGTTACACACATGACGTTTGTATCCCAGGCAGTTCTGCTGCGTAATCTGCCATTTCTCCCGAATATCACGTAAAGCATTGAGAACTGGATTTCAGTTAATTTACCTGGTAAATAAAGTTTAAATAAATTACATAAATGCTCTAATAGTACACGTAAGTTAGTGGTTTATTTATTGGTAGTTACTGTAATGTTGCGCTGCTTTATTTGGTTAATCATCCAGTCTGGCGTGTACAATTTATATTAGGTCAGCGTTCACGGTTCGACTTCAGATCGAGTTCTAGGTCAAACTGGTTTGTTCGACTTTCAAGAAATTCGAGTTCTAGTGAGTTTGAGAACTGAGGTGCCACTGTATTTTATTCTTTTAAAGACTAATGACCCCCATTTTGCTGGCATGTACTGTACCGTATATGCTATGGCTACGGGCGGACATGTTGCTTCATCACGTGCCCCCCCCCGAAAACATCGCTCACGACATAATAGAGGGCTTGTGGCCATTTGTCGCCTGACATGTCTAAACATGTTGGCTGTGTTTTTACTGATATAAAATTGCACATTTGCTCAAAATGACACCTTAACAAACAACATTTTAAACATTTAAAACCGCCAGACCCTCTTTCGACTATAGCTAGAAAAGATTGATGCGCCCAGAGCACCGTTAGAAGCATGCTGATAAATGCTATTACCCTTACCGCATTTAAATGATTCGTTAATAAACACCTGTAATGTATTTTATTCTTTTAAACACTATTGACCCCTTTGGTGCCATATGGTTTATCAGTATGGTACATCTGCCTAGCGAATAATTCTAAATGCAGCTTACTATTTCCTATTAAATGTAATTAAATAATAATGTCAACCTTCTTTTAAATAATAAAAAACAATATCCTAAATTCTTTGCTGTTGGTGACCTGGGCTATAAGAAAAACACACTTCTATTGCTATAGTCCGCGCGCGTGTGGGATAATATGCTTGAATTCTTTATTAATTATCATTGGTCAAATGCTTTATAACACATTTTATACTTATTTTAAAATAAGAATTCTACCAAAGTTTTTCAAATGCTTTTGATGTATGTTGATACATGCCGTTCTCTAGCTTCTACAGCAATTAAATACAAGTGTTTGTCCGGGCGATCACCCACGCACCCACCGACTGAACGACCAAGACAGTGGGACGAGGCCTGTACACTCTGCCATAATCATGTTGCGAGAATCCAATGCTTACCCTGTCTTGCCAGCTCGCACTGTGCCCATGCCAGCAGTTTGTTCAAAAACTTATCAAATTAATTCCTGATCAATTCGAGATGCAGGGGATCGGTTTCCCATAGTGCACTGCTTCCGCTGTCTCACTTGCGAGGCGTCCATGTTGGGTTAGGCAGAGGGGCCCATCGCTGGATCGAACGCAGTTCTTGAGGTGTCTTGTTTTATGAAATCTGCAAAACTTTGTCAGTTAACTTCTATATCGAATCTTGAAGCAAAAGTTTTTACACAATGTCTCTCGTGCATGCTGGGACATATGTAAATAGGCCAGACAGCGCTTGGATCATCGACGCCACCTTATGTTAAGACACATGAATTCAGCCCAAAAACTTATTATCTAGGCTGCTCACATACATTGTATTAAACATTGTATTAAAAACAGCACATTCATGTTAATTATTTCTAGTTTAAAACATTAGTAGACTGCGGCTATTTTCAGTACGACAGTATCATCGACACCACATTTTGTTAAAACACGAGTACAGCCCTAAAACTTATTGTCTAGTCTATTCACATACATTATATCAAACAGTGTATTAAAACAGTACATTTATGTTAAAGAGAATTATTTCTTGTTTAAAATGTTAGTAGACAGTGACTATTTTCAGTATGACAGTGCGGCATGCTGGGACATATGCAAATAGACCAGACAGCGCTTGGCTCTTCGACGCCACCTTATGTTAAAACACATGAATTCAACCCTAAAACTTATTGTCTAGGCTGTTCACATACATTGTATTAAACATTGTATTAAAAACAGCACATTCATGTTAAAGAGAATTATTTCTAGTTTAAAACATTAGTAGACTGCGCTATTTTCAGTACAACAGTGCAGCATGCTGGCGCATATGCAAATAGCCACCCCACTTCTGGGTTAATGCCGTACGCTCATTTTAACAAGAATTACCCACATTATTCCTTGATTCTTGTTGTCGAAATGCTTAGGGCGTTTTACTGTATTATTCACATTGACAGAAAAGTGCTTCATTACTTAAAAAACGTTATGGTTAAAGGGTTTATTTGAAATAACAGGCGCCCCGTCGGTGCCGCCATTTTGAAATGGGATGTCTGAGTGAGTGTGCATGCACCAAGTGGTGCCCCCCACGCAGAGTGTGAATTACCCCTCCATAATTGGGGGGTACTGCCTTCATAACACTTCTATGACCATTATGGTCCGCTACCGCATCAATACGAATAGTCGACATCAGGATCACTGTTAAGAGTGCAAGATGCGCTAGGGGTGTTTACTAACATGTATGCAACACACAGTCACGGTCTGGACATGCGACAAAATGAGAATCAATACAGAAGATCTCATTATCTTTATCCCTATCCAAAAGAATTTGGTTTTGATAACTCCCAGGAATTATCCTAGAAGAAGTATACTAGTAAAAGTAATAAGCCTATACATTTACAAACAGTCTGTTCTGGTCCAGCAATCTGGTGTTATTCCTGCCCTCTCTGTCCCCCCAGCTCCAACAGCCTTCAGAAATAAATATTTGCCTATTAGGCTAATATATCTTGATGATACAGTAGATCTTAAAGTACAGCCTAATTTCTAACTCACCTCTTAGTCCAACGCGCTGTCCAAATCCTGCCATCTGCCTGCTCACTGTCCTCATCCTGCCATCTCCCTGCTGCCTGCGCGCTATCCTCATCCTGCCATCTTCCTGCTGCCTGCTCACTGTCCTGCACTGTCCTCATTCTACCATCCGCCTGCTCCTGTGCCTCTCCTGCCTTCTGCTGACCACTTTCCTTCATACACATTGTTTGCAAAACTGCACCTATACTTTTAATGTAATGTTCTGTAGCTCTTATTAACACTAATATTTCCTACTTACACTTCTTTTACCACCAAAGAAGTGTCTGATGTCTCCATCTTTCCTTTTCCTCAGTGTGTCTGTGAATAAAATCTAATCTATATTTAACAAAACAGTATCTGGGCTGGTCAGATGAAGCTTCTAAAAATGTCTATAAATATGAAATTGTGGAATGCAGAATCAATACCACTAAAATTCATATAATAGGGCTTATTATTTGCTAGCTAGTTTTTTTACGTTGCCCCTATAGGTTTCACTTATAGTAATGTTTTTTCAGAGCATAACGTTAGACCTTCTTATGAGTTAACATAACCCTAATAACAAACCACACAGGCTAAGTGGCGAATTAATTTCAGAAAGGCACAATTTATTTGTGATAAAATGAGAATGAAAACATAGGGAGTTCATCTCCTTGGAAAATGACGATGATCGATTTTACCTCACCAAATAAGCCTGGTTCAAATAGAGAACTTAGCTTAACTTGCTAGTTAACGTAACTAACGTTGACTGTACCGGTGTTGTCGAGTTGGGCTACTTTGTCAAGGTAATCTATGGTTAGGGCTATCGATTAGCACTACGGTAGCTTACCTCGGCAAAGTAGCTCAACTCGACAGAACACCAGCCTCAGAAGGACAATGGTAAGTAATTCAACTTATAAAGATGTCAGCTTGCATTAGTAGATGAAACACTTAAACGAATAAATGAAGGTTGTAAAATAATACATTTTCAACAGGCTAGACTTCTGCTGGCTACTCACATTTAGCAACGCACGACAAACAGTACTATGACAGACGAACACAATGAACAGGTCACTCAATGAGAATGAATGACGCAATTACCGACTGGCTGCTTCTAGCGCCGAGGTGGTTAAAATAGTACGGTCCACATTAGGGGTATCTGAAATCGTTATACATAAAATTTTCCTACAAGGTGAGGTTAACTTTTTTTTTTTTGTTTTTTTACAACAAGAGAAAAATGTTAAGACCCCCCCCAAACTGCTATTTTTGTCTCTGTTATGTTTACTCTTCAGGAGATTATTCGCTTTGCATAAATGAAGAGGAGAGACCAGCTAACTTTAACCATTGTTTACTCGGACATCTTAACTCTCACACGGATCACAACCACAACGTAGTCTCGCGATACTGATGACATCACCTAGCAGGATGTGCTTGGTGTAACAGAGGCATTAATAACATCAGGATGTTACATCTCCCTCCTAAAAAAACATGTGGTGTAACATCTATATGTGTACATTTTACTGGAACACATCTTTATAACTCAGTGTTGAACAAATTTAAAGCATGACTCATCAACATCAAATTAGGCTTAAATTGTAATGCCTCCTGGTAGGGATGAAAGTCTTTTAGTGAATGAATCAGATACATCTGCTATAATAACAAGGGTAGAGAAACATTTCCCTTGGCTCCTTCAGGCTTCTGTGTAACTAATCAGTCTTGTGATTATAGGTCAAGTACTTGTCTAGGTTTAACTGCACGGCCAAATCTTGTGGTATAGCCAGATTTTTCTTGTTCTGACTGGCTAAAAGGCTGTTGAGCTGGTTCGGTCTGCAGGTCTGGGGTAGCACTGTGAGGTGGTGTAGGTTGGTGGTTCTCTGGTGTACTTGGGCTCTTGCTCGTTTCACGGAGGTGTCGCCTATTGCGCCATTCTTGACAAATGCTGCATTGTCCCACCATTGTTTCAATCTGCTGTCCCATTCGCGGCCAGAATAAAAGGTCTCGTGCTCTGTGCTTGCATATCTCCACACCCATATGTCCCGTATGGATGCGGTCGAACATGTCCTTTCGTAAGCTCTGGGAGACTATGATTTTCTCTCCTTTGAACATTATGCCGTCAATTTCGGAAATGTCGCATCAGTGGTTCCAATATTCTCGAATGAGTGGTGGGCATTGTTTGTATGTGTCAGGCCAGCCGGTCTTTGTGACCTGGTTCAGTGTCGTAAGCTGAGTATCCTGTGCTGTCACTGCTATTATTTCCTTCAGTTTGTTGTCACTGACCTGGATGTTAGCTATCAGGGTGTGTACCTGTGCGTCCATACCTTCACTTAAGCTGTCGTCGTGGTATTCAATAGATTTACGAGACAGGGTGTCGGCCACTGGTATCTGTTTCCCAGGTTTGTGGAGGATGTTAATGTCGTATTTTTGGAGTTGGAGTATCATCCTCTGAAGACGAGGGGGGGCTGAGGTGAGAGGCTTCTTGAGTATGGCCTCCAGAGGCTTGTGGTCGGATTCCACAGTGACCTTTCTGCCGTACATGTACTCGTGGAACCGCTTGCACCCGAACAACACAGCGTACAACTCCTTCTCTATTTGGGCATAATTCTGTTCTGTACTGTTCAGTGACTTGGATGCATAGGCAACAGGTTTATCGTGTTGAAGTAGAACTGCGCCTAGGCCACTTTTTGAGGCATCTACTTGCAATGTGAGTTCCATTTGTGGGTCAAAGTAAGTCAATACTGGGTGATTTGTGATCAGTTCTTTGATCTGCTTGAACGCTCTGTCGTGAACAGTGTCCCACATGAACTCACAGTCTTGTTTTAGAAGTTGTCTGAGTGGTGCGTTTACCTCTGAAAGGTGCGGTGTGAATCTGGCCAGGTAATTGACCATGCCGAGTATGGTTTCTAATTCAGGCTTGGACTGTGGTGGCTGCATCTCTTGTATGGCTTTTACCTTTTGTGGGTCTGGACTAATACCTTCACTTGAGAGCCTGTGGCCGAAATAGCTGACCTCTTGGATGCCGACACAGCATTTGTCAGGGTTTAGTTTTAGCCCTCTCTCTCTCGTGCGCTGAAGGTTGATGTCGTGTTCCTCTTTGTCCCTGCCATATACAAGGATGTCATCGACTATGGCAGCAACACCTTTGAGGCCTTTGTACGTTTCATTCACACGTCTCTGAAATTCATCCTGTGCCGAATTAATCCCAAAGGGCAGTCGGAGGAACCTATACCTGCCAAATGGTGTATTAAATGTGGTTAGTATTGATAATTCTGTGCTTAGTTTAATAGCCCAGTAACCTGACCTGGCGTCTAGGACGCTAAAGTATCGGGCTCCCGTGAGCTTTGTGGTGACCTCTTCTAGTGTGGAGAGTGGATAGTGGGGCCGCTGGATAGCCTTGTTGAGGTCTCTGGGGTCCATACACACTCGTAGTTTTTGGCTGTTGGGTTTTTCGACCACTACTAGGGCGTTGACCCATTCGGTGGGTTCAGTTACCTTGACAATGATGTTATTGTCTTCCATTCTGTCAAGCTCCTCTTTTAGCCGGGCTCGTAGCGCGATGGGGACTCTGCGTGGAGGGTAGACCACTGGCGTTGGGTGTGGGTTGACCCGGAATGTGCATTCTCCAACAAATTCTCCAATGCCCTGAAAAACATCTGCATATTCCTTTAGCATGGTTTTGGAGTTATTGTCTATTTTTGTTTGCTCTTTACTTACTCCCATTACTAATTTAATGAGGTTTAGGTCTAAACTAGCACTTAAACCTAAGATGGGTGGTGCTCTGACCTTAACAATGTGGAACTCTAGTAGCACTGAGCGGTCGTCATGCTTACATTCTAGCATGCAGGTGCCTCGGACTTCCAATGCGTTGCCTCCATAGGCTGTAATAGATTGTGTGGATGGTGCTACGGGCACTCTTTTGAATAATGCATTAAAGGTGTTATTTGGTATGCCATTAATTTCCGCACCCAAGTCCATTTTGAACCTGATTGTTTGCTGGCTAGGTCCAACTTTAATGTCTGGATAAGCCTGTACATTGTTTTTGTTTGCATTTACAGTTGTAATACTGTCAATATACAATTCGCACTGCTCCTCTTCATTATTTTTCACTAAAGCTTGCACGGGTCTCCTCTGAGACTTTGTTGGAGCGGTATTCTTGGTTTTGCAGGCTTTTGCAAAATGGTTATACTTTTTGCATTTAATACACTGTTTGCCTCTTGCTGGACATGCATCTCTTGGACTGTGTGAGCCTGCACACCTGTCACATTCTCTGTGTATTAGTACATGGTCTTTTGTTTTTGTGTATATGTGAGCATTTTGTCTTTTTGTTGCGTTCACAGCATCAATTTTGGGGGCGTCTTTTGATCCGGTCATCTCCTTTAATTGTATTTGTGCTAGCTCGTGGGAACGGGCGATATCTATCGCCTTGTCTAATGTCAGTTTGGCTCCCTGGCTTAACAGCTTTTCGCGGACGCGTGGGGAGTTCGTGGCGAACACAATGTGGTCCCTGACCATTTCGTCACTGTTGGGGTAACCGCAATTTTTGACAAGTAGCTTCAGTTCAGTTATAAAATGTTCGAACGTTTTGCCGTCAACCTGCATTTTCTCATGGAAACGATATCTGGCATATATCGGGTTAGATTTGGTAATATAAGCTGCATACTTATCGTAGTATGTCTTCGGAAAGTGACCAGGTGTTGTATATGTCCAGTCCCTTTTCACCGATTCATAAAAGGAGGTAACTGCACTTCTCTGGTTCGCGTTTCTCCCGCAATGGGCTGGAAAACATCAGCTCCGCTTGCTGCTTCAACCGCCGCTACGCATCGGGTAAGTTGGCCGAAGTCCAATCCATTCGAAGTGCCTGAATGCCATACGTCTCCATTGTCTTCGCTGCTTGTAGGTCTTCAGATCGTTACTCTGACACCATGTTATGTTTACCCTTCAGGAGATTATTCGCTTTGCATAAATGAAGAGGAGAGACCAGCTAACTTTAACCATTGTTTACTTGGACATCTTAACTCTCACACGAATCACAACCACAACGTAGTCTCGCAATACTGATGACATCACCTAGCAGGATGTGCTTGGTGTAACAGAGGCATCAGGATGTTACAGTCTCTTTGGAGGGGTCCAGGTCTTGATCAGGGGGTACAGTACCCCCCGTAATTCGAACCATGCCCCCACGGACAATCATTTGACGCGCAACCTTTGAACAGGCCGGCAGCATGTCGGGTTCGCTCCATTGTGGAATAATGGCCACCTTGACCCCGCTGTTTGTGTGACATCAACGGAACCCAGAGCTGCTATCGATGGATCTTCACGTTTGGTGAAATACTTTTTCTATTTTACATTGAAATAAAACTGTTAAACTGATTACGGCTTTTTCTCGTTTTTAAAAACTTGGGTTAAAATATTTGTGCTTGTTTCGCATTTGCTCTTTTGACAGTGTTTCGCTCGGGCATGCCTCTACTTGTTTAAAAGTTAAAAGTTTGGGACTTGTACTGTTTTGTGCTTAAAATATGGAGTATTTGTCATGCCCTGATCATCCGCTCCTCTCGTCTACCACGCCCCCTCATTAACCCCATGTGGATTCCCTGTGTTTACCAGCTGTTCTCGATCGTTGTCAATTAGTCCATTGTATTTAAACTCGCAAGTCCCACAATCTCTTAAGAGTAATGACTTTATTACATTCTTTAATGGTAAAATAACTAAGATTAGACAGACCATCCAGTGCATGTCCTTAGCCCTATGACTGCCAGACTCCTGCTAGTCTTATGCCTATCAATAATGATACTTTTGAATCTTTCATTCAGAACTCCTGAGCTTAATTTCCTCCTGTAAATCCTCTACAAGCCTCGTAGACCCAATTCCTACAAAATTCTTCAAGGAAATTGCACTGCAGATTAGCAATACCCTGATAAATGTGCTAAACTCATCTCTTAAGCTTGGATATGTTCCATTAGACCCGTCCTAAAGAAACCAAATCTTGAACTTAGTGTTTTAGGAAACTATAGACCTATCTCAAATCTTCCTTTCATTTCAAAGATCATGGAAAAGATTGTAGTTCGTCAGTTGTCTTCTTTCCTACAAAAAAATAATACTAATGAATTATATCAGTCTGGCTTTAGACCAAACCATAGCACAGAAACTGCTCTAGGCAAAGTAATGAATGATTTACTTATGGCTTCTGACCGTGGTTTTATATCGCTGTTGGTATTACTAGATTTAACTGCAGCATTTGATACTGTGGACCATAATATCCTCTTGGACCGATTAGAAAGTGTGGTTGGCATTACAGGGACAGCACTCTCTTGGTTCCGCTCATATTTAACTGATCGTTATCAGTATGCACATGTGAACAACGAATCATCCAAGGCCACCAAAGTCACATACGGTGTCCCACAGGGATCAGTACTGGGCCCACTACTGTTTACCCTATACATGCTACCGCTTGGTAACATTATTAGAAATCATGGTGTTGGGTTTCATTGTTATGCAGATGATACACAGTTATATATATCTGTTAACCCTGATGATACATCACTCCTATCTCGGTTCGAAGATTGTCTGTTAGATATCCGGTGCTGGATGGCAAAAAATTTCCTAATGTTAAACACAGAAAAAACAGAAGTACTGGTGATTGGTCCCAAGGCTGCAAGAAATAAGTTTCACCACCTCAGCATTAGTGGCCTTCCTACACGACCTAACACAGTGGTTAGAAATCTTGGTTTTCTAGTTGATTCAGATCTATGTTTTGATGCTCACATAAGAAGTATTACTAGAACTGCGTTTTATCATCTATGAAACACAGCCAAGTTTCGTAAGATGCTCTCACTTCGTGATGCAGAAAAATTAATACATGCCTTCGTAACTTCCAGACTGGACTACTGTAATGCCCTCCTTTCTGGTTGCCCGTCTGGTTCCTTACATAAACTTCAGCTGGTACAGAATGCAGCAGCCAGAGTTCTCACAAACATTAAAAAATTTGATCACATCACACCAGTCTTATCCTCCCTTCATTGGTTACCAGTTAAGTCTCGGATTGACTATAAAATACTGCTATTAACCTATAAAGCACTGAATGGCCTTGCACCAGAATAGTTTAGTGATCTGCTGACCACATACAACCCCTCACGCTTGCTTCAATCTCAAGGTGCGGGATATCTGTTAGTACCTAGGGTAGAAAGAGCTACGGCAGGCTGCAGAGCCTTCTCCTACAGAGCTCCTCAGCTGTGGAACGGTCTTCCACCGGACGTGCGGGTTTCAGGCTCACTCTCAATATTCAAGTCGAGACTAAAAACACACCTATTTAGTTTAGCTTATAGGGACACTAGTTCTAGCTCTAGTTAACTTCTCACTCCCAGTTAAACCTATAGTGTGAGGTGTAGAGCTGGGTGGGGATCAGTGCCATTGGCTTTGGATAAACTGAATTGACAGTGCTGTCACTCTAGCTTCACAATTGCTTGTGGGATTGGAGTGCTGACATTTCAGGGACTCCCCATGCCTGCATTCCCACCTGCCTCTCCCTCCTACTTATGCTGCCATAGCCATATCTGCCGGAGCATATTGCACTCATCTACCTTTTAGCACTGCCTATAGTCTCCCTTACTTTGACTAATTGCATTTTTTCCCCCTACTTCTCCTGGGGGGTGCTGCCGGGAGACCTCAATCTATCAAGATGTCTAGCCTCTAGCAATGATGTCCGTGCATCCAGCTCGCAGACATCCGTGCATCCAGCTCGCAGTTCTGCCTGTGTTATCTTCCTTGTATGACCCGCTCCCTGCCTTCTGGTTGCCTGGCGATTGGAGGGAGCGTTGGCACCGGCTTGCCATCTCCCCCTGCTCAACGTTTGTGTCTCAGACTTAACTGTAGTTGACTCTCCCTGCTGGCCCCTGGAGGATGGGCTCCCCCTTTGAGTCTGGTCCCTCCCAAGGTTTCTTCCTTCTAGGGAGTTTTTCCTTGCCACTGTCGCCCATGGCTTACTCACTGGGGGCTTTGGGTGGGGATGCTGTAAAGCGCTTTGAGACAATGTAATGTTGTGATAATGCACTATACAAAAATTAATTTGTTCTTGTTGTTGTTGTATTTAGTCCGCGTTTCCGTTTGTTTCCGCAGTCCGGTCATTGTTATGTCAGCCCGTGGTTTGCTTGTTCCTTTTGTTGCTGTGTATATTAAACCCGGTGTTTGCCCCGATTCTTGACTTCCTGCGCCTTTTCTGTGCTCCGTGTACTCTCTTGCACGACAGTATTCTTTAAATTTTTTAAACATTTCAGTTAAATATAATGAGCTTACGTGCATTTTCTTTTAAAATACGCCAGGGCGCTTGTGTCTACTACGGACGGAACCCTGCTGGATGTGTATGCACTAGCTTACGTTCATCCTGCTATATGTTTTATTATTCCTTAAAACGTAATTAAAAGTAACACATTCATAAATACATGTAATGTATTTTTATTCTATTAAAGTTTAATGGCAACATCTCCCCAAACCATACGCCCCCTATCAGCAACACGTGGCATAAGCATGTATGATACCATTTCACATTACCATAGACCAATCAGAACAAGGGATACGCCCCCCTCCCGCTTATGATGTCATAGACGGGTGGAGCTTTAGGCTCCTCCCAAAGTGCCACATACTATTTTTTTTCATGGGCAAAGAGTTTGAAAAAAAGCTCATGGCAAGATTGAAAGAACTCTCAGGTATCTACAGTAGGGTTCCAACACAACACCCTATCACCGGCAAGGAAATGGACAGGTGGAGAGATTCAATCACAACTTGTTGTCCATGTTACAGACCCTAGAGGACAAAGAGAAGGACCAATAGTAGAAACTAAAATTGAAAAGAAAATGGACAGTAAGTTGAAAAAAAAAATCATGAACTATAATAAAAATGAAAACTATATTTACCACAAAAAAATATGTGTTGTACTTTAATGTCCAAAAAGCACTGCCACACCACCACCATTTTTAAATCTATTTTAACCACAATATCTTCTCCTTTAAAATATGTTGTGGCTGCTGAGCTGTCTTTCTTCCCCTTCTTCTTTCTTATCACTTCCACAATTTACCAGAACAGTCACATGCAGTATGTGGTGTGCTCTGCTAACCAAATTTAATACCATAAGGATATGCAAAATTTATACAGATTACTAACTTTGGGGCATCAGATTAATATTTTAGACACAATACTAAACTGCTTACCGAATTGTGGATAAAATTAATGTCTGTACAGTGCAGAAAAGCAGACACCCATTAGCTAAAACCCTGCAACGACAAACAGTTTGTTGTTTTAAAAATAAAATTAACATATTAAACAGTCAATGTGATTTACTGGGGGAAAAATAATAATTTATATTAATCAACCAATCGGTAACACAGTTGATAGATTAATCAGTAGAAAAATAGTCATTACTGGCAGTCCTATAATATAGTACAAGTGGACTGAGTGGGCTGTTTCCTGTGTGCTGTTTCCTGCGTGAGCGAGACTGGTTGCTACCACGCAAACTTTTAAACTATAACTATAACCAAAATAATAAGTTATAATTAAGCAATCGGATAAATCTTGGCAAGCTTAATAGTCTCCTGATAATCTTCCAAATCCACGACGGATTAATCGCCTACGCCCCCGGAGTTTTTCCCCGCTAAACGTAAGTATATCACTATGGCTCCTGTCGTTTGCTCCGAGTGCAGTATGTTTAGTTATTCTTCTCCCGTCATTAGCGGTACGTTTGTCTGCGATAAGTGTAAGCTAGTTGCCAGGCTGACGGAGAAGATCGCAGACTTAGAGGGACGCATCCGGACGTTACGGGAGATTCAGGAGAGTGAGAGTTTTATTGACGCAGTGTTAGCGGCTCCGGATATGTCCGCTATAGTGAGCCAGTCTCCCCTGGCTCCGGCAGCAGGGCCTTCGCAGCAAGGCGAGTGGGTGACGACCCGGCGGCATAGCCGTAAGTCCAAACAGCACTCACACCGGCACCATTCACCCATTCGCGTTTCCAACAGGTTCTCCCCACTCAGTGAAACACCCACTGAGCTGCCTGTTGAAAGCGCTCTGGTAATCGGCGATTCTATGCTAAGAAACGTGAGAGTAGCGACTCCAGCGGCCGTAGTTAATTGTCTCCCTGGCGCCAGAGCGACCGACATCTTATCAAACTTAAAAGTGCTGGCTAAGAGTAAACGTAAGTATTCGCATATTGTTATCCACGTCGGCACAAATGATGTCCGATTGAGGCAATCGGGGATCACTAAAGCAAATTTCATAGCGGTGTGCAGCCTTGCGAAGAAGATGTCCGCGTCAGTAACATGCTCTGGCCCCATCCCTGCTAGACGTGGCGACGAAATGTACAGCAGATTATCGTCGCTGCATCGCTGGCTGTCGGAATGGTGCCCGATAAATGGTGTGGGTTATATAGACCATTGGCGGACATTCTGGGGTAGGCCTTGGCTTTTGAAGAGGGACGGTATTCACCCCACGTGGGCTGGTGCCGATCTCCTATCAAAAAGCATAGCTCACAGTCTTAGGGCAGATTGCTGACTAACCAGAGCCAAGCCAAGGCGGCAGGCAAAACGGCTTAACCGACCGCCTGCTAGTCGCTTAGAGTCGTCACCCAGGCTTCATATTATTGAGACTGTGTCTGTTCCCCGCAGTTTTAATCGTGGGGTGTCATTCCATCGTAGTTCGTGTCTTACAAACCTTAGAGAAATTAGACCTATTTCAACTCTGGATAGTAGGTGTAATGCAAACCTAAAACTTGGACTCCTGAACATTAGATCGCTGGCTCCTAAGGCATTGCTCGTAAATGAAATCATTACTGATTCCAATCTTAGTGCCCTATGTCTTACTGAGACTTGGCTAAAACCGAATGAGTTCATGGCACTAAATGAATCCACTCCAGCTGAATATAGCTATAGGCATAATCCTCGACCCGATCGCAAAGGTGGCGGAGTTGCTGCAATATTTAAGACCGACCTAGGAGTGCGTGAAAATACTGGTTATAGCTTTAGTACGTTTTAATTTATTATTCTAAGTCTTGCTAGCACATCTAAGTGTAGTTCTACACCTCCAATCACCATTGCCATTGTGTATAGACCGCCAGGCCCCTATAGCAATTTCCTTAAGGAATTTGCAGATTTCTTAACAAGCTTGGTGGTTACTACCGACAAGGCCTTGATTGTTGGTGATTTTAATATTCATATGGAAAATGAAAGTGATCCAGTAACAAAAGCATTTACTACCATTCTTGACTCTGTCGGTGTACATTAGAATGTAACTGGGCCAACTCATGCCTGTAACCACACCCTAGACCTGATTCTTAGTCATGGTGTCCTGGTAGAACACATATCAATTATCCCTCAGAACTCTCTACTTTCAGATCATTACCTTTTAACATTTCAAATACAACATAACTCCCCTAAGGCCCCAGGCCAGAGGTACGATACTAGATGTTCCATAGCCTCATTATCCGCTGCAACTTTTCTGGAACAGCTCCCACAGTCCTTTAACCTAACCTCTGAAGTATCATGCGTGAATGAACTTGAACAGGTAACCGTGAACATGGTAGAATCATTCCGTACCACTCTTGATCATGTAGCACCACTCAAGAAAATAAAACATAGAGATAAGAAACCTGCCCCCTGGTACTCTAACCGTACACGTGAACTTAAACAAGCTTCACGAAAGCTAGAACGCAAAATTAGAAGTGTTTAGATTTGCCTGGAAAGAGAGCCTGTCTAAGTATAGACATGCACTAATGACTGTAGGTCTATGTATCTCTCTAAACTAATAGAAAATAACAAAACCAATCCTAAATTCCTATTTGAATCTGTATCTAGGTTAACAAAGAATCGTTCAATGTTAAACTCACAAGTCCCAGAAGCTCTTGGTAGTGATGCGTTTATTGCGTTTTTTAATAATAAAATAACCACGATTAGACATACCATCACGAGCACGCCCACGGTTGCACACAACCACCAATCCTCTGCTAGCGCTAGTGTTATTAGTACTAATGATAACACCTTTGAATGTTTCACTCCTGTAGTGCAGACAGAACTCCTTCAGTTAATTTCCTCTTGCAAACCCACTACTAGCCTTGTTGACCCAATACCCACCAATCTACTTAAGGAAATTGCACCACTGATTAGCACTACATTGTTAAATTTGTTAAACTCATCTCTTAGTCTTGGATATGTTCCTAAATCTTTTAAAATGGCTGTTATTAGACCTATCCTAAAGAAACCAAATCTTGAACCTAGTGACTTAGGAAACTATAGACCCATCTCAAATCTTCCCTTCATTTCTAAAATTCTAGAGAAAGTTGTTGCTCACCAGCTGTCTTCCTTTCTCCAAGATAATAATGCTAACGAGCTATATCAGTCTGGTTTCAGACCCAATCATAGCACAGAAACAGCCTTAGTCAAAGTGATAAACGACTTGCTTATGGCTTCCGACCGTGGCTGTATATCGCTATTATTCTTACTGGATCTAACGGCAGCATTCGATACTGTAGACCATAATATTCTTTTGGACCGGTTGGAAACATTGATTGGCATTAAAGGGACAGCACTACTGTGGTTTCGTTCGTATTTAACTGATCGTTACCAGTTTGTCCATGTAAACAATGAGTCATCCATAGCCACTAAAGTAAGATATGGTGTCCCGCAGGGATCAGTGTTGGGCCCACTACTGTTCAATCTATATATGCTACCGCTTGGTAACATAATTAGAAATTACAGTGTTAATTTTCATTGTTATGCTGATGATACACAATTGTATCTATCTGTCAAACCTAGTGACGCATCCCAGCTCTCTTCTTTAGCCGACTGTCTGCTAGACATCCGTTGTTGGATGGCAAGGAATTTCCTCATGTTAAATACCGAAAAAACTGAGGTTCTTTTAATCGGTCCTAAGGAGGCCCGCAATAAGTTTGTAAACCCCAACCCTAGCGGCCTCCCTACTCAATTTAAAACAGTGGTCAGAAATCTTGGTGTCCTGGTAGACTTCGACCTCTGCTTCAGTGCTCACATAAATAGCATTACCAGTACGGCATTTTACCATCTACGGAACATAGCCAAGCTTCGGAAGATGCTTTCCTTTCAAGATGCAGAAAAACTAATACATGCCTTTATAACCTCTAGATTGGACTACTGCAATGCCCTCCTTTCGGGTTGTCCATCTGGATCCCTACATAAACTTCAGTTAGTACAAAATGCAGCTGCCAGAGTTCTCACAAAACTAAAAAATTTGATCACATTAGCCCTATCCTGTCTTCCCTGCACTGGCTACCGGTCAAGTTTAGGATTGATTACAAATTATTGCTATTGACCTACAAAACTCTGAATGGCCTTGCACCACAATATCTTAATGATCTTCTGGTCCCTTACAACCCTTCTCGCCTGCTTCGTTCACAAGGAGCAGGATATCTATCAGTTCCTAAAGTAGACAGGGCTATGGCAGGCTGCAGAGCATTCTCCTACAGAGCGCCGCAGCTGTGGAATGGTCTCCCGGCGGATGTGCGGGATTCAGGCACACTCTCGCTTTTCAAGTCTAGATTAAAAACGCACTTGTATAGCTTAGCGTATAGGAAACCTAGTTCTGGTTCCAGCTAGTCCCTCACTCCCAGTCAGACTAACAGTATGAGGTGATGAGCTGGGTGGGGATCGGTGTCATTGGCTTTGGATAAACTGAGGCGTCAGTGCTGTCACTCTAGCTCTACACTAGAGTGCTGATGTTCAGGGAGTCCCCATGCCTGTGTTCCCGCCTGTCTCTCCCTCTTTCTCATGCTGCTATACCCAGATCTGCCGGAGCCTAGACGAATATTGCACTCGATCAGTTTGCTTGCACTGCCTCTAGGTTTCCTCAACTGTGACTAATAATTTTTTCATACTTCCTCCCTCACCCCTTCTGGGGTGTGCTCCCTGGAGCACAATGTCGTTGAAGAATTTATGCCTCTGCTGTCTACAAGACAATTACCTCCACCACCGGCAACTACCCTCCAACCTGTCTGCCCTTGGCTCAACACGATGCCTCGCCATCCTTCCCTGCGGCTGTGCCTCTATTAATCCTGCCATCGTGCATCAAGCACCACGTGCCTGCACCGGTCGGCCGCTGCATTGAAACATATATTTCAACCCCTGTATTAGCTTAGTCATTTCATCTTGTTTGTTTTACTCATCTGCCGGCCCCTGGAGGATGGGCTCCCCCTTTGGGTCTGGTTCCTCCCAAGGTTTCTTCCTCTTAGGGAGTTTTTCCTTGCCACCGTTGCCTTTGGCTTACTCAATGGGGGGTCCTTACGAGGCAGAAATGTAAAGCGCATTGAGACAATGTAATGTTGTGATAATGCGCTATATAAATAAAATTTAATTGTATTGAATTGAATTGACTGCTCTCATCAGGTCAGAAAGAATTGCATCCCTGGTAGAACTAGTATTGTTACATTTCGAGAATTTTGGCATCAATTTGGTACAGAGGTTAAAGTACGGTTCTCATGACATCTGAAAACGTGTCCCTGTTCTTGCTCATGTTACACCCTTGACACTGGACAATCCATTAGTTTGAGTTCTTACAATTTAGTTAAGTAATATCTCCTAGTTTTCCTTTTGGATACATATATTGTGTTTGTCATCTTGGATAAATGTTTAAACGGAAGTTATAGTTCACTTAGTGGCTTAAAGGAGTGGCTTGCACTATATGTATGTAGCAGCCGAATGCTATTTTTGTTTATCTCTTGGTAGCCTAATGACAAATTGCTGAAGATGTTGTTCATCTATGGATATGAACGTAATGATTTGAATAATGTGTCCAATTTACATGAATGTGCAAGTACGACGGCTCTGTTCATTGAAACATATCTTTATTTCTTTGCATTTGCAGTTTTAGAAATGTGGTTTTCGAGTAAACACTCTTGAAAACGCGTCAGTGTCTTGAGCACTTACTGGACCCCTGTTTAGCTTGCTGTTTAGGCTGTGTTGAGCCATACAGCTGAGGGCAGTAGACTCTCTCTCCCCTGACTCCAATGTGACTACATACCATTCTTTTACTAGAAGAACAATACCTGGCCTTAATGATCATGTTAATTTGATATTTGCTTGTAGTACTTTTTTTTTACTTTTAATTTCATTTTGATGGTACATGGTCCTTCAGTGCTATGCGCTATGTAGTTCTGTGGTCCAGAATGGAACACTGTGCAAAAATGTAAGAAAAGCCTTCATAGCCGATATCACTAACAATATCACCAAAAGACGCCAGTTAGCATGTTAACAAGCTTTATCAGTACCATGTTGGCTGTTGGTGGCATATGTAAGGTTTTTATATGGTTTTTAGGTAGCAAGCTTGCTAGGTTAAGATTGTTATGCTGTTTCGCTAACCATATAGCAAATGTACAGAGAACAGTATACAATTTACAGTAACAGTTACCTCAAACGTTAGCCTTATATACTAAGCTAACATCACCTATTTAGAAATCTAGTAATTTACTGTTGTATGTCCTGCTTTCTCCACTTATCTTAACTAATTCTACCTCTATTTCTCACCTCCACTGACTGACCAAACTTAAAAATCTGCCAGCTTACCACCAATGCACATGCTAGATATGCTAGACGTGCTTGACGCAACCAAGTGTGCAACTGAGGGGGGATGTTACATGGTTGTGTTTTCCTTAAGAAATGGAATTAAATAGAAAATAAATAGGAAAGAAAAGGGCAGACCTGCTGAGAGGGTTCATAAAACGAAGACACATTTAACATACTTTCTACTGTATATTGGGGGAGACAGATTGGTATTTTCTTAGTATTTTAATTTTTAAAATTGTGGTTACACCCATGTAAGAAACAATATTTCTTCCACAGTGTTGGGACTATGATTCCTCTTTTTATTTACAACTTCTCCTGCTTTTGAGAATACATGCTCACAGGGGACAAAGGAGGCAGGGGTACATAAAAACTTAAGTGCAAACTGATAGAGGTGTGGATGAACAGCCTTGCACATATAGAACATAATTTCAGTGGGTCTTCAGAACGTATGTTGGGGTCACCAGGATAACATTGTATTTCAACTGTGTCACAGCATTGATAATGTGTGGTTATATCTGTCACGCCCACGAGGGTGGGACCAAGCACCGGCAGGCATTCGTCAGCTAATTGCTCCACTTCTTAAAGCTGTCTATGACCCAGGTTCAGTGCGAAGTATTGTTGTCATTGTTCTAATGTGCCATACTGAGCGGTTTTCTGTCTATTGTCCTCCCCAATCACCCTGCCTGCTGTGTCCTGCCCTGCTGTTCCACCTGCCCTGCCTGCCTTGTCTGTTCCATCCACCCGCCTTCTTCTACCTGCCTGCTCCGTCCTGCCCTGCTCCTCCATCGGCTTTGTGTGTCCCTTCCCCTCGTTGTCTTGTCCCGTCAGTCCGTGTAGGACTGACTTCTCTGGACATCGACCCTTTGCCTGCTTTACGACCACGAATTCACCTGCTCCTCTTAACTTTGATCGCTGCTTGCTGGAATATTAAATCAGTTGCACACTGCATTCCGGGGTCTGTCTCCTCTGTAGCGACCAGCCACCACAATATACCAATTTCCGAGAACAGACCAAACGCCTGACCTGTGGACAATGTATTATTGCATCTATATGATGTTGTTTTTTTTATAAGGAGAATTAATGCATATTTAACGTCATATAAATAACAATATATACTGTTATTATTTTGTCATATGTTTTTACCTTATTTATTGATATTAGTTTGAAAAACTCAAACTCCCAAACATAGTGCCACGCCTACCTCGTTACCTCGTGTTTATGCCTGATTGTTCTCACCTGTTGCTCGTTAAACTCAGCTTGTCTTCTGTATTTAGTTCACGTCTCGGTTAGTTTCCCCCAGATCTGTCATCGTCCATACCTAGTGTGAGTACCAGTCCTGTCTGTTTGCCTTTAATAAACCCCGTTTTCCGTCAACCTGGCTGCTCTCGCCTCTCTTGCCTGCTCGCTGCTCGCACACGTGACAGAATGACAGATCTCCTGAAAGACGCACCGCAGCAGGGCGAGGACCTCTGGCTCGTCCTGCTGCATGAGGTCGCGTTCTGAAGAGAGCAGCCGGAGATCCAAGAAGACCCAGCTCTGTTCGGCTTAGTGGAACAGAGCCGGATCTCCTCCAGGGGGTTACCCCACGGACAGAGGGATGCATCATGGCGGAGGTGCACTCCCTCCTACAGCAGCTTGTCCGCCATTTCAACGAGAAGCGGCTCCAGCCCCTCGCCTGCGCGGAGGCAACCCCGCTTCCTCCTACACGTTCCGGGCGTCGCAAGAAGAAGAAAAGGGGAGGGCGTGTTACCTCACCGCAGTTCGGCAGACCCCGGAGGTCATCGCAGCCACACTACCCCGGATAACATGCGTTCGCCATGGCACCCCCTGCTGGCCACGTGTCGGCGGCGTTCGCCGTCCGTGGCGCCCCCTGCTGGCCGCACGCCCGAGGTGCCCGCCGAGGCTCCCCCTGCTGGCCGCACGCCCGAGGTGCCCGCCGAAGTGCCCGCGGCCCTGCCTGAGGCCGCAGCTCTGCTCGCTGCCCCGCCTGTCCTGCCTGTCCAGCCGTCCTACCTGGCTCTCCGGCTGCACCGCCTGCCGCCACGCCCGCGGCTCCGGCTGCACCGTCTGCCACCACGCCCCCTGCTTTGCCCAAGCCTCCACCCACTGCGGCTCCAATGACTCCCTCGCCCTTGCCCCAGCGAGGCCGACACCCCCCAGGACCCCGCCTTTCCGTGTCCCGTAAGGGGAGGGGACACAGGCGTTGGGCCCGTGTCCCGCCCTCCCTGCCCCCTGGCTCGCCCGTGCGTCCCCTGGCCATCGCTCGGTAGCTGCCTGCGGGTCCTCCGGCTCTGGGTCGGCGGTCTCCGTGTCCGGGTCCCCCCCTGGTTCCTCGGTGCCGGTCCTCGGTCCCGCCTCCGTATTGGCCGCCTCCGGGCCCCCCTGCTTCGGCTTGGTGTCGGACGGCGCCTTCCCCGGCTCCGCCTGCGTCTTCGCCTGCCGCAGCTTCCCCCTCCTGCCTGCCTACACCGGTGTTCCCTCCTGCTCCCTCCGTGTCTCCTCCGTCACTCCCTCGACCTGTTCCCTTGGCCCCTGTATGGTCCCCTCCTGCTCCCTCCTCCCTCTCGCCTGCGGCCCCTCCGGCCGCTGCCCGTCGCCTGTCTGGCTTCCTTCGGGCTCTCCTGGTTCCTCCTCCCTTTGCCTTTCTCCCTCCTGTCTCTCCTCCTCCTCCTCTTGTGGGTCCTCCGTTCGCTCCTGGTCCTTTTGTTCCGCCTACCTGTGTTCCCCCGGGGTCTCCCTTCGTGATCTGTCTGTCCGCGTTCCCTGTCCTTTGTCAGCTCCTGTTGTGGCTTTTGCCCTTGTGCCTGTTTTGTGTTTTGGTCCTGTTTCCTGTGCCCCGTTGATGTCTTGGGTTTTGTCTTTCAGGTCCTGTTCCCTCGTCTCGTCTCGTCCGACACATACTATGAATTGCAGCCACCTGTTGCAGGGAGCTGGGGGTTTTATTATTTTATTATTATTACTATTTAGCTGATTTATAATTAGTGAATAGTACTTTATTTCATATAAAGTTCTAACAACAATTGTAAGTATTGTGAAATGAAACTGCAAAAATATTAAAAAAATTTGTTAGGTAAATGTGTTTTTGATGTACTACTTAAAACTGTTTGTTGATTAACATTGAAAAGTTTGAGATAATCAGTTACTGCAAAAGTTTTGAGTTGACTGAACTTAGTCGGATTTACAATGTAGCTAATGACGGCCACACGCCCGAGGTGCCCGCCGAGGCTCCCCCTGCTGGCCGCACGCCCGAGGTGCCCGCCGACGTGCCCGCGGCCCTGCCTGAGGCCGCCGCTCTGCCCGCGGCCCCGCCTGTTCTGCCTGTCCAGCCCGTCCTACCTGGCTCTCCGGCTGCACCGCCTGCCGCCACGCCCGCGGCTCCGGCTGCACCGTCTGCCGCCACGCCCCCTGCTTTGCCCAAGCCTCCACCCACTGCGGCTTCAATGACTCCCTCGCCCTTGCCCCGGCGAGGCCGACACCCCCCATGTTTTACTGTCTTCTTATGACAGTACTTAGAGTATTGCCTTAGAGTTAAATGATAATCATATGAAACATTTCACCTGTTTTCACCTGCTACATGGTTCTGAGACATTGTGCCGCATGTTGTACAGCCCCCTATGCCATTGAATATATGTCCCTCAAATTTTAAGTTTGGCCAAAGCATTCATGAGTTTCATCAGCTCTTTGTTTAAATGGGTGTGGTGAAGGTATAATCTGGGTATGGCTGACTGGCTGACACTCATTCTTCATATTCTTTTGGAGGGATGTTTATTTTTACTCTTCAGTCATGCTGGGAACATACACTGGCACCTTGACTGTATTGGGATGAAATCCTTGGACCCATTGTCAGACCATATGCTGGTGCAGTGGGTCCTCGGTTCCTTCTGGTGCACAACAATGCCCGGCCTTATGTGGCAAGAGTATGTAGGCAGTTCCTGGAGGATGAAGTAATTGATACCACTGACTGGCCCCCACACTTGCCTGAAATCCAACAGGATACCTTTGGGACATTATGTTTCGGTCCATCCAATGCCGCCAGTTTGCACCTCCAGGAGCTCAGTGACATGACACCGTGATCCAGATATGGGAGGAGATTCCCACAGGACACCATCTGTAGTCTCATTAGAAGCATGCCCCGACGTTGTCAGGCATGCATACAAGCATGTAGGGGCCATACAAACTACAGTGGTGCCTACGGTTCATGAACAAAATCCGTTCCAAGAATTTGGTTGTGAAACAATTTATACGCGAACCAAGGCAATTTTTCCCATAAGAAAGCACTGAAATTCGATTAATTTGTTCACAAGCCTACCAAATAATAATTTTTGTTATTGAATTTTCTGGTTTTTCTAGAAAAAACTTTAAAGAAAAACACAATATAGTGTGACGACGGGCAGATTGAGGCATTGCGGGAGCAGAGAGAGACATGGAGACTTGCTTGCCTGGAAAATCATGCTCTTTATTAACAGTCCTTAAAGCCCTTGTATTAAGAACATAAGAACTATACAATACATTCGGCCCATCAAGCTCGCTTGGGGAGAACTTAACTAATAGCTCAGAGTTGTTAAAATCTTATCTAGCTCTGATTTAAAGGAACCCAAGGATTATCAGGAAGATTATTTCATACTCTGACTACTCGCTGTGTAAAGAAGTGCTTCCTTAAATCCAGTTTGAAATGTTCTCCCGCTAATTTCCACCTATGGCCCGCGAGTTCTTGTATTTGAACTAATGCTGAAGTAACTATTCGGTTGAACAGCATCCAAACCTGTTAGAATCTTATAGACCTGGATCATGTCCCCCCTCAGTCTCCTTTGCTTGAGGCTGAACAGATTTAGCTCAACTAACCTTTCTTCGTATGACATTCCTCTAAGACCAGGAATCATTCTTGTGGCCATACGCTGCACCTTTTCTAAGGCCGCAATGTCCTTTTTAAGATATGGTGACCAAACCTGCACACAATATTCTAGGTGAGGTCTCACCAAGGAATTGTATAATCTTAGCATTACCTCCCTTGACTTAAACTCCACACACCTGGAGATATACCCCAACATCCTATTGGCCTTATTGTTGTTAATGTTAATGATTGCATTTCCCTATTGTGGCGCGTGTGTTTGCCCGTGTCTTGTCTATACCTGGTCCGATCCTCACATGTATTTAGCGTATGTAAATCTTCCACCATGTGTGCATCTTGCAGTTCTGAGTCTGACAACCACGTGTTTCCCATCTGTGTATTTGGGATCGGTGCTCGTTGGGTGCCTGTTGTGGTTTTTCTATTTACAATTGCACGTGGGGCATGCTGGGACATGCGCCCTGCCGGTGCTACACTGATATAATGTGGTCAAGGAATCTGTTCGTCCACCAAATTTTGTACATGGACCAATGCATTTAGAGTTGCTGCAATGAAATTTCTGCAAAATGGACTAGTATGCCTCATCATTTCTTCCCTTTGGGGTGTCTTTGAATTCAGCCCTCTGTAGGTTGATTATTTTCATTTCCATCAAATGATGTGGCGTCCTTTAATATATTAACCAGTCCATATCAGTATAGATAACTAGCATGATTTTTTCCCCCCATTGAGATCTGACGTGTTTTCAAAGTGTTCCTTTAATTTTTTTGAGCAGTGTATGTTTTAAAAGATGAAAGCCTTGGCTATTGAACTTTGTAAAGTTGGTAAGTGTTCTCTTAATGCTAATCAAAATATGGATTTATAAACCATAATTTTTATTTAGTTTTGATTTAGAAGGGCTACGGAGTTGACCTGTTATAGTTGAGACATACCTGATTCAATACTATTTCATGAATTTATCAAAAAAACCAGTACTTGAACAGTATTCCCTAATTTTTTGAAAACCAGGAAGTGAGGCAAGAGTCCTTAGGATGTAGCTGATCCTTTTTATCCCTGATCAAATTATTTTTTTTTGGTAGGACGTGATTTGGCCCAATGATGAAGAATGGGTGATATATACATACAAGTATATGAGTAGACATAGGTGTAACAATCCAGTACATGTATTTTACCTATATCTGACTATGCTACTCCTTTTTAGTCTGATCTCTCTCCTCTCCACTATCCTGTCACATCAGCACAAGCAAGCAGAGTAAAAATACCCACTGTGTTCAGTTATGAGGAACACCAGCTATTTGACATTTTGTATTTGTACTATATAAATATTCATAAAAATCCACAATTTGTGATTGCCCAATACTGTGTTCCTGGATTTGCTGTGACATGTGGGTGCAGCCTTCAATCTGCCACACTACAGAAGCTGGCATGAAGAAATGACTCATTGACGATGTTTAGCTTTGACCTTCACCACAGTTTACACCTTACTTTTAGCAAGCAAGCCCACTCTTTCTTTTTCAATAAAGTTAGCATGCCCAGGGGCGTTGAGCAGCCAGCTGCCCTTGGACCCACAGAGTTTTTTTTGTCTCACTACTTGGAAATTTTTGGTTCTTCTCCTCTGTCATCATCTGGCTTTCTTTCTTTAATTTCTTTGCCCTCCCTTTACCCTGTTTTTGTCTCATTGGTGTAGTAATGTATCACAACAAAGCCATGTAAATCACCTTGGGGCGACGCTTGAATTGAATTGAATTGAATTGAATTTAATTGAATTTAATTGAATTTAATTGAAATGTAAATGGCTGCACTGTACCACTACTCTCAGGCTGACTGGGGCCCTTTCATTTACCTTAGTTTTGGGGAATACTGCACCTTCAAATTTTATGTTTTACAGTCTACCCATTTTGTTTTAGGGAAAAATCAGAATAATATGAATACTTCTAACTTACTTAGCAAAAACAATAGGAAACCCTAATTACCTGCTTGGACATATAATTTAAATATATGTAGGCCTGCAAAGGCAAAACAATAGTAATTTTATCAAATATTTATCAACCTTCCAACTAGTAATTTAATTCAAAGCCTTCTAAATTAAGAGTTTGATACAACATTTCTCCGGGTAGGTCCAACAGTTTGTTAGTTTTATACCACTTGGTTTTAGCTTGAGAGAGAGCCATTTCATGGACAAGCAGAGTCAAAACCATTAATAGGGCCTGTATCAGTGTTGGACTGACCTGGGAGCCCCTGCGCATCCTGGACCTCTTCTGCAGCAGGTTGTAGAGTTCACGGTCATCATCTCGTTCAGAGTGGCTGTGGTCTCCCGGCTCACTCCAAAGGTTGGTCTCCTGGTCCCGCCTCTTCTTTGCCTCCCGGTCGAAATAGAGCAGTGTTTCACTGCAAATATGCAATACACACCAACCAAGCATCATTTGTATAAATTCACAGGGTATTTGGGAGATATATTTCAAAACATTGGTGCTTAAGGGTTGTGTTGACAAATTATTTTGATTGTGCATCAACCCAGCTCTGTGTGTGCAAGTCTATATGTCTTCCTTATGCTTCTAGAGGGGTCTCCTCTAGGTACTTTCCCTCAGTCATGCTCTTAGTGTGAGATTGCATGTAAATGTCTTGTGATGGACTGACACCCTCTTCAGGGTGTCGCTTGTATTGCTTGTGCATCCTGGGAAAGGCTCCAGGCTCACCATGACCCTGGATTAGATACATGGCTCTGGATAAATTAATGAATATCCATGTGTAGGAATGTCATGGACAGCTTTAGGCTTTCGGTGTAATAGTGTGTTGTCCATGTAGTGAGTTATCCGTAATAAATATTTGATATGTAGCACCATGCTTCTAGGGTTGTAGGGAAACCACCAGTACCTCAGTAATGGGTTCTTTTCCTCAGGTTCATCATCAGCACAACAACAGCAACAGCAGAAATGAGCACAAAACCTTCTGAAAGCTGCACCCATTGCTGAGGCACAAAAATGGAACAAGAGGTGGAAGGGGTAACAAAGCAGATATTCTAACAGAGAAAAAGAGGACAGTAGACAGAGAAAAAAACATCTAAATCAATAACTTTATAAAGAAAACTTTATGCAGGAAAACATCTCAGAATAGAGTATGAAAGTATTTAATCACCAGCCCTATGATCAAACTAGTAAACATTAAAACAGTCTCCCTTAGCTGGCCCACTCCAAGTATACCCTAACAATATAGTGCTGTAGATCTATTTTATCAAAATCAAATCAAACAACCTTTTTAAGGTCACAGTGTGTTTTTCAGAAAAACTTCTTTTGAATGGAACACCATGAAGTATAGATAACTAAGCCGAACTGGCAAATGTAATTATGTTACTTAACTTACATTTGAGTTCAGTTTACACCATACATGGTGGCAGATGTATTTTCTGAATGAGCATACGCAGCTTGCATAGCAGTACAACAATCGGGATCCACTTGACTCCATTTTATAAGCTTTATAGGCTCAAGCGCAGCAATTTAACTATTATACTACTCACTTTCCCTAGGGGTAGATTTGTTGTTGATGGTCTCGAACCCAGAATCCCTACATTCCAAACACACAAACATGGAACCAATAGACATAGGTGAAGGTTTCAGAGGCATACGTGAAGTATATGCTCATACCTGGTCTGAGTAGCCTTTCCTGGTCACCTTCTGGTGTTCGCTTAGACTTCTTGCTAAATCTCCACAATAATGAGTGTCCCACACACCATGGACGTACCCAGGAAAATTATTTTTTTCCTTGAATGAGACACCACTTCAGAAAATAACAATTTATATTAAAAAAGTAGTTGCAGAGCAGAGATGCAGTGACCCCAATACGATCAGACTTTTTCTTTGTTTTGTTGAACTTCTACTCCAGCCTTTGGATACTTTTTAATCTCAATACTGGTTCTGGGTGGTCCTGTAATGCCTGGTCACGTGATTTGGACTTCCAGTTGATTTGTCTCTTCCAGCTGACCTGGCTGCAGTGGCTTGCAGCAGCTCTCAGTGGCTTAGTACTGCTAGTAGCAGATCTCCATGAATAGACAAGGAAAAGGAGGAGCACAGGCACTAGACCAGGTCTGACCCCTCTCACTCAGCACATGGTGAAGGGGGGGCTGGAGAGGAAGGAGTAACACCCCCCGCTTCAACAAATGTAGCAAATCACAGAGCGGTCATGTGAACAGCAGTGAAATCCCCTGAAGCTCAGCGCAAGCTCACACCACCCCAAGCTCTTACTAAGTGGGTGTATAGGCATGCAGGAGCAAAGCTCCTAGAACACATAGCATGACAGCTAAAGCTGCAGTTTTACCTTAAACATCAGTATAAAAGAAAACCTCTCTTTGTAGTCATCTTGTTGTTTATTCCAGCTTTTTTCATGTAAAATCAACAACCACAGAAATGTAACTTTTTGCATATATTGCATATTTTGAGTCAATAATTAAAAATGGAAGGGGTAAGATGTAAACAAAATTAGACAGACAGTAAATTTTTAAACATTGACTTATCCTATTAACTATGACAGTAGTGGTAAAATAAATTATAAATTCACTTTTACTAGTTGAGCACAACTTAAAACATGAAGACGTCACGATTCTTAGACTTCTACATAAGAAACTGTGTGTGTCTCTGTGTGTGTGGATTATGTTTATATTACATATAGGACACAGAAACAACAATCACAATAACAGACATTAATCACCATGGGGAGAGAAAAAAATGGTAAATAGAAATAATAATAAGAATAATAATAAAGGTGGGATGGACAAAACAAAGTGTAGGGGAATGCAGAACACAAACAACCATAACACACATAATACTCATTAAAAGGACATCAAACAACAAAACAATAGCAGGCTAATGATGACGACAATAAAAAATTATAACAATAATATCAACAACAACAATAATAATAATAATAATAATATTACTAATAGGTAATAATAATGATATTGATTGCTCAACTTCGTATGTGCCCATTCTTGTATGTGCAAGTGTAGGTGTGAACTGATTTGTCATTGGATGTGCTGGTAGTTGATGCCGTCGAGGGGCGTGACAGTGCCCCCCACCCCCGGGCCCAAGGCAAAGGCAGGGGGAACCAGGCAACTGAGCCCACTCCTCTGCTCCCACGGCATAAGGGCCCGCAGCCACGTGTCCCCGAGACAACCACCCGCCCAACCCGAGAGGAAGCCCATGAGGGACTAAGGGGGTGCCAACCCCCACACAAGGAGGCCCGCCGAGGAGGGATGGGCAGTGAACCCCCCCAGTCCCACCCGCGACCCCCCTACCGAGGCAAGCGGGTCCAGGGGCGAAGGGCCCCATCAAACGGGAGCCCATGCCCCCCCCCCCCCCGCCCCCCGGTGGAGGGCCCCCCACACACCGGAGGGGCCCAAGCCCACCTCCCGGCAGAACAGATTGCTGCCCACCGAAGCAACCCGGCACACCACCCCAACACTGCAGGATGACTAAAGGAAGTGCCTCCCCCCCCCACCCGGGAGCGGACCTTTGTCGACCGGAGAATGGCAGACCCTCTGCCCGGCCAAAACCCAACCCCAAATTTGCCTAGAAGGGCCCAGAGCGTCCCAAGATTCCCCGGACCATCTGTCAGGGCCTCACCACGGCACAGCAGAACCAAGGACCACACGGCCCGCGGCCCATGAGAGGTGGTCGCCCACACCAGCCAGGGCCGCCTGCATCCCCCGCATGATGGATCCTCCTCATGGTGGGCCCCCCACCCACACAGGGCCAGAGACAGAGAGTTAGGGAAGGCCCCTCAGCCCCCATCACTTCCCCGTGTAAAGTGTGTATGTATATGTGTGAGAGAGTTGTGTGTTTATGTCTACAATGCATTAAAATTAGTGGATGCAGTTTGGGTATGAGGGCCCCACCGCTAGCAGACGACGGAGTCCCCTATCACCCTCCCCGCACCCCAAGGCCCTAATGTAATATGGACTGTGTATATTACTAAAGTGCAAAAAAAAACGGGCGAGCAGTTGAGTCACGGGCACCCCACCGCTGGCAGAGCACCACCTGCCTCAACCCCCCTCCTTAGCCCTAGTGTCATGTGGTGTGTAATATGCAAGTAAAAATTGAGGGGCAGTGTCTCGGCGCACCTCCCCACTGCCCCTCAAAGCCCTAATGTTATGTGAAATGTGGTGTCGGGCCCAGGGGAGCAATAAGGGTATACCAGGAGTGCCTCCGTCCCCCCAGATCCCCGACTGGCCCCAATTAGTCCCCATCCCTGACCCCGCACAGTCGGCAGGGGCAGTCAGGCAGCCTGGCAGCAGGGGACACCCCCCCAGGCGCAGGCCGGAAGAGTCCCACCCCAAACCTGACATTTTTCAAGTCCCCACAAACATCTGTGAATGCAATCAAGAAACTAAAAATGTCGAAAGTCTCACGTTTTGTTGGGGTACTTATGGTTAAGCTTAGGGCTGGATAGGGGTTAAGGTCATCGTGTTGGGATTAGAGTTTTCCCCATAGAAATGAATAAAGTCCCCACAAAGATATAATTACAAACCGGAGTGTGTGTGTGTGTGTGGGGTCATGTATACATTATAGTGTGGGGACAGTGTTATAAAAACCTGTTACTTTTTAACTTTTCGGGACATTTTCAGATTCCAACAATATAAAAAATAAATTTAAAAAACTATGAATGCAATAAAAAAAAAACCTAAAAATGCCAAAAGACTTGTATTTAGTTTGGTTACTTATGCTTAAGGTTAGGGCTGGGTAGGGGTTAAGCTTGTTATAGTTGGGATTTGGAGTATGCCCATAGAAAATAATGGAAAGACTCCACAAAGATGCAGTATGTATACAAACATGTGTGTGTGTGAAGGAACTATGTCAGAAGACTAAATGTGGCTCCCATCATCCTATCTCTGCCCATGGTCCCATGTCTCCCCATTATGACTTACTGTGATGCCCCCAATTTAACCAGGTTAGCCACTTTCATCCGTGTTGCCATTGGTGATTGTATGCAATGCATGTATCATTGTAGCTAATGACCCCATGAGAAAATCTCAATGGAAGTGAACCCTAACTGGGGCTAATTCTGAGTCCCTCTGCTTTCATCTTCCAATACAAGCTAAGACAAAGACACATTGGCATGTTTTATTTTGCCCATTCTGAAATGTTGAAAACTTAAAAACAGAAAACTGACTTAAGTACCATCCCAAACTGGGGCACTGTGTATAATTTAGTGCCAAAAATAAGACTATAGTGATGGCATGATTAATCTGATTAATCTGGTCATGTTACAGAATATGTGCAATTGAATGCATTAGTTATGAACTTCCTCTCAAAGACACAGATCAAAAATTCTGTGAGTAATTACTGATGAATCTGGTCATGTTACAGGATTATGTGCAATTGAATGCATTAGTTATCAACATCCTCTCAAAGACACGTATCAAAAATTCTGTGAGTAATTACCATAACAATTCTTGATGGCTGTATAGTACAATACCCAATTATTTAGAGTCTTAACATTAGATACTTTCACACAACTGGCTGTGGGTCATGTCCTGAGGCCTTATTCTTGTTTTTTGTTTTGATTTTTACTTTCCTAATTTTTACAGTTCTCACTGATATGTGTTTTTTTTTTTTTCTCATCAGTTTTTTAGCTGCGCTCTCTGGGGCTGGGTGTGCCGGTGACCATTGTTGGTCTTTTGTTTCTTTTCCTTTGAGGTGCTGTCTCAGTATTGTATTGGGGGGGGGGGGGGGTGGTGTTCTGTTCTATTCTGTTCCGTCTTGTTTTTTGTTACAAAATCTTAGACAAAATTTGGTCACAAACAAAAAAAAGATACTTTCACACCGTCATGGTAGGACCCGAAATGTAGATTTAAGGAAAAACAAAAAGTCTGCAAAAAGTCTGAACCTACATATTTTCATTACTTCTACTCAGCTTCTAGCTGAGGGTCCTCTTTTAATTAGCAGTCTGCCTATCTTCCCACAGTGTAATAATATTGCAACTATCCGATGCTAAGTAAATAGATGCTCACAAGACCCATTTTCCCGAATGAGTCCAAGCACTAAAAGTGGACGGGTGAAATTTAAAAGAGAAACAATTAAGGCTTTAAGAATCCATTGCCTAGGGCAGGGACATGAGGGAGAGGACAGTCACAAGGGATGGTGTGCCATCCTCCTGCCCTGGCAAAGGGTCATTTGCACACTAACATCACTGATCTATGCTTTTTGCTTTTGTGATAGAATTATTGTTATTTTATTCATTATTACAGTCTGTATTATATATTGTTCCTGCTATTATCAGTGTCTGATGCTGTTGTAACTTTATGTACTCTGTACTACATCAGTCTACTTCCAGATTCAACCTTTTCCACAGTATTAAATCTGTTGATCTACTTGTCCTATCTCAATCTATATCCTTGGCTATGTGTTCTCACTCTGTCCCCTCATCTCCTGAAATGTTTGCCCCTGAATACTGTCTACTCTCTTGATACTTGAGCACCTCTAACATCTTGTAATGCCACTGTTATCTTTTACTCCCACTGGTAGTACACCTGAGCTCTATTTCATGAAACGGACTGGTCTTAGCTGAAGAGACTTTTTAAGAAGATCAAGCTCACCGTCCATGCTGGGCCTATAAAGATCATCTCTCCCATTACAGAGGAACCATTTGTGCGGCTCACCTGCCTTACTCCAGCCTCATCAACCATCCAGATACCCTTGTACTTTTTACATCTAGATAATACCTACCCTCTGTCAGGTTTTGCAACTCCTTTCTTTTCAAGGAATTCCGGAATGCATTGATCATTCCCAATCCAAGTCTGGAAATGGAACTGCAGTTGGGACTGGGGAAAAACAGAATTGGAATTGAATTTGAATATCAGGGAGATTTAAATTCTACCTCCAGTTCCATTTTCTGATTTGGACTTGAATTAATAAATGCATTCCGGAATGGTCCCAACCCTGATTTCCACTATTCACAGCTCTTTGCTGCCACTATTTCCCATCTTCCCTCAACCCTGATCTCACTTCCTGTTTCCTCCCTCTAACTCAACAATGAGAAAACTGAGTTTAGTAGTAATTGTCATGCCCTGCACGTCTGATCCTCCTGCGTGCCACGCTACCTCGTGTGGAATCCCCGTGTCATCAGCTGTTTTGAGTTGTTTTCATGATTCCTGTGTATTTAAGTCTGTGTTAGAGTATGTTTCCAAAGTCCTGCCATTAACGTCATTTGGAGTTTGTTGTCTGTTCCATTGCCCTGCTTGTCTCTACCTTTTGATTAAACCTCATGTTCCCCAATTCCTGAAGTCCTGTTCTGCTTCCCCGGTCCATGCCCCGCACATGTCATGACAGAATGACAGGACTGTGCAAAAAGAAGATGCCTAGCTTGACCAAGGAACAATACCTCGGACAGGTACTCGATCAGCCCGAGGTTTGGGATGACCCCGTGGCTCAAGCCCTTGCTTACTGGTCAAGGGACATCCTGGAGACGACGACCCTGACTGAGGACTCACACCTCGCAGAAGAGGTGCAAGTAAACTTACGGCAGTTTAGAAGACGGGTGGCGGAGTTCAGGGTGCAGTGGGTGGCTTTGGACAGCGGACTACCCTGTGGTCTGCTGTCGGAGCTACCAGAAGTGCCCCAAACTCCGCTGAAGAAAAAAAGGCGCAAATGGAAGGATGCGCCAGAGGTCCTCCTGGGAGCCATCTCGATCTCCGCTGCCTCCCCTGCAGCAAGTCGATAGGAACCTCTCCCGATTCTTAATCTGGTGGTGTTTGCACCCGATGTCATCTTTGCCTACGCTCGCAGCTTGTCTGCCTGCTACTTCACTGCCAGTGCCGGCAGCTCGTCCCTTCCAATGGATGCGCCTGGCCTTAAAAGGGGCCAGGTCTATTGGGGATGCCATTCTGCGGGTCCCCAAGTTCCCTAAATGGGCAGCGCCCGCTACTGATGCGCAAACCCTAGCTCCGGTGCTTGTGGTTCCTGCTTCAGTGGTTCCTGCTCCAGTCCCCATGGTTCCTGCTCCGGCCCCCGTGGTTCCTGAGGCTCCGGCTCCAGTTACCCTGGACCCTGTTCCCATGCCCCCCGGTTCCCATCCCCGAGGAGGTCCCTGATCCCCTGGACCCTGCTCCTGCGCCAATCCCCATGCTCCCAGTTCCGGTAGTTCCTGATTCCCCAGTCCCTGTCCCAGAGGAGGTCCCAGATCATTGGACAACCACTCTTGGTGTCCTGGAAAGGGAGAGGACACCTGCGCTGGGGTCGGATGCCACTCACCCTGCCCCCTGGCTCGCCTTTGGGCCCCCTGGCTTCGGCCTGCGAATCCTTCAGCTCCTGCTTGGCGGTCGCCTGCAGGTCCCCCAGCTCTGACTCGTCGGTCGCATGCACCTTTGCCGGCTGTGGCTGCGCCTTCGCCTGCTGCAGCTTCTGCTCCCTCCTCCATATCCCCTTCTCTTCCCTCCTTGCCTCCTTCGTCAGTCCCTATACCTTCCTCTTCGCCCTCTGCCTTGCGGTCACTGAGGGTCCCTCCTGCTCCGGCCTCGCAGTCGCCCGTTGCCCCTGCGGCTCCTACCTTCCACCCACTGGGGTTCCCTCCAGCTCCCTGTTTCCCCCCACCTTTTGCTTCCTTACCTCCTGGTTTTATGCCCCCTGTGTTTGCTCCCAGTCCCTCTGCACCTTTGTTCCCTTCTGGTCTCTGTCCTCTGTTTGTTGGTGTGCCCTCTGGTGTTGTTCCTCCGCTGTTCCCTTCCTTGGTGTTCAGTTCTGTGTTCCCGTCCTTGGTGTCCCTGTTCGTGTCCGCATTTGATCAGTTGTTATCTGGGTTCTTGTCTTGTTTATCCTTTGTGCAGTTGCTGTTCCCTGTGTCCCTGGTCTTCCTTTTGTTTTCTCAGGTCCTGTGATGTCCCCTGGGCTTTTCATTGGCTCTTGTGGTGAAAAAATTTGGGGACATTAACATTCTCTGTGCATTTGCTGATGTAACAGGTGACAGAATTGGTGTCTTCCAAGTTGATGGACCCGCCATAGGTAGCAGCTTCTCTGAACATGTCCCATTCAGTACAATTGAAACAGTCCTGAGGTGCTTGGGCAGCTCCACTCGGCCAGACTCTGATGCTTTTCCTGGCTAGTTTTGTACATTTCAGCAGGGAAATGTATGAGCGGAATATCATTTCCATCACATGGTTGGAGGGACTGATGTCGGTGAGTTTGGTAGCTTTGTAGGCCTCACACATGTTTGTGTAGACTTCATTCCAGACAGTTCTCCCCTCTCATGGCAAAGTTCACATGCTGATAGAATTTAGGTAGAATCGACTTCAAATTAGCCTGACTGAAGTCGCTAGCAACAATGAAATATCTATCCGGGTGAGCCATTTGTAGCTTGCTGATAGCTTTGTACAGCTCGCCTAGTGCCTGATTAATATTGGAACTAGGCAGCAAATACATAGCTACTACTAGCACCATGGTGAATTCTTTCGGCAGGTAAATTTGGATGACATTTCACAATTAGAAACTGATGAATAGTGGCAAATTACTTGAGCAGAGTGCGTACATAGGCCTTGTTTAGGTAAATGCACAAACCGCCACTGTGGCTCTTCCCAGACAAAGAGGCCTGTTTGTCGGCTCTGTAGCAGGTTAGCCCATCTAGCTGGATGGCCAAGTCCATGATGTTTGATTACAGCCAAGTTTCCATGAAAATATGGATAGACTAATCCTTTATTTCATGCTGGGTAAATTGTGGGGGCCACAGCTAGTCCATGTTGTTGTCCAGGGAGCAAGCGTTGGATGGAAGAGCTGTTTAGGCTGGGTTAGCCTTTATCCTGGACATGATGCCAGGCTTAAATGCACAGAAGGTACAGTTTTACCTCTAAATTCCCTGGCCATATTTGCGAGAAATGTTTTCCTATGCTGGCATGAAGTGCCTCTTATGCTTACCCAAATATAGTTAAATAATGGCATTTAAAAACTCCCCATGCAGAAACACATTGAGGTAAGTTAAATCCAGTTTGAAATGTTCTCCCGCTAATTTCCACCTATGGCCGCGAGTTCTTGTATTTGAACTAATGCTGAAGTAACTATTCGGTTGAACAGCATCCAAACCTGTTAGAATCTTATAGACCTGGATCATGTCCCCCCTCAGTCTCCTTTGCTTGAGGCTGAACAGATTTAGCTCAACTAACCTTTCCTCGTATGACATTCCTCTAAGACCAGGAATCATTCTTGTGGCCCTACGCTGCACCTTTTCTAAGGCCGCAATGTCCTTTTTAAGATATGGTGACCAAACCTGCACACAATATTCTAGGTGAGGTCTCACCAAGGAATTGTATAATCTTAGCATTACCTCCTTTGACTTAAACTCCACACACCTGGAGATATACCCCAACATCCTACTGGCCTTTTTTATTGCTTCTCCGCACTGGCGAGAATGATTCAATTTCAATTAAATTTTATTTCTATAGCGCATTATCACAACATTACATTGTCTCAATGTGCTTTACATTTCTGCCTCGTAAGGACCCCCCATTGAGTAAGCCAAAGGCAACGGTGGCAAGGAAAAACTCCCTAAGAGGAAGAAACCTTGGGAGGAACCAGACCCAAAGGGGGAGCCCATCCTCCAGGGGCCGGCAGATGAGTCAAACAAACAAGATGATATGACTAAGCTAATACAGGGGTTGAAATATATGTCTCAATGCAGCGGCCGACCGGTGCAGGCACGGGGTGCTTGATGCACGATGGCAGGAGTAATAGAGGCACAGCCGCAGGGAAGGATGGCGAGGCATCGTTTTGAGCCAAGGGCAGGCAGGTTGGAGGGTAGTTGCCGGAGGTGGAGGTAGTTGTCTTGCAGGCAGCAGAGGCATAAATTCTTCAATGATATTGTGCTCCAGGGAGCACACCCCAGAAGGGGTGAGGGAGGAAGTAAGAAAAATTGTGTATTAGCCAGAGTTGAGGAAACCAGAGGCAGTGCAAGCAAAATGATCGAGTGCAATATTCATCTAGGCTCCGGCAGGTCTGGGTATAGCAGCATGAGAAAGAGGGAGAGACAGGCGGGAACACAGGCATGGGGACTCCCTGAACATCAGCACTCTAGTGTAAAGCTAGAGTGACAGCACTGACGCATCAGTTTATCCAAAGCCAATGACACCGATCCCCACCCAGCTCATCACCTCATACTGTTAGTCTGACTGGGAGTGAGCGACTAGCTGGAACCAGAACTAGGTTTCCTATACGCTAAGCTATACAAGTGCATTTTTAATCTAGACTTGAAAAGCGAGAGTGTGCCTGAATCCCGCACATCCGCCGGGAGACCATTCCACAGCTGCGGAGCTCTGTAAGAGAATGCTCTGCAGCCTGCCATAGCCCTGTCTACTTTAGGAACTAATTGATATCCTGCTCCTTGTGAACGAAGCAGGCGAGAAGGGTTGTAAGGGACCAGAAGATCATTGAGATATTGTGGTGCAAGGCTATTCAGAGTTTTGTAGGTCAATAGCAATAATTTGTAATCAATCCTAAACTTGACCGGTAGCCAGTGCAGGGAAGACAGGATAGGGCTAATGTGATCAAATTTTTTAGTTTTTGTGAGAACTCTGGCAGCTGCATTTTGTACTAACTGAAGTTTATGTAGGGATCCAGATGGACAACCCGAAAGGAGGGCATTGCAGTAGTCCAATCTAGAGGTTATAAAGGCATGTATTAGTTTTTCTGCATCTTGAAAGGAAAGCATCTTCCGAAGCTTGGCTATGTTCCGTAGATGGTAAAATGCCGTACTGGTAATGCTATTTATGTGAGCACTGAAGCAGAGGTCGAAGTCTACCAGGACACCAAGATTTCTGACCACTGTTTTAAATTGAGTAGGGAGGCCGCTAGGGTTGGGGTTTACAAACTTATTGCGGGCCTCCTTAGGACCGATTAAAAGAACCTCAGTTTTTTCGGTATTTAACATGAGGAAATTCCTTGCCATCCAACAACGGATGTCTAGCAGACAGTCGGCTAAAGAAGAGAGCTGGGATGCGTCACTAGGTTTGACAGATAGATACAATTGTGTATCATCAGCATAACAATAAAAATTAACACTGTAATTTCTAATTATGTTACCAAGCGGTAGCATATATAGATTGAACAGTAGTGGGCCCAACACTGATCCCTGCGGGACACCATATCTTACTTTAGTGGCTATGGATGACTCATTGTTTACATGGACAAACTGGTAACGATCAGTTAAATACGAACGAAACCACAGTAGTGCTGTCCCTTTAATGCCAATCAATGTTTCCAACCGGTCCAAAAGAATATTATGGTCTACAGTATCGAATGCTGCCGTTAGATCCAGTAAGAATAATAGCGATATACAGCCACGGTCGGAAGCCATAAGCAAGTCGTTTATCACTTTGACTAAGGCCGTTTCTGTGCTATGATTGGGTCTGAAACCAGACTGATATAGCTCGTTAGCATTATTATCTTGGAGAAAGGAAGACAGCTGGTGAGCAACAACTTTCTCTAGAATTTTAGAAATGAAGGGAAGATTTGAGATGGGTCTATAGTTTCCTAAGTCACTAGGTTCAAGATTTGGTTTCTTTAGGATAGGTCTAATAACAGCCATTTTAAAAGATTTAGGAACATATCCAAGACTAAGACATGAGTTTAACAAGTTTAACAATGTAGTGCTAATCAGTGGTGCAATTTCCTTAAGTAGATTGGTGGGTATTGGGTCAACAAGGCTAGTAGTGGATTTGCAAGAGGAAATTAACTGAAGGAGTTCTGTCTGCACTACAGGAGTGAAACATTCAAAGGTGTTATCATTAGTACTAACACTAGCACTAGCAGAGGATTGGTGGTTGTGTGCAACCGTGGGCGTGCTCGTGATGGTATGTCTAATCGTGGTAATTTTATTATTAAAAAACGCAATAAACGCATCACTACCAAGAGCTTCTGGGACTTGTGAGTTTAACATTGAACGATTCTTTGTTAACCTAGCTACAGATTCAAATAGGAATTTAGGATTGGTTTTGTTATTTTCTATTAGTTTAGAGAGATACATAGACCTAGATAGATCATTAGTGCATGTCTATACTTAGACAGGCTCTCTTTCCAGGCAAATCTAAAAACTTCTAATTTTGTTGACCGCCATTTGCGTTCTAGCTTTCGTGAAGCTTGTTTAAGGTCACGTGTACGGTTAGAGTACCAGGGGGCAGGTTTCTTATCTCTGTTTTATTTTCTTGAGTGGTGCTACATGATCAAGAGTGGTACGAAATGATTCTACCATGTTCACGGTTACCTGTTGAAGTTCATTTACACAAGACACTTCAGAGGTTAGGTTAAAGGACTGTGGGAGCTGTTCCAGAAAAGTTGCAGCGGATAATGAGGCTATGGAACGTGTAGTATCGTACCTCTGGCCTGGGGCCTTAGGGGAGTTATGTTGTATTTGAAATGTTAAAAGGTAATGATCTGAAAGTAGAGGATTCTGAGGGATAATTGATATGTGTTCTACCAGGACACCATGGCTAAGAATCAGGTCTAGGGTGTGGTTACAGGCATGAGTTGGCCCAGTTACATTCTGATGTACACCGACAGAGTCAAGAATGGTAGTAAATGCTTTTGTTACTGGATCACTTTCATTTTCCATATGAATATTAAAATCACCAACAATCAAGGCCTTGTCGGTAGTAACCACCAAGCTTGTTAAGAAATCTGCAAATTCCTTAAGGAAATTGCTATAGGGGCCTGGCGGTCTATACACAATGGCAATGGTGATTGGAGGTGTAGAACTACACTTAGATGTGCTAGCAAGACTTAGAATAATAAATTCAAACGTACTAAAGCTATAACCAGTATTTTCACGCACTCCTAGGTCGGTCTTAAATATTGCAGCAACTTTGCGATCGGGTCGAGGATTATGCTTATAGCTATATTCAGCTGGAGTAGATTCATTTAGTGGCAAGAACTCATTCGGTTTTAGCCAAGTCTCAGTAAGACATAGGGCACCAAGATTAGAATCAGTAATGATTTCATTTACGAGCAATGTCTTAGGAGCCAGCAATCTAATGTTCAGGAGTCCAAGTTTTAGGTTTGCATTACACCTACTATCCAGAGTTGAAATAGGTCTAATTTCTCTAAGGTTTTTAAGACACGAGCTACGATGGAATGACCCCCCACGATTAAAACCGCGGGGAACAGACACAGTCTCAATAATATGAAGCCTGGGTGATGACTCTAAGCGACTAGCAGGCGATCGGTTAAGCCGTTTTGCCTGCCGCCTTGGCTTGGCTCTGGTTAGTCAGCGATCTGCCCTAAGACTGTGAGCTATGCTTTTTGAGACTTGGAAGCATCAACATATACACCAAGGTCTTTCTCATAATCAGCTACCTTTATTTCAGTAGGTCCCATAAAATACCTGTACTTTATATTTCTGCTCCCTACATGGAGTACCTTACATTTGTCTATGTTAAATTTCATCTGCCAGGTATCGGCCCAGTCACTAATTAAATCAAGATCCCGCTGTAGCTGCTGAGCCTCTAGTTCAGTATCTGCTACACCACCCACCTTGGTGTCGTCTGCAAATTTCACCAGTTTACTGTATATATTGGTGTCTATATTATTTATGTAAATTAGGAACAATAGTGGTCCTAAAATTGAACCCTGCGGTACCCCACTATGAACGCAGGCCCACTGTGACATTGTGCCTCTTATAACTACTCGCTGCTTCCTATCTGTTAACCAGTTATCAATCCAGGTTGCTACAGTTACTAAAATATGTTCATAAGAATCATTAACTGAACTTAATGAAGAAAGTTATGTACATGAGAAGTTCTGCAGAACAATATGTAGACTAGGAATACCCTGTTCGAGAATGGGTTAGGTCAACGTGTTCATCGGCACCACCCCCCACCAGCTGGCGCAATCCACTGAGGCGGATCTCAGGTTTGACCTGGGGAAACAACAGAATAGCCCTGGTCTAGGCTGGGCAATATCTATTGTTATTTGAAGAGAAGGAAACATTTCAGATTAAGACACTTCTAGAACCTAAAAATGCATTATAACATACAGTATGCTAAGAGTGAAATATTGCAAGATTCCAAAAAACAGTACATTTCTTCTAAGGTTGTGTGTGTTGACTTCACGGACTGCGATATGAAATTTTGGTTTAAAACAAACTACAATGGTTTTATTCTGAAAAATAGTAGGTATGTGTAATCAATTATTTTTATTATTCAGTTATAAATACTCATAAAAAGAATGATCAATACAAAAAAGAAAATATTTCAAAGTTAAGCAATATATCTCCATACCATCAAATTAAGTGCAATGATACCATGACAGCACTGAATACAGATAACGAAATCAAAATACAAGTTTTCTTTTTTTTGGGGGGTGGGGGTTCGTATAATTTCGGGATAATTTTTCACAGTTAATACATCCAACTAAGTTTGAACATGCCCCCAGTAGTTGAAGATGAAACTGCATGTACTTAAAATCAGTTCAGCGGGATATGTGAGCGGGAAACTTCATCCAATCTCATGTGTGTTAGAGGTAACAAACAATCCATATCAAGACGAGACATGACAGTCATCAAGCAACATCCCAGGTTAAAGCAAATGTCTCCAAAAACAAACAAAAAAAAAAGTGATTCAAGACAAAACACCGGCCTGTTACAGTTCAGAGGGAATTGATTAGGTTCACACACATCTGTGCTAGCTTACGTCAGTCAGGAGCAGTCATGTTGGTGCCCTGAGTCTGAAGAAGCATTCCATTCAGGGCTCATCCTCCAGGTAAACCAATTTCAGTGATAAATTTGCAGGCAGTCAGCTGAATGCCTGTTTGCCAAGGTGAGGTTCAGCAAAAGTTCATTTGGCCACTGGTCACACCCCGAACAAAGAAGGGCACTGTAGGATGGGGATAACTGCATCATACAAGGAGCATTCTACTGAAGAGAAGAGTGCAAGTCGCTGACTCGCTGCCGCAGATAGGTCAGGAACTCAAACATGGTTGCTGCCAGGCTCTGGTGGATGAGGTAGCGAGGAAGACGACCCTAAAGGGACAAACATACAAATTTCAGTGTCTACATGCAGTAAAACAGGGATTAAAGAAAAAAAAAAAACATTCTGACTGAATTTTTTCTCAGGCCACATTAGTGTGTGTACACAATGTCCGGCCACTGTCACCATCCGCTGGTGCAGGCAGTCAGCTGCTTTCATTACGCAGTGTGGTCCTTTCCTTTAGGTTTTCAAGGTGGAGGTAGATGAGAAAAAGGAAAACTGTATTTATGGTCTTAGCCCTCAAGGCCTGCTAGACAGGCCTTGAAGGCTAAGCACCACCATTTTAGCAGCACCCTATGCATAACTATTGCTGCTGTTCTCTAATGCAGTCATCAAGGCCAGGATTGTCTCAATTTTTAGTCATACAAATAATCAACCATCTCCATGACTTTTCAGTGCATGATTTTATTTATTTTAGCATTAAACAAAATGTAAGAATTTATGTGAGAAATCATGTGAGAAAAAGACAAAACACAAAACAACAGCAGCAGCATTAAAGAACAATAAGTGCAATTCTCGCAATAAGTTCACACATTTTAGAGTGCTTTTCCCTTTTTCTGCTTTTTGGCAGTGAAACCACACATGTCAAACTTGGCTACAGAGAGAGCTATAGACCTTCTGCACCTATGGCTTTTTCTCCACTCTAGCTTTGTTCAAGGCAAAGAACCTGAATCTCCCCACAAAGAAAAATTTATCAGGGTACAGCAAGTCTCTCTTCCAAACATCAATCTTTAACAAACCCATCACACTCAAGAGGACTGTTTCAGGTTTCATGAACTTGGGAAGGAGTTCCCTGACCAGCAGAACTATTTCAGAATGCAGCACATGGAGCATTGGATTTTCATGAAATAACTTCTTCAAGAACATCTGGAAAGTTGGAAGTATACCTGAAAATCACAACAGAACCCGATTAGAAAAGTGGATGAATATTTTTAACCATCCTTTCCTGATCACATGCATAGTAATGTAACATACTTGTCTTAGAATATTGAAAACCATATCAAGTAATTTAACCCAAGAATAAGGCAATTGTTATTGCCTGCCATTACTGCTCCTAACATAACAATTGTTTAACATAACAATTAACATATAAATATGATATAAATAATGTATGATTTACTCAGATTTATTTTAGAGGAAACATATGCAAGAAAGAAAATATTAAAGATGGTAAATACATAATATGTATCTGTACATTTCTTTCCACTAAAAAACTGACTGAACAAACCATAGAGTACACACATGTACACACACCTTTTTTGTTCCTGTTGCAGAAGAATGGCCTTCTCATCATTAGATGCAACTGCATGCTTATCAAGAACCTGGTTCAGGAGCCATATGCATCAGAAAAAGCATATACACATTCGATCAAGAGGAGACAACAGGAATTGAGATATTTGTTCTGGCTTATTTTATGAGATTTTTCAATTGGCCTACTAACACAGAGAAAATAGATTATATAAAAAAGAGAATGTTAATGTTATTGTATCTGTGTCGATCGGTTTGCAGCTTTTTGGGTATCCTGCCTTCAGAGAGAATGTTTTCAAACACTTTCTTTACCTCTGCACCTGTCTTGCTTTTAAGACACCGCACCCAAGCGTATTTTGATAGAATGCCTATGCACGTTAACATGTATTTAAAATCATCATTCTGGTCCGCGTTGTCACACCCAGCTCCGTCCGATCCTCGTGTGTGCCACGCCCACCTCGTTACCTCCTGTTTCTGCCTGATTGTTCTCACCTGTTGCTCGTTACCCTCAGCTTGTCTTGTGTATTTAGTCCACGTCTCGGTTAGTTTCCCCCAGATTTGTCATTGACGTTTTATAGATGTGCTTCCCCCGGTCCAGTCTTCAGAATAAACCCCGTTTCATTGACTTCCTGGCTTGGCTTGCCTTCTTCCCCGTTCGCCTGCAGCACTTTACGTGACAGAATGACAAATCTCCGCAAGAAGCTCAGCGCTACTGAGGAGGTTCTCCCCATGGAGGAGGAAGTAATCCGGTGGACGAATCTGCTCGATCTCCAAGAGGATCCAGTAGCCGACCGGCTGGTGGACCGATGTTGGGAACTCCTAGACAGGAGGTTCCGTACCGGTGAGGAGCAGCAGCTAGAAGAGGTGGGTGACAACCTACAGCTGCTGAGGGAGAGAGCGGCAGTTTGGCTGCCCCACCTGGGGTATGCCGCCTGGGAACTGCCCCCCGACTCACCACCTGCCACCATCCCGGTCTCGAGCAAGACAGCAAAGGCTCCGGCCTCGGCCGCACAGCTAAAGATTACTCCTCCAAAGCGCAAGACTGAGCTTAACGCGGCTTCGGCCGCTCAGCTCCCCAGCTCTGGGGAACTGCCTGGGCTAAGCACCCAGGGTAAGGACCTGCCTTGGGTCCCAGAGGGCCCCTCTCTTCCTAAGAGGAAGAGGCGCAGGGGAAAAAGGAAAGGAGCCCCGACGATCTTCATGGGGACCTGCTGTCTCTCCGCAGTCACTCTCCCCGCGGAATGTCAGGAGGAACCCCTCCTGGTACAGAAGCCGCCTCCATTGGAGGCATACCAATACCGGCTGGAGCGCCTGCACAGTAAGGGGATCAGCGCCATCTGGGACGCTATTCCCCAGGTCCCTAAAGCCCTTAAAGGGGCAGCTCCGGTCCTGCCTGCTCCGGTCCTGCCTGCGGCACCGCCTGCTGCTGCTGCTGCCGCTCTGCCTGCGGCACCACCTGCTGCAGCTTCAGTCGCCGCTCTGCCTGAGGTGCCTGCTGAGGCACCCCCTGCTGGCCACGTGTCGGCGGCGCCCGCCGAGGCGCCCCCTGCTGGCCACACGCCAAGAGGTACCCGCCGAGGCGCCCCCTGCTGGCCGCACTAAGGGTCCAGGTGTGCGCGCCTTTGGGGGGGGGTTCTGTCACGCCCAGCTCCATCCGATCCTCACGTGTGCCACGCCCACCTCGTTACCTCGTGTTAATCCCTGATTGTCATCACCTGTTTCCTGTTCCTTTTTGACCTGTGCATATTAGTCCGCGTCTCCCACTGTCTCCCAGATCGGTCATTGATGTTGTCGTGTCTCGTGCAAGTTCGTGCCTGTCTGCCGTGTCATCTCCAAATAAATCCCGTTTGCCCGTCCGCTTGGCTCTACTCGCCTGCTTCCCCGCTCGCCTGCTTGCCGAATCATAACACGCGTAAGCCTGCCATTGAGAATCGATATTAGTCACAAAGACTCTATTCCTTTTAGAGTTAAATCTGATTGGCTTATGTAATGTGTATGCATCTTCACCAGACAGCCATGTCGCCTCTACTGACTCGGGTGTTTCACAGAACACCCGACACAGGTCTCCTTCATGTCATCTTCGATGATCCGATCCAGAATAAAGACCACTTCATGGCAGAGTCGGTGATGCTCCCATCCACAGCATCTTCAGATAATGACTGCGCCGCAAAATGTGCACAGAGCTCATCCATCGTCGGGGCAGGGGGCCGCGATGTGTCCATTAGGTCGGAGGCCTCGTGCGGAGGTTGTTGTGATCCTGGCCACACTGCTCAGGTAGGACTCGGTGGGGGTGGTGGTGGCAGGAACGGATCCCCATACAGGCCCCATGATGCGGCCTGCCGCGGGATGAGTTGAGGAAGCTCTGGCAGAATGTCCAGTCGCAGTTCAAAAGATGATGCCCGAGGCCATGATGGATACCACTGAAGGTATGGGTCTGTATCACCCATTCGCAGGCCAGAAGGCAATGCAGGCTCCAGTAGGGCGGCTTCAGGAGATGCCAGGCTGATGTGATGTCAGTTCGCTCGCCATTGCTTGCTGGGGGATGTGTCTCGTCCTGAGTGATGGCTCACAAGATGGCCGGGTTCAATATGGTTAAGCACGGCCTTCTCTCATCTCATTGGTTGTTATCCGTTGTTGTCGCCATTTTGAAATGCGTGTCTGCGTGAGTGCGCCTGCGCCAAGTGCTGCCCCACGGACAATCATTTGACGCACAAGTTTTGAACGGAGCGGACGCACACGGCCGAGCTGCGGGGCTAAATGTTTGCTGGTTAAATGTTTTCTTAAACCTAACACTGGTAAATATCACTAAAAGTTTTTCTTCTTCTTCTTCTTTAAACATGTTGGTTAAATGTAATGGGTTTAAGTGCTTTCTTTTAAAAACATATTTGTGCTTTATGTGAGAATGTAGTCGGGCCTACTCATGCCTGTAACCATACCCTTGATTTGATTATTAGTCATGGCATCCTGGTGGAACATGTATCTACTATGCCTCAGAGTCCTCTGCTCTCAGATCATTACTTTTTAACGTTTGAAATCCAGTATAGCCTCCCGTTGACCACAGCTCCAAAGTACAGAATCAGACGTTCCATTGCCTCACTAACTACAACAACATTTATGAAAGAACTTCCACAGTCCTTCAGCCTTACATCTGAAGCATCGTGTGCAAATGAACTTGAACAGGCAACTGCAAACATGGAAAGATCCCTTCGTAGCACACTAGATCTTGTAGCTCCACTTAAGAAGATAAAGCTAAGATTAAGAAGATAAAGATAAGACCGTGGCTGTATATCTCTGTTGGTATTACTAGTTTAACTGCAGCATTCGATACTGTGGACCATAATATCCTCTTGGACCACTTAGAAGGTGTGGTTGGCATTAAGGGGATAGCACTCTCTTGGTTCCGCACATATTTAACTGATCACTATCAGTATGCCCATGTGAACAATGAATCATCCAAGGCAACAAAAGTCAAATATGGTGTCCCACAGGGATCAGTACTGGGCCTGCTACCTCTTGGTAACATTATTAGAAATCATGGTGTTAGGGTTCATCGTTATGCAGATGATACACACAGTTGTATATATCTGTTAAACATAATGATACATCACTGCTCTCTCAGAAGATATTAAATATCCGATGCTGGATGGCGAAAAATTTCCTAATGTTAAACACAGAAAAAACAGAAGTACTGGTATTTAGTCCCAAGGCTGCAAGAAATAAGTTTCACCACCTCAACATTTGTGGCCTCCCTACAAAACCTAACATGGTGGTTAGAAATCTTGGTCTTCTAGTTGATTCAGATTTATGTTTTGATGCTCACATAAGAAGTATTACTAGAACTGCGTTTTATCATCTACGGAACATAGCCAAGCTTCTGGTTGCCTGTCTGGATCTTTACATAAACCCCCCCCCCCCCCAAATTTTAACCGACATGAAAATTTACAAGAAAACATTTTCAGCATTAATGAAAAGTCAAACATAGAAGAGAAAAAAGGACCCCCCCCCCACAAAAAAAGGGAAAAAAGAAAACATCATTGCAGCTAATAGTCAAACATGTTGGTCACCTAATGATAATTGGAACCAGATACAGAATTGTCGTTACACAAACACAACAGAGATCATTCCAGCCACCAAGGCTACAAAATATAAAATGAAACCTTAGTTACTCAGGGATGGCCCTAACCCTAATTTTTGAACATGTGCAGAAACAGGACCCCATATGTTATTAAACTTGTGCAGTGAACCATTCAGTGTACACCTTATCTTTTCAACTTCAGCAAAAAACAGAACACCCTTAATCCATAAGGAGTGAGGGAGAGGAACAGAAGACTTCCACTTCAGCAAAATCAGCCATCTAGCTAGTAGAGTAACAAATGCCACAAAATCTGCTTTATATTTTGGAAGCAGTAAATTAGGGGGCAAAACCCCAAATAGTGCTGTGAGTGCTAGTGGTTCAATTTGAACCGCAACACAGACAGAAATTGAACTAAAACCTGCAACCAAAAGGCATGTAAAGAAGGGCATGACCAGTGCCATGACCAATGAGCCAGTGCTGACTCAGTGCTGTGTAAGGTTTTAAATCCAGATTGAAACACTTCTAAAATATTATGCTTTTCCAGAAAAGCAATTAATTGACTATACACAATCTTCTCAATAACTTTAGAAATAAAGGGTAGTTTCAAAATGGGTCTGTAGTTCTCGAGAACTGTGGAATCTAAAACCGTTTTTTTAAGAAGAGGGTGAACAGCATGATGAAACAATATCAGAGAAATAATTGCTCTTGGCATCCTTCACAGTTTTCTGATAACGACTCCAATAGTCGCGTAACATTTGAAAGGACACCTGAAGTTTGTCCTTTTTCCATTCGTCTAACTGCACGAGTCTCATCGTTTAGCCAAGGCTCAGATTTAATTTTTTGGCGCCTGGTTTTAATGGGAGCCACGGTGTCCAGAACTGTTTGGCAAGCAGAGTGAAACCATGAGCTAATCTCATCAGTACTGTTACACATAACATCATGAACAGGATAATTCTCAGTAAAAATGGCAGAAAACTGAGCAGCAGTAGTAGGGTTGATATTGCGACAGCGCCGAACAGCAGCGTGAGGTTTCACTGTAGTGTATACAAGATCAACCTCAAACAGTACAGTACAGTATTCAGCCATGAAGGAGGGTCTGGAAGCACTTCTAGATGAGTCCACAGATGAATTATTCTGATATTTGTTGCCCAGTAGTAAAACCTGAAATAAGGCAAGGCCAAACCACCAAGGGACTTTCGGTTCTGTAAAAGTTCTCTCCTGAGTCGAGGAACTTTCTTATTCCAAATAAACTGACACTAAAGAGTCCAGTTTTGGAAAAAAAGGTTTGAGGAAGAAATACTGGTATGCACTGAAAAAGACAATTTCGGAAGAATAGTCATTTTGACTGTGTTAACCCGGGCTATCAGGGACAAGGGCAATAACCACCAGCGATGAAAATCTTCCTGAATCCGAGTCAGCAATGGGGCAAAATTGAACTTAAACAAGTCCTTAAATTTGGCTCTCACCTGAATACCGAAGTATGTAAAACCTGATTGGACAATTTTGAATGGAAAATCAGAGATATATTATGGGCAGCATTGTTCAAGGGAAGAAATTTGCTCTTGTCCAAGTTTACCTTATAACCAGAAATACAACCAAATGACTTGAGAATTTCAAGCACAGCTGGAACTGAAACAGAAAGATTAGAAACGTAAAGCAACAAATTGTCTGCATAAAGAGACACACTCTGTTCAAGACCGTTTCTAACCAGTCCAGTTACACGAGGATCGGACCGGAGGGCAGCGGCGAGTGGTTCAATGGCAACAGCAAATAAAAGAGGACTTAACGGGTAACCCTGACGAGTGGAACGAAACAAAGGAAAATACCCTGAATGAGTATTATTTGTTCTAACTGATGCCATAGGGGAAGAATAGAGCAATTTTATCCAGGAAATGAACCTCTGACCAAATCCAAATCGCTCCAATGCATAAAACAGATAATACCACTCCATCTGGTCAAAGGCTTTCTCTGCATCTAAAGAAATCAGGGCCTCTGAGCCAGATGATCCTCGAGTGCTGTACATGACATTGAAAAGTCTCCTAAGGTTATAGAAAGAGTGTGTTCTGGATAAACCCTGTTTGATCAGGAGAAATAATGGAGGGCAAAACAGATTCCAATCGCATAGCTAAAAATTTGGATAAAAGTTTTACATCTACACATAACAAAAAACTATTGACCAAGCCATTCTCCTACACAGGCTTGAACATACTGTAGGCATAAGGGGAGTGGCACTCTCTTGGTTTAAATCTTACCTCTCAGACACGTTACCTTTAGGCCTAGTTATTCATAAGCATGGAGTTAGCTTTCATTGCTTTGCAGAGGATACATAATTATATATATCGGTCAAACCAGAAGATAGACAGCAACTTCAGAGAATGGAAGAATGTTTAATTCACATCAAAAGTGGATGTCAGACAACTTTCTCCAGTTAAACCTAGACAATAATGAGGTTATTCTTACTGGCACTAAAGCCACCAGAAGTAAACTATCTGACATCATAGTCAATCTGGATGGACTATCTATTGCACCAAGTACTGCTGTTAAAAACTTTGGTGTTATTCTACATTCTGATCTTTTGCTTGATGTACATGCTTCTAACATTAGCTGTACTGCCTACTTTCACCTGCGTAATATTGCCAAGTTAAGAAACACGCTTTCCTTTCAAGATGCAGAGAAATTGGTTCATGTGTTTATTACCTCCAGGCTTGATTACTGTAATCTCCGGCTGCCCAAATACATCATTAAATAAACTCCAGCTAGTCCAGAATGCAACAGCCATATTACCCCAATTTTATCTTCACTACACAGGCTGCCAGTTAGATTTTGTGTTGCCTACAAAATACTGCTCTTAACCTATAAAGCTGTAAATGGTCTTGCACCGCAGTATGCGAGTGACCTCATTTGCAACTACATTCCAAATTGTACGCATAGATTGCAAGATGCAGGTCTTCTACCCATAGCAAGAATAAAGAACGTTACTTTTGGGGGAAGAGCATTTGCTCATAAAGCACCACAGTTATGGAATAAACTTCCTATTAGTGCTTAGAACTCAGACACAATCTCTATTTAAGTCAAGGCTTAAGACGTACCTCTTTTAGCCAGGCTTGAATGAGTCCACAGCCACCCCCTGACTCGCCCATAATTATGTACATTTGCATATGTAAATCTGTATAAATCCAAGCTTTGTTCTATGTTTTTCTTAAACAACAATGGATAAACCATGTGGGAAAAAGAAGTATTTCAGCAAGTGCGAAGTGGAGGTCATGTTAACAGAAATTCGAGAAAAGAAAAGTGATATTATTTGGTGGTTTAAGTAGTGGCATCAGCAATAAACGAAAGTTGGCGGAGTGGCACAGCGTGGCGGAGTCAGTTAAAAGCGTTGGTTCCGAAATTCGTACGGTGGCCAAAATTAAAAAGAAGTGGTCGGACTTTAAAATCGACGTGAAAAAATGAGCGGCCGCTCACCGTAAGAGTCTTAACAGCACAGGCGGAGGTCGCGGAATTCCTGGTCTCACACCCTTTGAGCAACGAGTTGCTGCAATGATCGGAGATACTTTTATCAGGTGAGGGGGGCGCCGATGGCAGCACGGGTGAGTTTTTCTCGTACCATACTTGTTTGAATTACTTGCATGTTTATGAATAACACGTATAGGGCGCAGATGCGGTGTTATACTTTTGTTTATTCTGTTGGTTTATTCTTACTGACAATAGTACAAGAGGCGCCCCCAGTGCCTGAGGACGACAGAGGCGGTGATGGTGCTGCTGTGCCGAGCATATCTTTGGGTGCTGGCTGCACACATTCCTGTGCCTCAGAAACCGGGGGACAACCATCCGGCCGTGTGCTGACTGAAACTGTGCTGCAGTCACAAAAAGAAAGCATGAATGCTGTCAGATGTTGCCAATGAATTAAAACATCTGAATGATACGCTGTGTGATACTGAAGTTGTAACGCTGTTACATTTGGCGGAAAATTTGGTGGCTCAGGGTCAGGTTCATCTTGCCTAAGCTCTTCAGATACCACGATTTTGTTGCATATTATGCAACAAGCTACATGCGTGTACAATGTGACACACTTTTTGCGGACTGTATGTATATAGCAGCACCCCACCGGTCTTGTCCAGGCAGTGCCAACAGCCTTAAAGCTGCCCTATAGTGCGCTCCACCACCGCCCGAGCCCGAGAATGGGGGGCAGCATTATAACGCCGCTCCTCTTCATTCTGTGGGTTTGCGAGCGGCGTGAGAAGCCACGACTATAGTGGGTACCCACTGTCCCCTAAATGGTTAAATCAAACAAAGCTTACAGTATTGGGCCAAATTATAAAATGAGAAGAATCTTTTTAACGAGCAGCCAGCCATCACGTACCACCACATTTTCAAGTTTGTTTCCAACATTACTGTTTCTGAGAATGAACGAATCATGGGTTGAGCCAGGCTATCTATCCACAACATTAATACAAGGACGTCAGAAGCATTTTGAATGGGGGGGGGACACTGGCATAAAACTAATGTTTTATGTTAAATGTGGGGGGATCCAAACGAATAATTATGTGAGGGGGACGCATTAATGACACACATCTTCGAATCGCACATAATTTGTACATTAATAGAGTGAAAGTGCTTTCTATTTACATAAGCATAAGGAAATTCGTTCTCTGAAGGTGCCTATATAGCAATGTGCGCGCAGTCGATGGCTCCGATTACATAGGGAAAACCGGGCATTGCTGCAAATTGCGCTTTAATGTTTGCCTGTTCAACCACAGTGTAAGGAAATTTTATATATCTGGGTGACAAGCGGATTATGCCGTCCCATACAGCTGGCATGGTGCGTTCACTGAGAAATACCCGATCGGTCCGCAAGTTCTCGCTGAAAAGCAATAACGCAAGAGCTGCCATGGTATTTGTAATAGTTTGGTCATTTTCTGCACCGGTTTCTTGCTACAAATTGATTAAAAATCAGGTTCCGTACATTTGTAAACAATATACAATTAATGTCGGTGTATTGGATAAAGTCAGAGTCATGATTGTGAGTTTAAAAAGGGAAAACACAGTAGCAATGACTTGCCACTGAGTACCGTCCGTTTACAAAACCAAGCAGAAACGTATGTACAGCATGTTTGGAGCTGCCGTGGGAATGTGCGTAGCGGTACGCCAAGTTTCGTTTTTATACATCTCGACGTGAGCATGGAAACGGACATACGCAACATTTTCGTGCGTAGGCACCGTTTATACATGAGGCCCCTGGACTCTTGGAGATAACTACATGAAACCAATTGGGACTTTAAAACTATATGGACTCAAATTAATGTCAATGTAAATGCAGTTTCATGCTCCCCGGTCGCCCAGAGGAGGATGGGGTACCCTTCCAAGTCTACGTTCCTCTCAAGGTTTCTTCCTGCTAGAGGGAGTTTTTCCTTGCCACTGTCGCCTCAGGCTTGCCTGGTGGGGTTCTGGCTGGTTAAATGTAAAGTGCTTTGTGACAATCACTGTTGTTAAAAGCGCTATATAAATGAAATTGATTTGAATTTAATTAAACTTATAGGACGATAGCTTGAAGATATTGAAGCTTGGTTAAGTGTTGGGGGTTATGTACGCCTTCAAAGTTTCCCAAAGAAGGGAAGCTGAAACTCCTGGAGTCCTATTAACCAAAAGAAAAAAGTCAATTTGAGTAGAGACGAAATTGACAAAATCCCTGTTAAGGAATGGCCGTGTATTAAGACGCCAGGGGCAAGGGGACCACCACCCCGGTCTGCTAATCCAGCGGCACTGTCCCTGACCTCCATGCACTGTTGAGAAGGCGTGTCAGCCACGACAGCCCCACAACATCCAGAGTCTTTAGGTACTCCGGGTGGATCTTGTCCACTCCCGGGGCCCGGCCATCACGTAGCTCTTTAACCACCCTGGCCACCTCAGCTCCAGTGATGGGCAAGCCCCCCCCAGCACCCTTGGGCTCTGTGCCCTCAGATGTCTCAAAGGCAGTGTGCGTGGATGTATCTGGCAAGGCTGAGGAGGTCCTCAAAGTATTCCTTCCACCTCCAGGTGATGTCCCCAGGTGAGGTCAACAGCACCCGCTCCCCACTATAAATAGTAGAAACCAGGAGCTACTTCCCCCTCCTGATATTCCGGATGGTTTGCCAGAATCTTTTTGAGGCAGACTGGAAGTCACTTTCCATGGCCTCACCGAACTCCTCCCATGCCCGGGTTTTTGCTTCTGCGACCGCCCGAGCCGCGTTCCGCCTGGCCTGCCGGTACCCATCAGCTGCCTTCGGAAACCCCCGGTTAATAATTCCCAGTAAGCCTCCTTCTTCAGCTTAACAGCCCCCCTCACCTCTGGTGTCCACCATCGGGTACGAGGGTTACCGCCATGACTGGCACCGACCACCCTGCAGCCACAGCTCCGTATGGCCGCTTCCACAATGGAGGTCCGGAACAGTGTCCATTCAATGTCCCCAACCTCCCCCGGTATGCATTTGGAATTCTGCCGTAGGTGCGAGTTAAAGCTCCGGTGAACAGGAGCCTCTGCCAGACATTCCCAACAGACCCTCACTATGTGCTTGGGCCTAACAGGTCTGACCGGCTCCCTCCCCCGCCACCTGAGCCAACTCACCACCAGGTGGTGATCAGTTGACAGCCCTGGCCCTCTCTTTACCCTAGTGTCCAAGACAGAAGGCCGCAGATCAGATGATACGATTATGAAAGATCGTACCATGTTCGTACCATGTCCACTTATGGACACCCTTATGCTCGAACATGGTGTTCGTTATGGACAAACCATGCATTGCACAGAAGTCCAATAACAGAACACCACTCGGGTTCAGATCATCACCCCCCTCCAGGTCACACTGTCATTGCCCACGTGAGCATTGAAGTCCCCCAGCAAAACGATGGAATTCCCTTGTGGCGCGCTAACCAGCATACCACTAAGGGAATCCAAGAAGGCCGGGTACTCTGAACCATCATTCGGAGCATAAGCGCAGATGACAGTCAAAGACCTCTCCCCGACCCGAAGGTACAGGGAGACCTCTCGTTCACCGGGGTAAACTCCATTGTTAATGCACCGAGCTGTGGGGCCACCAGTAGCCCCACCCTAGCCTGGCGTCCCTCACCTGCCGCAACTCCAGAAGAAAAGAGCGTTCAGCCCCTCTCCAGGAGATTGGTTCCAGAGCCCACACTATGAGTTGAGGTGAGCCCGACTATATCTAGTCGATACCTCTCTACCTCACGCACAAGCTCAGGCTCCTTCCCCACCAGAGCGGTGACATTCCATGTCCCGAAAGCCAGTTTTGTCAGCCGGGGATCGGACCGCCAGGGCCTCCCTTGGCCGCCACCCGATCCACAATGCACCGAACCCCTGACATTCCCCTTGCGGGTGGTGGGCCCACCTGGGGCTATGCCGGCCGGGCCCCACGGGCCAAGGCCCAGCCACCAGGCGCTCACCAATGGGCCCCTCCCCCAAGCCTGGCTCCAGGATGGGGCCACAGTGACCCTAGTCTGGGCGAGGGAAACAAGACTTTCATAAAATGCTTTATCATAGGGTTCTTTTGGATTGCTCTTTGTCTGGCCCCTCCCCTGGGACCTTTTTGCCTTGGGAGACCCTACCAGGGGCTATTGCCCCCAACAACATAGCCCCCAGGGTCACTGAGGCATGCAAACCCCTCCACCACGATAAGGTGGCAATCCAAGGAGAGGCAGCTGTAACATTATAACTAGAAAATAAAGGTGACCATGCAATATGAAAAACCAAACATTACTCTGACAAAACAAGAAAAAAAAAAAAAAAAAAACGCCCCACCCTCCCGGCGCCCAGCCAACCAAGAGACAAGCAAAACCCAAGAAATACCAGAGACATTCAGATTGCTCCACAGCAACATCTAAGACGAGTGTCCCTAAAAGTTCGCAATAAGAAAAAAAATATATATATATAAAGACAACACAGTAATAACATTTACCCCTTTAAAGTGGCTGATATAAATATAGTCCCAAAGGCAAATAGAAATGTAAAAGGGAACAGCATAACAATCAAGAACAGTGAGATAACCAATTGGCCTACCAGGCGGCCAGCATCGTTCTCAGACTGTAGTACCGGAGGAGACAACAGACTTAAGATTTGTGTGCACAAAGGCCATTGCGGTGGCCAGGTCTTCAAAATTGCGCGCATCTCCGCCTGGCAGAGTGATCCTAAGGGTTGCGGGGAACCTTAAGCCATACTTCACCCCGGGGCACAAAATCAGCCAATGCTTAACATTGAAAAAGCAGCACGTTTCTTAGCAACTGCAGAAGTATAGTCCGGAAAAATAAACAATCTTTCACCTCGGTAAAGAAGCTGTCTCCGGCCCAACGTAGAATATCATTCCTCACATGAAAGAAATGCACTATAATAACGAACGGCCTTGGGTGTTCACCATCCTTAGGTTTGGGTCGAAGAGTGCGATGCGCACGGTCGAGCAGGGGCACCTCATCCAGGCTAAGCACCTCTTTCAACAGCTGCACGGCAAACTCAGTCAGGTGTACACCTTCGATCCCCTCCGGCACCCCAACCAACCTTATGTTGTTCCTCCTCGCTCTTCCCTCCAGGTCTTCACATTTATCTGTTAGCAACTGAACTTGAACTTTTAGCATGAAAACAGTAGAGTTCAGCATGGTTAACGAGTCACTGTGGTCCGTGGATGCGTGCTCAAGTTCAGCGATAAGCTGGTCATGGGAGCAGTTTTTTGCTGCACAAGCTCAATGGCATGTCTCAACTCCTCTCTTACTGATGAAATCTCCGCACGCAAATCAGACGACAGCGAGTCTATTTCGCTGCAAATGTCACTCTTTAGTACGTCCAACATAGCTCGTAACTGGCCAAGATCGCATGCACTATCATCGCCCGCCGCTTCCCTTGATGGCGAACCGGGCTCTGTTGAGTGCGAGGCTGGTTTTCATTCGTAAAGTTGCCATGGATGTTCCAAATAACAAAAATAAATAAACTGAAGCTGCCCCTGTGCTTTAATCAACTGAGCACCAATTAAATTGTGTAAAGAAAACGGAGTTAAAAAATTTTAACTATCACAAACTCACGGAGCGAACGGGAGACAAGTCCTGCATCCTCGATGCTCAACTGCACCCCCCCCCCCTTATATAAACTTCAGCTAGTACAGAATGCAGCAGCCAGAGTTCTCACAAACACCAAAAAATTTGATCGCATTACACCAGTCATTGGTTCCCAGTTAAGTCTCGGATTGACTATAAAATACTGCTATTAACTTATAAAGCACTGATTGGCCATGCACCAGAATACCTTAGTGATCTGCTGACCAATATCAAGGTCAAAAAAAGAATTGCGGTTTTGACCATACACTCACCTAAAGGATTATTAGGAACACCTGTTCAATTTCTCATTAATGCAATTATCTAATCAACCAATCACATGGCAGTTGCTTCAATGCATTTAGGGGTGTGGTCCTGGTCAAGACAATCTGCTGAACTCCAAACTGAATGTCAGAATGGGAAAGAAAGGTGATTTAAGCAATTTTGAGCGTGGCATGGTTGTTGGTGCCAGACGGGCCGGTCTGAGTATTTCACAATCTGCTCAGTTACTGGGATTTTCACGCACAACCATTTCTAGGGTTTACAAAGAATGGTGTGCAAAGGGAAAAACATCCAGTATGCGGCAGTCCTGTGGGCGAAAATGCCTTGTTGATGCTAGAGGTCAGAGGAGAATGGGCCGACCGATTCAAGCTGATAGAAGAGCAACTTTGACTGAAATAACCACTCGTTACAACCGAGGTATGCAGCAAAGCATTTGTGAAGCCACAACACGCACAACCTTGAGGCGGATGGGCTACAACAGCAGAAGACCCCACCAGGTACCACACATCTCCACTACAAATAGGAAAAAGAGGCTACAATTTGCACGAGCTCACCAAAATTGGACAGTTGAAGACTGGAAAAATGTTGCCTGGTCTGATGAGTCTCGATTTCTGTTGAGACATTCAAATGGTAGAGTCAGAATTTGGCGTAAACAGAATGAGAACATGGATCCATCATGCCTTGTTACCACTGTGCAGGCTGGTGGTGGTGGTGTAATGGTGTGGGGGATGTTTTCTTGGCACACTTTAGGCCCCTTAGTGCCAATTGGGCATCGTTTAAATGCCACGGCCTACCTGAGCATTGTTTCTGACCATGTCCATCCCTTTATGACCACCATGTACTGTACCCATTCTCTGATGGCTACTTCCAGCAGGATAATGCACCATGTCACAAAGCTCGAATCATTTCAAATTGGTTTCTTGAACATGACAATGAGTTCACTGTACTACAATGGCCCCCACAGTCACCAGATCTCAACCCAATAGAGCATCTTTGGGATGTGGTGGAACGGGAGCTTGGTGCCCTGGATGTGCATCCCACAAATCTCCATCAACTGCAAGATGCTATCCTATCAATATGGGCCAACATTTCTAAAGAATGCTTTCAGCACCTTGTTGAATCAATGGCATGTAGAATTAAGGCAGTTCTGAAGGCAAAAGGGGGTCAAACACCGTATTAGTATGGTGTTCCTAATAATCCTTTAGGTGAGTGTATATTGTTATTGCCAAAAGTATTGGGACACCCCTCCAAATCATTGAATTCAGGTGTTCCAATAGCTTCCTTAGCCACAGGTGTATAAAATCAAGCACCTAGGCATGCTGACCGCTTCTATAAATATTTGCGAAAGAATGGGTCGCTCTCATGAGCTCAGTGAATTCAAGCGTGTTACCGTGATAGGATGCCACCTGTGCAAAAAGTCCATTTGAGAAATTTCCTCACTACTAAATATTACATGGTCAACTGTTAGCGGTATTATAACAAAGTGGAAGCAATTGGGAAGAACAGCAACACAGCCACGAACAGCATTGTACCAAGTGTATAGTTTGGTGATGGGAGGATTATGGCGTGTAGTTGTTTTTCCAGGGGTAGGGCTTGGCCCCTTAGTTTCAGTGAAAGAAAGTCTTAATGCTGCAGCATTTTGAACAGTTTCATGCTCCCAACTTTGTGGGAAAAGTTTGGGGATGGCCCCTTCCTGTTCCAACATGACTGCGCACCAGTGCACAAAGCAAGGTCCGTAAGGACATGGATGAGCGAGTCTGGTGTGGAGGAACTTCACTGGCTTGCACAGAGCCCTGACCTCAACCCGACAGAACACCTTTGGGATGAATCAGAGAGAAGGCTGCAAACCAGGGCTTCTTGTCCATCATCAGTGCCAGACCTCATAAATGCTCTCCTGGAAGAATGGTCAAAAATTCCCATCCCAGAAGAGTTGAAGTTGTTATGGCTACAAAGGGTGGGCCAACTCCATATTAACCCTCTGGAGTCTGAGGCCACTTTCGGGATAGTCTGACATGCCTTGATATTGATATTGATAAAAAACATTTATCCCAAAGTGTTACATTTGCTTTTATTCAGCACAAACTCAGCACCAATAATCTGAGACCACTTAGAATGTTATCATTCTATTTTTTCTATTAAAATCAACTTTAAACATATGCTTTTCAAAAACCTATTTTCAGAAATGCTGAGAAATTGTAAAAAAATCACATTATAGACATTTCTAGCCAAGACTTTTGAGCTCTGAAGCTTATAGACACAGGGGTTGGCTACACATAGATGAAAGACTGAAATTTTATGTGCTTTGATTACTGAAGTGTTAGAACTATAGAGTTCTTTTTCTCAAAGTCAGTAGCCTGCACAATGAATACTGATGAGATAGATGTTCCCACACTTGTAGTAGTTTGCATACTGTCAATGGCCCATCAGTCTGTAATGTCACTGCACCTCACACCCATCACTTTGGAAAGGTAGTTTGAAATGCAAGAAAAGTAGCAACAATAAAATCCTTTTCACAGTTTATTGGTAGATGGAATGAAAAATGAAAAACTGTGACCATATAAATATGATGCAGTGCCTATGCAGAGTTGATGGAAATAAAATAATTCACTATTATTAACACTCTGGGGACGAGGGCATCGTCGACTGTGTATCTATCTCGTGTATTTCAGTTTATATCTTGCTGAAATCATTATGTAGAATCATGAAAAAACCACTGACTAAATCCATAATCTGTCTTCTTGTCAAAACTTCCATTGTCAAAAGTATTAAAGTTTTTAAAATCAGGTTAAATCGGCAAAAAAGCAAACCACGTAACCGTTCTTTGTTTTACCTGCATCGGGGGCGTATAGTACCGCTCTCAGCTGAAGATGGCTATTCGCGTTCTAAATAGGCTGGGTTTGAACTGGCGACCATATGATTACAGGCATACAGGCTTAGCCCACTGAGCTATGAACACAGGTATCAGAATCGCTGCTGAAAGTGGCAACACTGGCACAAAGCTTCAGCGGCAGACACGTATCCGTGTGCCATTTTGTAGCCGACCAGTGTAAACATTACCCAGGCATGTGCTCTTGTTTATTTCAATCACAATGGGCGTATTCACATATTTCTTTACCTAATACTGACTGTCGGATTATCATGTTATTATCATGCGAATAGCGCGATTTGCAAGTGTGAAGGCGTTCAGAGCTGCTTCGAGATGCTTAAGTCAGTGACTCTTGTTATTTCTATTCGTATCACGAAGCTGTAAAAATATATGTAGTTTCTATCTATATATATTTGAAAAGTAGACTGTTTTCTGAGGGTGTTATTAAAATGTGTATATGACAAAAACTTGCAGAGTTTGGCGAAATTTCTGTCATATCCCGCCAGCGACTCCAGAGGGTTAAAGCCTATGTATTAAAAATGGGATGTCATTGAAGTTCATGGGTGTGTAAAGGCAGGGTTCCCAATGCTTTTGGCAATACAGTGTATTTATTGTGTCTAGGAAGAACAGATTCAAAGAGACCTTGATGGCATGTCAAGAAAAAAATTGCTATAACATATGCGTACTAGGTAAGGAGCATTCACTGAGTACAGTGCGTTGCCGCACCCACCACACGACAAACCACCTCAGGGATAAGAACCTGAGTGCAGCCATGCGGTGGGCAATACCTCAGCACCACACTAGTCTGAATGGACCAGTTTGAGTTGTGTTCAGGTGGCTAGAGTGCCAATCCTGCCACCACCACCCAAGTTTTTCCCTCTAAGTTGGAGAACCTCCTTATAGAGCTGGATGTAGATTAACCTCATACCCAGGACAAAACAATTGCAGGTTAAGGGCCTTGCTCAAGGGCCCAATGAGGCAGAATCACTCCAGGCATTAAAGGGACTTTAACCAGCAACCTTCCAGTTGCTGGCATAGATCCCTAGCCTCAGAGCCACCACTCCGCCCTCGATAACATACTGGGTTTGCACGATATTGGAAAATTTCCGTATATCATAATGTGATTTTGTTAGAATATTGGGATTTTTATAAAGCAAAAAAGGAGTTCAAAATAAAATTTCTCACAAACCCATCTATGAGTGACAAATGAAAATGATTATGAACTGCTCAAAGAGTGCATGCAGAGCTCACGCAAAAACAGCAGCATAAAGATAATATTGAAAAGGAACATTCAATTAAATTGCAAACCTTGCTAAGTTTTGTTTTCCTATGACTAAAAAAACGTACTAGCACACCAATACCCAGGTAGTAAAAAGGTATGCAAAAGCCTGATCACAACCCAGCTGACTATCGTGGTCCTTACAGAATTCCATATATAATATGTGATGTTCAGATATTGAATTGAATTATATTATATGGTGTCTGTGTGTGTGTCTGTGTCAAACTCCATTAGAGCGGTGTACTGCCATTATGAATATATAACTGGGTATATCTTGATAATTATAGGGGAAAGGCAAGACATTAAGTACAGAACTGTAATATACACATTAGAGATAGGGGAAAAATCAATATAGTTATGTATCATGATTCTTTTGGGCAGGGATTCATGTATCGCCACACTAACTCCGAATAGTATGTTTAGATTTGAGGTGGAGAAGCACTGCAGTTCCTCTATTATCCTACAGGTGATACTCTCTAAATTATTCCCACATTGACATGCAGCATAGCATCTCATGTAGCAGGAGCCAATTATTTTCTAACTCTGCTTAGCAATAACAGGAATGGTGGACAACACAGCCGAGATTCATGCTGCTCCTCCACAGTTTAATTCCAACTGTGGCTTTCAAAATATTAAATTAGTCCCAAAACCTAAACCACCCACGCAGTGTTTCCCCACCCCCCCTTGAAGGTCAAGTTAATTTCATTTTTCATATAGCACCAGATCACAACAGAAGTCATTTAAGGTTACCTTTCCTATAGAACATTGGGCCTCATTCACGAACCGTTCTTACGAACAAATTTGTTCTTAAACCCCACGTACACTTTTTTACGAAGATTCTGACATTCACCAATGTTTTCTTATCTGAATTTGTTCTTAGCTAAGAACAGAATCTATGCACACTCAAGACCATTCGTACGCACATTTGAGTAATGGTAGTTCGTTCAAAATAATCGGTTATAGCAGTTTTGTTCATTCTACAGTTCATAAAATTATAGTATTTGAATAATTTATAAAAGTAAAATATAAAAAATAATTTTAAAGTGTAAAAATTATTTCCATGGTAGTAACGGCGATCATGCGGATTATAAATAGGTCTGTTTCTGCGCATTGGCCTTGCTATCAAAATGGCATTTCTGTTACTTTTTGAAGAGCTTGCCAATCATGCTCTGAGAAGGGAACGCATGTTTGAAGATCATTTAGATTTATTTGGCACACAGCGCTCACAGAGAAGGTGATATCTTTCCATTATATCCACTGGTTACGCTACTAAATAACATGTGTCTATTTGCATTTACCTCCTGTACAGTACAATCCAGTTATAACGGACTTCAAGGGACCTGGCAAAACAGTCCATTATATCCAGAGTTGCTGTATGCCCAGAACACAAGTACAGGACACCATTTACTCATGCCACACCGCAGCAGACACACTTGTGGTATAGATTATTATATTGTACATGTAGTAATCCAACTTTACCTGACCAGATGTGTGACTATTAACTCCGTATCTGCTCTGGATGTCACCGGCACGCCACGCGCCTTGTCGCCGGAGCCTGCATGTCCGTTATAGCTGAACAAAACTACAGCTGAAAGCGGCTCTGGGGACCAAATTGTTTGTCCGTTATAAGCGAAATTCCGATATATGTCAGTCCGCTATATCCGATGCTTTTTCTGCATGTTCTTAAAGGTGCACGGCTGGGACCAGTGGACCTCATCCGTTATAGATGATATTCCGTTATAAGCGAGTCCACTATAACGGGATTTTACTGTATTAATACTTCTACTTCAGCATTACTGAAGTTTTTTTTCCTATTAGTGCCAAGCGGCTCACAGCCTGTCCATTTCTTCGCCATTCCTTGCACACGGCTCTACAGTCTCATGCCCTTTTATGGGAAATTGCAGGGCGTTTCCCTATGCTAATTAGGACAAACTGGCACGCGCCTTCGGTTACGAAGACATGGGATTCATCATTCTTAAGAACAAAGGTGCAAACAATTCTGCTACTTAAGAACACGTCATGAATCCGACGTAGGTTGTTCTTAACAAATTTCGCAGGAACAAATTTAAGAGAATTCTTAAGAAAATATTGGTGAATGAGGCCCATTGTCCTTTTATTAAACAAACTAAATAGCCTTATGTTATTTACACAACAGCTTGTCATTTTTGTCTCTACATGGTCACGTTTACAATTCTCCTCTGCTCTCAGTATCACGCATGGCAGAGTTCTGCCCTGATGCGCGCACACAGACACGTGCATGTGCACACAGACACGTGCATGTACACACAGGTGAGCACACTCCCACCAGTGGACAGAGAGTGTGCGTCAGAAAATATGTCAAGTCAGCCACCTGAAAAGCAGACAAAAATATCTAAGTTTTTTTAAACGCTCCCAGGGTGGTGAAGATAATAAATATGTTTCACAATGGGATTTTCTGCTTTAGACTATCACTATTTTAAGCTATCAGCTATCACTTTTAAAGCCTAACAGTTAATGTATTTTCAGGTCAAGACAATCATCCGCAATAGGCTGCAAGGAGACCATCTTGCATCCTGCATGCGGATCTCAATAAATGAGCCAGACGTTTCTAACTTCCCATATCAAGAGGCTCTATAAATGTTCTTCCAGAAGCCCAGAAAGATACACTGCAGTGACAAAAGCTGCACACTTTGTGGATAATTGTCATAAAAATAAATGTTCTAATGTTCAGTTCAGTTATTATATTGACTGCTGTCATTAAAAGAAACACATGAACACCATGAATCCTGTCGGGGTCCGTCTGCCCCCAAACACCCCCCCCCCCAAGCTGTAAACCTAGGGTGTAATTGGGATCATACATGAGTGTGTGTACTTAAAGCAGCACTTGAAATTCAGTGCAGGACTGCTGAAATTTCCCACTTTGTCTAACTGTATATAAATGTCACTGCAGAAAGGGCCACTATACAGTAAATTGCACTGTGAACAACAAGGCATCTTTCATCCTACATCACAGAACCAGTTTAAATCCTGGGAGCAGCACTCCCCTCAGTCCCCTGATACTAGTGATACCTCAAACTAGTGTGAGAAGCTGGGTTCACTTAAAATTTATGCAGTTCTATTTGAAGTTGTTTTGAGTCGTTTAAATGCTGCCTTTAATTTTTTGAGGAGGAAAATTATCTGGAGTATGCTACATTTACTCATGTTCAATTCAGCAGCCATTGAATACAACTTTAGCAGTATGACTCTACTTACTCTACATTTTTTACATGTTCAAGGCTTAAAATTCTAAAAAAGAAAAAAATGTATGGAATGACATCAAATCAGCAGCTAGGTAACGTGATATTCTATCGGGAGGACACTGGTGATTCCCATCCCAAATACACACACAGTACTCTTCAGCAAATAATTTCAATATAAAAATTAGAATACTTTATAATGAATATTAGATTGCACTAAAATTTCACAAAAAATAAGGCACAAATAGACGGTTGTAGCAAAAAGTGGGTGCTGAGAAACAAGACAGCTCCTGAATTTGTGGAATAATACACTACTCAAAAAAATTAAAGGAACACTTTTTAATCAGAGTATAGCATCTAGTCAATTTAACTTCTGGGATATTGATCTAGTCCGTTAAGTAGCAATGGGGGTTGTTAATCGGTTTCAGCTAGTAGGCTAATGTGAGCCCAGTTAAAGTTGCACCATTTCGTGTGAGAGAGCACAGGACACGCAGAAGGGCAGCTGCCGAGGTTGACGGGCAGCCTGCCACTGCACAGTATGAATATGAGGAGGTTTGTGAGCATATTCCACTGGCTGTGTCTGAACTGGGAGATTTTTGTGCTAATGTGGGTAAATGGGATGGCGTGTCTGATCCTCACTCCTACTTAGCTGAGTTGCAGAGACAAGCCAGAGCAAATGGTCTAGATGACCAAGATTGCTGTCTAATAGTTCAGTTAACCATACCTGCAGATCAAGTAGAATTGCTCCCTGACAATTTCAAGATGGCTGTTAATGGTGAATGGGCAAATGCACAGCAGAGAGAGGCAGCATTATTAGCCATGATTGGCAGTCCACAGCCAAACTGGGGGAGAATTCTGGAGACTAAGCCAGAGAGAGGGGAAAATCCTGTGGCCTATGTGAATCGCTTATTTAAGTGTTACACTAGGAATTCTGGAATTCCAAACCCACAGAGGAATGACCCAGCATTCCTAGCATTGGACATGCAGCAGTATGATCCAATAATAAATGATGCTGCAAGACTAATGTTGAATTTGAAACAAAAAGAAGGTAATTTGACCTTTGCCTACATCTGCAATCTCCTTGGTAGCTGGAACGAGACGAGCCGAAGTCCCTTAAGAAAGGTGAAAAAGCTTTCAGCAGTAGCCACTAAGGAATGTAGGCTTAAATCTGCTAGGAAAGATGCTTGTCATAATTGTGGTAAGATAGGTTATTTTAAGAAGGATTGTTGGTCAAAGGGTGGAGGTGCAGCAGGACACAGGCCAAGGGTACAGAGAGATGGGGAATCTAGATGTAAGAAAGAACCAACCCCATCAGTACCAGCAATGACTTATGAAGATATGAACAAATTATTACATGAAATCAAAGAAGTGGTAGCACATCAGCGTGCTATTCAGACTTATTCATGTGTCAAATGCAAGGGGAATGCTTATTTGAAGTCACAGGGGTACCTGGCCTCTGTTAAAAAATTGGATGATGTGAAATCAGATGAATTTGCCAGACACAGTGTTGAAATTACACTTAGGGGCTACTGTGACAAGTGGCTAGCAGACACAGGCCCTGCAGTCACTGAAACACAGCAAAGCACTTCACAACTCATCCAAGATTGGGCAGAACATGACATGTTCTCAAAAAATGTCCAGAGAATTCTAGAAGATGATTTTCTGTCTGAAAATCATACCATAAGAAATACCTACCAGGGGAACAAAAGACAATGGGATGATGTTGTAAAACACAACATTGCCAAATTTACAAAAGGGGAACAAGTATTGGTCAAAATTTGCCCCCAGAAAGGGCTTTGGGATGCAAATTGGACAGGGCTACATGAAACCGTGGACACCTGTGGGGAGGGCAATCGTAAGCTTAGAATCAAAGAGAGGAATGGACCAGTAATGAAGTGGTTCCATGGTGACCAATACAGACTGATCCAGAATGTAAGATGTTAACCTGACATAAGAATGAATGCTGCACTTGATGTCTTTCAGGTTACATACTCCAAGTCTCACTGAAAACCACGGCACAACAGAAGAAATGATCAAGGGGGGCAGATGCATCGTACACAGCAAAGGAAAAGCATATGTCCAGCGCAGGAACAACGATGTAACCAGCCACATCGGTGCCATAAGTGGGATAACTTCCTCGGGACAATGCAAGGACTCTGCAGACCTCATGCGAGGAAGAAAACCACCTCGCATGTCAACCAAATTTGCATTAACACATATGGGAAACTACAAGTGTGACTGTAAGCTTGGATTGAGAATCGATCAAAAGTAAATGTTTGTCTTAGAATGTGGTATATTCTAGATATTTGTATAATCCCTGTTACCACCACATACAGCCATATTATTGTGCAATAGGATCTGAAGAACTTACACACATAATTGATTGATGCTATAAGCTGATTTTGTTGGGAATTGTGATTCAGAGGGAGAGTATTCTTGGGGATTTGGGAGGTATACATAGTTTGTAGAGATCTTTGTGTAAAAAAAAAAATTATAATAATTTGACATAAGTAATCTATGTAACATGGGAGCATGGGATGACAGTACAGGATGGAATAGCAATGTTAGCAATAGAAAGTTTAGAGGGTTGCAATATTGGTAGGAATATAATAATGTGCTCAGGTGATAGGTTACATCCAAATCTAGGTTGTGGGTGGATGAACAGGAGTGATGTACACTGTGTGATCTCCACAGAAGTGGTGAAGCCACAGTATGTGGACATCAGGTTCATTGGTAACAACACCTATTGCATTAATGCAATTAACAATAGTTTAACCACAACCAATTTACAGTGCAGAGCACCGAGCAATGCTTTCTGCATTCAGGTGATCTACCCAATGAACATTGGAGGCAGAAAATTGTACTATACCAAGAATAGGATTGACCTTTACTTAGATGACCCTTATGCAGAATTCCTCCAGCCTGAACCTTTGCCTGAAACAAACAGGATTCAAGACCTGCAAGAGGTTGAGCAGCAACTGAAGGTTCAGCTGCTTAAAATGCATGAGCGTGAGAAGGAACTGACAGAGCAGGTCAGTAACTATATCAGTGGAATGTTGACGCTGAAGGAGAACTACCAGGACATGTACTGGGATGTACAGTCCAAAGCAGTTATCACTGCATGTGTCGTGGTACTGCTGCTGGGTGTGGCCTTGATGGTCTATCTCAGATTCCTAAGGGAACAGCGGAAAAGGGACCTTGGATATGTGGAGAGGAAAGTGTGCATGACACAAAGTAGGGTGTAGGTTATGGAGACAGACAACCACACCGCTACGACCTCCCCTATCCGACCCTTGTGTGTCGACCACTGATCAGTGTGATGCTGGTACTGTGCTCTGGGTAAACCTTTCACTGCTCTTGCACTAAGGCTCAAGGTTTAAGGGGGGATTATGTAAGGAAAAGCAGTAAAGATGCCCCAATGTTCTTGGTTGATCATTTGGATACAGACAGTGTTAGCAATTTATGACCTTGGGGGAAGTCAGGGAGAGAATGGGGGTTCTGGTCGGCACCACTAGGGTGATAAGGAAGATAACTAAATTACAATGATCATAAAAGTCTCCACCCTGTCCTGCCCCATCCCTGCCCCAGGCTCCTCACAGGCCAGGCGGGTCACTCTTTTTATGTAAATTCACTCACAACACCTACACACAGCACCTTGGCGGGGAGGGTCTTTTGGGGTATAAAGGGGGGTGAAGAAATGCCCTTAATTTGTATTTCAATTCAATTCAATTTTATTTATATAGCGCATTATCACAACATTACATTGTCTCAATGCGCTTTACATTTCTGCCTCGTAAGGACCCCCCATTGAGTAAGCCAAAGGCAACCGTGGCAAGGAAAAACTCCCTAAGAGGAAGAAACCTTGGGAGGAACCAGACCCAAAGGGGGAGCCCATCCTCCAGGGGCCGGCAGATGAGTCAAACAAACAAGATGAAATGACTAAGCTAATACAGGGGTTGAAATATATGTTTCAATGCAGCGGCCGACCGGTGCAGGCACGTGGTGCTTGATGCACGATGGCAGGATTAATAGAGGCACAATTTTTTGAGCTGCCTTTCAGTACCCGGTGTATGTCTACACTGTATTACATTATATTATTTTTACTGTTCAATGAACCACCATTTTTGCTGAAACTGTGGAGACTCTGCAAGTGGATTCCTTACAAGCAGTTTTATGTCACACTGAAAAATTTATTAAAATCCAACCTTTCATTAACATAAAATTTATTCCAAGAAAAAAAAAAAATCCTTCATCAAGAAATTATCTTTAACAAAAACACATGTGTCACGATTACTGGCACCCCTGGAAATTATAGTGAACACAATGTAACTGAAGTATGTTTCCCCATGTACATCTTTGAATTGAGTGGAGTGAATAGAAATGGTGACACAGTGCCCAAATTCCCTTAGTCATCCATCAACATGGGAAAGATAAGAAAGCATACAAACCAAAGTGTGTTGACCTTCATAAGTCAGGGAATGGGTATGTAAAAATAGGCACTCGTCTTAAAATGTCCATTTCTATTGTTAGCAGCAATAAATAAAAATGGACAACCGGAAGTAGTGCTGGGCGATAAAATGATCTCGATTTTTTATCGATAAAAAATGAGGATGATCACGATGATAAACACAGACTATAAAACTTGATCAACTAAGTTTGCTCTATTTTAGAGAATGCGCTGAGACAGACAACTCGATGGCCTATCGAGCAGAGGTTTACTGAATGCCAGCACAACAGCCAATCACCGACGCCGTTGTAATTTTGCCCATCCTCCCTTAAAGAAGTAATTGGGTGCGTTCGACTTGGGCTTAGGTCTGTCTGCAGCTGACGCAACGTGGAGCACAATCTGCCAGCGTCTGCAGGGGTGGAGTATAAACTGACTGCAGCCAAGTCAGACAACTTCTACTCTAGTGTGCGAGACCTGACTGCAATGGCAGCACTGCCAGAAGGGTGTAAATAAATCTATACAAATATCACCTGCATGCACATTACTTCTTTTACAATAACCAATTCCTGATACGAACTGTTAGCAGTGAATAAAACTATTGTGTATAGTGGCTCTGTGTAAAAAGATAGCTGCCAGGAAAAAGATCAAATACATGTATTTCAAGGATTCTAAGTTTTTATTGTCATGTACAGAATACAATGCAATTCTTACTTGAATGCCTTCTTCATAGACTGGACGATTCAACAAATAAAGCAGCGCAACATTACAGTAACTAACAATAAATAAACCACTAACTTACGTGTACTGTTAGAGCATTTATTTAACTTATTTAAACTTTATTTTACCAGGTAAATGAACTGAAACCAGTTCTCAGTGCTTTACGTTCTTTTCGGGAAAAATAGCAGATAACGTATTGGAACTTCCTGGGATACAAACGTCATGCATGTGACTAAAATCTTTAGCCAATAAGGGCAAAGTTGTGTCGTCACGGAGGCGGTTCCAGTTTGTGCTGCACGTTGTCTTGCTCTCGCAAGGATTTTGTACCATGTGACATGGTGACGCATGGTGACGTTTTGCAGCGCTGGACAAAAAAATCTAGCTATGATTTGGCATTTTTTTTGAATGAGTGTTTTTGGTTTAGATACTTTTCTACCTCAGAATTTTAAAAAGTTTTTAAGAGACCACGAATAGAGGAAGATACTTGTTGCAGTCAATTCTGTCCTGCTTTATTTTATGTTTGCTCTTTAACATAGTTGCAATATTATACAGTTTTGCACATTGTTACATTATTATATGCTTTTGTTCATTTGAGCTATGTTTCTTTGAATACTTGAAAATCAATAACCTTTTATAATTTTAAGGGAATTTTGGATGTAAACAGTAAAATTTGTTGGAAAATAAGTATTTGTTTACTAATATTGTTTATTTCAATATATTCATTCTATTTGTCAGAATAGGGTTATTTTTTATTATTATTTTGATTATTACATTATTACATGGAACAACATTGTGAAACTATAATATTGATAATTATGAATATCGGTCAATACAGGAAAAAATATTGTGGTAATTTGTTTTGCCATATCGCTCAGCTCTAACTGGAACGGTTACAAACCTGCCTGGAAGAGGACCCAAGTTTATTTTTCCCCCAAGTACAGTGAGGAGGATCATAAGAGGCAAAAAAATCCCCAAGGATGACTGTTGGTGAATTACAAGACTAAGTAAAATCTTGGGGTTACCACGTCTCTGAAAAACTATCAGACACCCCCTTCATGCTAACAGATTATTTGGAAGGTATGCCAGAAAAAGCTGTTTTTTGTCAGTTAACCACAAATGCAAGCACCTGCGAAACACTACTACAACTTTGACTGGAACCAAATTTAAAGGTTGTGGGGCTGTTTTTCCTCCAAAGGCCCTGGAAACCTCATTAGGGTACATGGCATTATGGATCAGGACATTTAAAATCAAAATTTGACTGCCCCTACCAGGAAACAAAAACTGGGCCATCATTGGATCTTCCAGCTGGACAGTTATCATAAACACATGTCCAAATCAACACAAAAATGGTTAGCTGACCGCAGAAATTTTAAATAAATTGAAAATTTATGGGCTGAGCTGAAAAGCAGAGTGCACAAGAGAGGGCCTAGGACCTTGGTTGATCTGGAGAGATTCTGTAAAGAGGAATGGTCTCAGATGCCCTGCTCTGTATTCTCCAACCATATAAAATGTTATAGGAGAAGACTCAGTGCTGTTATACAGGCAAAGGGATGTTGTACAAAGTATTAAATTCAGGGGTGCCATTAATCGTGGCACATGTGTTTTTGTTGAAAATTATTTCTTGATGAGGAATTAGTTTTTCTTTCAATAAATTTATTTCACTTTTCTAATTTTTACAGTGTGATAAGGAACTACTTCACCAAAAGGTGGATTTTTAACTAACCCTTTTTACAAATCTTTAGAAGGGGTGCCAATAATTTTGGAGGGTGCTGTAATTGTACAGTACAGTAAGTTTCTTTTTATGTAATGACATAGCACAGTACAGGTACTGTACCTGTATAATATCTGGGAGGGAGGGCTAATTTTAATGATATAATTTATCCTGACATCACATTTTTTTAAATATCATCCAGCTTGAACTGGTATTGGTGACAACCAGAATGTGAACATTGGTACTCATTGGTACTCTATCTAGGGAAAAAAAAGGAAGACACTGATTGAAAAACATTATAGTTGTTAATGGTAATAATAGGCATCTTTACCTTAAGGTCAGTGTTGAGAACCCAAATGAAGGTGCACACAGAGGGACTGGTACCAGACTTGAGAACCACAAATCCTCCTGGACCATTCTCCCCCCTGAGATAATCAAAGATCACAGTAGGAAGAGAGGGAAAAAGGTTATGACAGGAACCTCAGATACATCATCACTATACACGTTGTCATCACTATAAACAAACTGCGCACGTGTACTGTAAACTTAGAAACACTAATTGGTAGTTATTTACTACAAATGAAGGACAAAGTAGTATTTTTTTCAGTAACAATTCTAGGGCTGGACCAGAATATTCGAATATTCGTTTGGAGGGATGGCATTCGAGTTTTCATTTTGAGATTCGAATATTCGGGGGGAAAAAAAAAACATGTGACATCGATCCCTGCGACACGGTTCTCATTCGCGCTTAAATGACTAGCCCTTGCGGCAACGCCAACATCGTGATGTTGTCCCCCACAAACGGCTCTTGTTAAAGCTTAAAGCTGCAGGAATTTTAGGAACTGTGGCAGCTTGGATCAAAAACTGGCTAACTGATAGGAAGCAGCGAGTAGTTATTAGAGGCACTATGTCACAGTGGGCCTCCGTTTATAGTGGGGTACCGCAGGGTTCAATTTTAGGACCACTATTGTTCCTAATTTACATTAATGATATTGACACGAATACATACAGTAAACTGGTTAAATTTGCAGACGACACTAAGGTGGGCGGGGTAGCAGATACTAATCTAGCAGCAGAGAGGCTTCAACGGGATCTGGATTTAATTAGCGAATGGGCTGATACTTGGCAGATGAAATTTAACACAGATAAATGTAAGGTAATCCATGCAGGGAGCAGAAATATACAGTACAGATATTTTATGGGTTCCACTGAAATAAAGGTAGCTGATTACGAGAAAGATCTCGGTATGTATGTTGATGCTTCCATGTCCCACTCTCGCCAATGTGGGGAAGCAATAAAAAAGGCGAACAGAATGTTGGGTTATATCTCTAGATGTGTGGAGTTTAAGTCAAGGGAGGTGATGTTACACTTATATAATTCCTTGGTAAGACCCCACCTAGAATACTGTGTGCAGGTTTGGTCACCATACCTCAAGAAGGACATTGCTGCCTTAGAAAAGGTGCAACGAAGAGCTACGAGAATGATTCCTGGTCTTAGAGGAATGTCTTAAGAGGAGAGGTTAGCGGAACTGAATCTGTTCAGCCTTGAGCAAAGGAGACTAAGGGGGGATATGATTCAGGTCTATAAGATTCTAACGGGTCTGGATGCTGTTCAGCCAAATGACTATTTCAATATTAGTCTAAATACTAGAACTCGTGGCCATAAGTGGAAATTAGCGGGAGAACATTTTAAAACAAATTTGAGGAAGCACTTCTTTACACAGCGTGTAGTCAGAGTATGGAATAGTCTTCCTGCTATTGTAGTGGAAGCTAAAACCATGGGTTCCTTTAAATCAGAGCTAGATAAGATTTTAACAACTCTGAGATATTAGCTAAGTTCTCCCCAAACGAGCTTGATGGGCCGAATGGCCTCCTCTCGTTTGTAAATTTCTTATGTTCTTATGTGATTTACTCATGGGCGTAAATTTCATTTAACAGTAGGGGGGGACAATAAATATAAAATTTCTCATGAGCAATTTTTGAAGGGGACACAAATAATACAGTCAAATTGTACTTATAAAGATATGTCCCCACAATGAAAAACTTTGCTTCTATCATTATTATTGTAGCATGGAGACTGCGTCATTATGGTTTTTTTCAAAGTTTTTCTCAGGTTCAATGACAAAGCAGATTTTTCTTCAAAACTATGTATTGCATTGTTTGTTATGTTGTTTACAGTCAAGCCATCAACATACAATAAATTTAAACATGACTGTTTAAATGCATAATAGATATTGATTATACAAAAAAAATACAGTGGGGTCAGTTCGGACGTAGCACAGTGCTCATTTAGTATAAACAATATGCTAATTGTGGCCGTTAATGTTAAGTTAACATTATGCCAAGTCGTCACAAATAAAACATGGGAAACGGCTTTGGCGTGTTAGTTGCAGTGCACTATGCAACAAGCTATTTTAAACAAGCTAACGTTAACTAGATAAGTAATATTTTAATCGCTAATATAGCAGATTCGTGGAAAATTACATCGGTAATCAGCATTTTTGCCGCAACTAATTTATGAATGAGTCTGCATCAACTACATTAAAGAGAATCGCTTTATTTAAAGTGAATAAAATACCCTACTTACTGGAATTCAACATTATTTGAGCCGCAGCCACACACCTGATTCGTGTGTGTAGAGTAGGTGAGATGACCTGGGAAAGCAGGCAGTTGGCCAAACCACTGTCAGGAAGGGGAGGGGGAACTCAACTGTTTCTAAATGCATTTTTTGCGTTTGTTTTTTTTTCTACTTACAGAATTATTTTAGGTATACATACATATATTTGTCACAATAGATAGTGCGATTTTTTTTTTTAATAATTTCTTTTGGGGGGACAACCCTCGGATAGGGGGGACATGTCCCCTCTGTCCCCCCCGTGATTTACGCCCATGGATTTACTTTATCCCAGAGAGAAGACAAAAATGCCGAAGACCTCAGTTGTGTGGGAGCACTTTAAATTGACTGAAGACAAAACAAAGGCAGTGTATCAAATATGCGATTTGAAACTGGCCTACCACTACAGCATAACAAGTTGTTTTCTGTTTTTATTCTATAAGGGAATTCATTTAATTTTATTTAAACTGTTCGTTAATTAAGATGTGTGATTTTATTGAAAGTATGCTGCTGCCGTGTTCTTTATTTATTAAATTCGTTGAACTTCGTTAATTGATAAATGTTGGGCTACCTTATTTAAAGTATTGCTCTAACAGACCTGTTATTGTTTTGTATTATAGTGCAGTGTTCGTTCTTAAATAATATAAACCCTGCCCGGGCCGCATGTAGCGCCCGGCTTTCGGCTCGTGCTGTTCTGTCATTTATTAAAATTTTAATCATTCTGAAAGTGTCGCGACTTGCCTGTATCCATATTACACAAAAATGCGACTTTGCACTCCCTTGCGTCCGCAGCAGTTGGATGAACGGTTCTCGACATAAAAATGCAACAGACAGACACACACAGAGATTCCTGCCTTTATTGGAGATAAGAATATATTCAGCCCCCTCCCACCGAAGCTTCGAATATTCGATGTTGATCACTACCGAATACTCGAAGCTCAAAAAATGGTATTCGGACCAGCCCTAAACAATTCACAATAAGTGTAATCATTCCCTGTACCTAACTGGTGAATTCTCTCCTGCCCCCTCACCACCTTAGCTACTGTGTGATGAGCATACGGGCGCAGAATGGCTGTCGTCACATCTAGGTGGGTGCCACACGGTGGTGGTGGTAGAAGTAGCTCCCCACTGCTTCTGTAAAGCGCTTTGATTGTCTTGAAAAAGCGCTATATAAATGCAATATTCATTCAAAATGCCTTTATGATGCATTCATAGAACATAAGAGCATTTCATTCATAACACTTTCAATGAACAAGATAAGACAGTTTTAATACACTAATAAACATTATATGGTTTAAAGCATGTTAAAGTCAACTTACATTACTGCTTATTAATGTTCTATGAATTAAACTCATTATGAAGGGACAAGTTATGTAAATTGTTGTCTTTTCTTCTATATAAATAAGTCTCAATAGTAAATTCCAAATGTATTACATTCACAGGAGTGAAAACATCGTGTTTTGGGATTTGGATAAGGTGACCCAGGCATGAAAGGGAAGAAACAGGATTGCTTTGTTTGCTTTTATATGCACATTTACTTCAACACATGAAGAATCTGCAGGAGATTTGAGCCTCCAGTGCAAAAAGACAGGTATAAAGGAATACAGGTATCCTCTGCTTTACAAATGTTTGCTTTACACTACTTTGCTTTTACAAAAGACCTACATTAGCACCTGTTTTCGGTACCAATAGAAATCTAAAAAGGATTTTCGCTTTTACAAAATAAGGAGAAAGCAAAAATAGCACTTAGGCCCAATCCCAATTCTACCCCTTACCCCTACACTTTCCCCTACCCCTCCGTTTGGCGCGTTCACGTGTAGGGGTAGGGGTGTCTCAATTCTCTTTTGATTGGAGGGGTAGGGGTAAGGGGAAGGGCTAGATAACCCTCGAAACGAAGATTTTTCGGGACCTCACTTCAAACGAAGGGCTAAGAGAAATTTACAACATGGCTGCCCACTCGAGCAAGCAGACCCATAAATGTTAAGTAATTTTTGCCATTAATAAGGATTTTTATGACATTTTTTCATTACATGTATATTACCATCAATCTTGTGTTTGTGTTTACGGTGATGTTCTGTAAAGAAACGTTTGAAAAAAAATCGCTAAAGTTTGCTTGCGGATAGCACTGCTCGCACAATATTAGGAAATATATTTTTATGTCATATAACGTTACCCGGTGACTGACTGCATGTGGTAACGCGTTGTTTTGTTTTGCTTACGGCCATATGTGTACATGTAAATGAACGGTGCTTACACTATTCGTACTTATTGCAACATGACAACATTTTTGTAAATTATATTCTGTATAGGGACAGCTGAGGAAACCCGAAGGCTCATACGTTTTCAAGGTGAAAACGAACATCTGTTTTTAAAGTCCAAATACGGCGCAAAAAAACTTTGGGAGTGAGTAATCTTTACATGCTACGATGCTGACGGCGACATCTTGGAATTTGTGATAAACATCGGAGCATGTCCTCTGACGTAACGTTAGGAGGTAGTGACAATGGATGATGACGTATAACAGTGTAGTAGTGGTGTCCCATTTCTTAGGGGAAATTTTTTAACCCTACCCCTTTCCACTTCATTTCAAGGGGCAAGGGGAAGGGGTGAGGGGTAGGCAAAGGGGTAGAAAATAGAATTGGGATTGGGCCTTAATGTTCATCAGCAAACCCGTTATAAATATGCAGTCATGTACCACATTATGTGTTTCGGTTAAGGACGGACCTAAAATTCCTAAAAAAAATTCCCATCTTAACATTACAGTGCAATGCATTACTCACGTGTTTGTGGGGATGCTAATGTAAACCTACTGCACTGCCTGTCGAAAAGCATATACTTTAATATGTGGGAAAAAGGGAGAAAAGCAGTGGAGCAAAAAATGATCAAATAAAATTATTTCTGCACCTCAAACACATTTAATGCATTAAAGGAAATATGAAACACAAGATGTAGTTAATTTGCAAGATGGATTCCCACTTTAAAAATCCTTATAGCTTTAACACTGTCTATAAAACTGGATTATAAATAAGTAATCCAAGTTACATTTTTCAGGCAACTGTAGCGCTGTCTTGTCTTAGCATAGAATGCAATGTCATGAAGTTGGCTGGCTTGGAATTCATGCATTAGGTCACATTAACTTGCAGCCACTTTTTGTAAAACAAAGTCTGTAATATTATGCCATCTTAAACTAAAGCTTTCCAGTATCATTCTAAGTAATCTAGTACCAAAAATGTGAGGTCCAAAATAGAAATTTCACTAACATTATATTGTTTTATTAGCCCTGGTAAGTAATGCCACCTTCTAGCAAAGTGGCGATATAAGGAGCTTGTTAACTAACTAACAGGCCTACTAGCCTCCAAACTGAGGGAACTGCTTTTATCAGCCAGACAGCAACTACGGATATTAACGTCAGCTTATATTTGCAACTACATGATGTTTCATTCATACCAACGTTTCAAACATTGCTGTACTGTTGGCATAAGTGTTTACCTAAAGTAAGCTAAAACCAGTATTAGTGTTTGTGGAGGGAGAGCAGTTCCTGTTCGATTTATAGGACAGCAAGTATAAAACACTACACATTGTAATGATGCACTGTGTAATTCATTTAAGTCAAAAGAGCATTAATAAATGGGGAAGGAAAAGTTACATCAGTGTCTTGCAGGCCTGCTAGGTATTCATTAGTTAACTGCATTTCAGAATCAACAATACACCTTATCAAAATGTCTCTCACAGATATCAGTAGCTCCGCATTTTATTCAAACAACAGCATCATGGCTAGTACAGCAAAATGTGGTTAAAAATCATACAGGAAAGGAGCGGCCGCCAATGTGACTAATCTGCTGGCTTGTATTTCTCTTTGTCTAATATTGTAGGTGCCAGCAGTGAAACTTGCCAACTCTTACAAGTGGAATAATGTTATGTTTTTTACTCTGTGGAAAACAAAAGATCAATCTGCTGGCCAGATTTAATAATGAATTATAAACATGTTGTGAATTGTATATATAAAAATAAGGCTGTGTCCTATTTTGATCGCGACTGATCCCCCAATAGTTAACAAGCAATTAACTAAACTACTTGTTTATCCTCAGTTGTTTTGAGGTGGCAGTGTAGTTTTGTGTGAAATTTGTTATTTAACATTAAGGTCACAGTTCCTATAGTGCAATGGGAAAACAACATACAAAACTGGCCAAGAGCTGCAAAAGTTCTCGCCCCAGAGAACTTTTTTTTTTTCTACTTTCTGTTCTATGTAAAAGGTCAGTGGTGGGCACAACTAACCAAAAAGTTAGCCTCGATAACCACTAATCTGCTAACTTCAAAGTTTAATTCGGTAACACTAAACAGATAAACCACTAACAAAAAATATAGCGGAAGCTAACATTAACCATTAACTTATTATATGAATTTAGCTTTGGATTGATTTTTGGCTCTGAAATCCTTAAAAACATGCATTGAAAGCTAAAAATGTAAAATGTAAGAGATGTTGGTGACCTTTTCCAACAAGCAGAGGGAACTGGCAGCTGGAGACACCAGCATAATCCATGGGAAGACTGTGGAACTTGTGGAGGAGTACAGATACCTTGGCACTATCTTTGATAGTATGCTCAGGTTTGCCTCCAACACTGAGGAGATTTTAAGGAGATGCCAGCAACGGCAGTATCTCCTGAGGAAACTCAGCAGCTTTGGAGTCAGCAAGAACATATTGAGGACATTCTACTACTCCTTCATTGAGAGCGTCATAACATTCTCAATAACCTGCTGGTTCCATGCCACCACTATGCATGACAGAGCCCGCCTGCAGAGGACAGTCAAGGTGTGCTCTAAAATAATTGGATCACCAATTGGATCACTCTGTCCTCCTTCTGTGAGCTGCAAACACTGAGAACAGCACGCAGAATCCTACAGGACTCTTCACATGTGCTGTTCCCAGCATTTGAGTGGCTTCCTTCTGGGCGCCGAATCCACTGCCCGGATTGCAGGACTCAAAAAATAGCCACTTTTGTTCTCAAGAGCTGTTCAACTTTTGAACTCGAAGCCACTATTACCCTCTGCCTCTATGCACTAAACCCCATAAAGGTATAACACATTCTCATTCCCCACTACCTACTGACCTCCCCATTTTTGCACCTTTTGTTAGTCTAACTTAATTACTTGCAACTGCAATTTTGCACCTTATGTATATATTGAGAACCATTTTATTATTCATTTCTTTATTTTTATTATTATTATTACTTTATTCTGATTTTTTAGTTTTATTTATTTGTTCTGTTTCTTTAATGTCTGGTTCTGTGTCTATGCAACACTGCTCTACGTGCCTCAAATTCCCCCTCGGGGACAAATAAAGTTTTTTGATTTGATTTGATTCATTAGACTAGAATGATTACCAGGGGATAATTAGGACTTAGCTAATTGGATTCTGTAGAGTCTCTGGAATAAATGCATTGACACTTTCTTTCTATGATATTCCTTGCAAGAGATAAGTGCTTTTGTCTGAGAATCCCTATTTCGCAACTGGCCCATGCTGACATTTTGCCCTCAATGAAGCTGCTTGGAGACTACAAACATGCCGTCATTTACCAGGAACTAGGATGAAGGGTCTCAAGTGTTTTACTGGTCTATAGAGCAGTCAATCAAAACCTGGAAAATACAATCATGGGCCTGTATCACAAATCAGAATTTGCTTAGCTGGATAAATTGTCGGATTTAAGGTAGTCTGAGCTAAATGCAAGTGAAAAAAGTCAATTTAAACTAGGGTACCTTAAATCAGACAAATTATCCAGCTTCATGATACGGGCCCCTATTCTCTGCTTAGTTCAGGGTACCCCAGTTTAAAATGACTTTATCTTCGATCACTTACATTTTGCCCAGACTACTATAAGTTGGACCAATCACATCTTGTGTTTACACGTAGTAAGCCTACTGTGTATTAGACACGCTCATAACAAACAGGAAGAAATATGCATGATTTTAGGGTTTACCAGTTGACCGTTAAACTTTATTCACCTTACTTGCAAAAAAAATGGTGAGAAGATTTAGTTACCAGAAATAAATTTAGCAAAAGATAATTGGTCCACTAACGGTTTAGCAGAAACGCTAATCCATATGAAAAGTTAGCTTTGAATAGTTTGGTTTACGCAACCCTGCCCACCACTGTATGTTTATGAGCTGTCTATTCTTTGTCCTGTGGATTTATTGACACCATCAGCAATTAGTTGACGTAGATTCGACTTTAATGGTACAACTGTCGACTGGAAAAAAAATCTTAAGCTGTGCAACCGCTAACTGATGCATTATTTACTTTAACAGGCAGTATATTTATCATATTATTTCTGCTTTTAATAAATGTTAGTGCTATTTTTGGTTTTGTGTTATGATTTGGTAAGTTACTTTTCGGGTCTGGGAATGCTCAAAAATTTTCCTATGTAAATTAATGTAAATTCTTCTTCACTTTACGCCATTTCATCTCACAGGAACGCTCTACTTTCGTAAAGCAGGAGATACCTATATGCTAAAATTTGAGGGAAAACTGAAGGTCATGTCAGAATTGACTGAGCTGTACTAGTTAAAACATACATTATATGGACAAAAGTACTGGGACACCCCTCTTAAGTGAACTCAGGTGTTTCAATCAAACCCACTGCTATAGGTGTATAAAATTAAAGCACCTAGCCATGCAGTGAAGGTTTACAAACATTTGTGAAAGAATGGGTCATTGTGAAGAACTCAGTGAATTCCAGCGCAATACTGTCATAGGATACCACCTTTGCCATAAGTATGGAGTTAATTTTGTGCCAAAAGTATTAATCAAAATTTTGAAAACCGCAAGCAAATCATAAAGTATCAGAATGAAAATATGTTTTCCGAATATCAAAAAAGTCGAATAAAATCATTTTTTCCCATCTTCTCTAATTTGTTTTGGTTTTGGAATGTTTTTCTTTGCTTTAAAATTTTTGTTTTTTTGCTTCTGACTTTTGCCACTGTTTTAACGGGTGGGCGGGCCTTAGCAGCTTACACGTCTATTGGTCAGCTGGAATTTGGAGTGAACACGCCTTTAACCATCTGAGCAGGCCTACTCCATGACGCTTCAGAACATCGCAACATTAACTCCATAAATAAGTCAGTTTGTGAACTTTCTTCCCTGTTAGATATTCCAGGGCTAACTGTAATGGTACTTTTACAGTGCTACCAAGAACTGTGCTGTACCCAAGCCATACAGTGTACTGGCAGTTTCCATTTCAAAGTTTGTAAGCCATACCCATTCCATAACATGGCCAAAAGCGTGACCACACAGAGCTGGTTGTGTCACCATGATCTGATTGGGCAAAATGCATGAAGATGCTGGTGTTCTGTGTATGGATTATCTGAAGAAAAAAGCATACATTCTATATATTTTTCATTGCTAGTACTATCGCACATTGTGATGTATTGAGTCATTCCCAATAATTTGGAACTTGAAAATTTCCAACCTCCTACTTAAAAAAGTACTACAGAATGGATTCTTAATCTAAATTTATGAAATCAAATGCTAATCTCGCTGCATCTGATACTTGCATAACAGCGATTCTCACAGGCATGCTAGTGAAAATTAGCACACATTAAAAATAATAATTGCACATAGTAAATTCATGATGTACAACCTTGTGAACAGTAAATAAATGTCTACTTCGGAATTACATCACTGTTGTTATATATATGTGTTTGTGCGTGGCTAAAAGGGTGGTGTAAGAAAGAGGGGTTTAGGTTTATGGGGCACTGGAAGACCTTGTGGAACAGATGGGACTTGTTCAAGCCGGATGGGTTGCATCTGAACCAGAGGAACCAGTGTATTGAGGAGGCATATGTGTAGAGTAGCTGAGTAATATTTAAACTAGGGACTGGTGGGGCAGGGAGGTTAGTTATGAATATAGGTGGGGGGAGACGGAAGGTCCCAATTACTATTAAAAGTGGGCACTGTAAAAGGTCTACCCTTTGCGGTCTGTACTTAAACGCTAGCAGTATTAGAAACAAAATTCATGATTTAGAGGCCTTAATTTCATCAGACACTTACGACATTATAGGAATAACAGAAACATGGATGAGTGACAATGATGGAGAAGCCATATAAAATGGATGGTTACACATTGTTCCGTAGAGACCGGATAGGCAAGAAGGGAGGTGGTGTTGCTGTATACGTAAAAGAAAACTTGCAGGCAAGGTAGCTCACTGATAAAAATAAAAGTACAGAATCTGTATGGGTAAAACTAGATGCTAAAAACTCAAATGGCCTTAATGTCGGTGTTTGTTATAGAGCACCTAATGTTGCTGCAGTGGAAAGCAGAATGTTATATGACGATATCAGGATTATGAGTAATAAAAATGATGTGGTGGTTATGGGTGATTTTAATTTACCTGGGATACAGTGGGACTGTCTCTTCTGTAAATGAACTTGAGATGGTGGAATTAGTACAGGATTCTTTTTTTACTCAGTTTCTTAATAGCCCTACCAGGGGAGAAGGCCTTCTTGATCTTGTTTTTTCTAACAACCAGGATAGGATTGGAAAATTACAGGTTTTAGAACCACTGGACAGGAATAATCACAACATGATTAAATTTGAGATTAATTTTAGTGTCCGAAGAGCAAAGTCCAAAACAAAAAGGCTAGGAAGGCTAACTTTAATGGAATGAGATTGAAACTAGACACTGTAAACTGGATGGAGTTAAACAGCAAAACTGTTGAAGAGAATTTTTTAAAAGCACATTGTTGCAAGTGCATGAGGACTTCATACCTGTTTCCAGCAAAACTAAATCTAGGAAACTGCAGCCAAGGTGGTTTACCATGGACATTAAGAATAGTCAGGAGGAAAAGGCTCTCTTCCACAAATGGAAATTAACTAATGATTTCAAAATAAGCAGCAGTATCTAAGTCTACAGGTTGAGTTAAAAAATAACATTAGACTCATTAAGAGGAATGTAGAAAGGAATACTGCATTGGAGGCTAAGGATGACATTAAAAGTTTCTTCCAATATTTTAACTCCAAAAGAGCTCTAAAAGCTGAAATCATTAATCTGCAGGATAGTAAGGGTGAAAGTGAAAATGACATAGTAAAAGAATTCAATAATTATTTTACACGGGTGTTCACAGTAGAGGACACAAGTAACTTGCCACCACATTACAATTACAGCGTCGTCTATGACCAATACATGTATAAATGAGGCTGATGTGGTACAAAGCCTAGCTAAGCGCAAAATAAATAAATTGCAGGGCCCTGATGGCATCTTATCTATAGTTTTAAAAGAGATGAGGGATATTATTGGCCAACCTTTAACATTACTATTTCAGAAATACTCATCTACTGGTGTGGTACCTTCTGATTGGAAGCATGCTAATATAGCACCCATATTCAAAAAAGGGGATAGAAGTAATTCAGCAAACTATAAGTCAATCAGTTTAACTTGCATAACTGGAAATGTAATGGAAGCTATAATCCAAGGGAAAATGGCAGATTACCTGGATTCAAATAACACTCTGAGGGACAGCCAACATGGATTTAGGAGAGGTAGATCTTGTTTAACTAATCTATTTGAGTTCTTTGAGGAAGCTAGAAGAGAAATTGATCATAAAAAGGCCTACAACATGATCATCTTAGATTTGCAGAAGGCCTTTGATGTTGTCGCCCACAAACGGCTCTTCCTTAAGCTCAAAGCTGCAGGGGTTTTAGGAACTGACAGGAAGCAACGGGTAGTTATTAGAGACACAATGTCACAGTGGGCCTGCATAGTGGGGTACCGCAGGGTTCAATTTTAGTACCACTACTGTTCTTAATTTATATTAATGATAGTGGTTACCAGTTAAGTCTCGGATTGACTATAAAATACTGCTATTAACCTATAAAGCACTGAATGGCCTTGCACCAGAATAACTTAGTGATCTGCTGACCACATACAACCCCCCACGCTTGCTTCGATCTCAAGGTGCGGTATATCTGTTAGTACCTAGGGTAGAAAGAGATACGGCAGGCTGCAGAGCTTTCTCCTACAGAGCCCCTCAGCAGTGGAACGGTCTTCCACCGGATGTGCAGGTTTCAGGCTCACTCTCAATATTCAAGTCTAAACTAAAAACACACCTATTTAGTTTAGCTTATAGGGACACTAGTTCTAGCTCTAGCTAACTTCTCACTCCCAATTATACCTATAGTGTGAGGTGTAGAGCTGGGTGGGGATCGGTGCCATTGGCTTTGGATAAACTGAATTGACAGTGCTGTCACTCTAGCTTCACAATTGCTTGTGGGATTGGAGTGCTGACATTTCAGGGACTCCCCATGCCTGCATTCCCACCTGCCTCTCCCTCCTACTTATGCTGCCATAGCCATATCTGCCAGAGCATTGCACTTCATATTGCACTCATCTACCTTTTAGCACTGCCTATAGTCTCCCTTACTTTGACTAATTGCATTTATTTCCACCACCTTCTCCTGGGGGGTGCTGCCTGGAGCCCTCAATCTATCAAGATGTCCAGCACACCCTGCAACATGTGACGTCGCCACTACCAATGACGACCGTGCATCCAGCTCGCCGTTCTGCCTGTGTCATCTTCCTTGTTTGACCCACTCCCTGCCTTCTGGCTGCCTGGTGATTGGAGGGAGTGGTGGCACCGGCTTGTCATCTCCCCCCTGCTCCCCGTTTGTGTTTCAGATTTAACTGTATTTGACTCTCCCTGCCGGCCCCTGGAGGATGGGCTCCCCCTTTGAGTCTGGTTCCTCCCAAGGTTTCTTCCTTCTAGGCAGTTTTTCCCTTGCCACTGTCACCACTGGGGGCTTTGGGTGGGGATGCTGTAAAGCGCTTTGAGACAATGTAATGTTGTGATAATGCGCTATACAAAAATAAATTTGTTTGTTGTTTGTTTGTTGACACTAATGCATACAGTAAACTGGTTAAATTTACAAACGACACCAAGGTGGGTGGTGTGGCAGATACTAAACTAGCAGCACAGAGGCTACAATATGATCTGGATTTAATTAGCGACTGGGCTGACACCTGGCAGATGAAATTTAACGTAGATAAATGTAAGGTAATCCATGCAGGGAGCAGAAATATAAAGTGCAGATATTTTCAGTGGAACCCATAAAATAAGGTAGCTGATTATGAGAAAGACCTCGGAGTGTATGTTGATGCTTCCATGTCCCACTCTCGCCAGTGTAGGGAAGCAATTAAAAAGGGCAATAGGATGTTAGGTTACATCTCTAGGTGTGTGGAGATTAAGTCAAGGGAGGTGATGCTACGATTATACAATTCCTTGGTAAGACCTCACCTAGAATATTGTGTGCAAGTTTGGTCACCATACCTTAAAAAGGACATTGCTGCCTTGGAAAGGGTGCAACGTAGGGCTACAAGAATGATTCCTGGTCTTAGAGGAATGTCTTATGAGGAAAGGTTAGCTGAGCTGAATCTGTTTAGCCTTGAGCAAAGGAGACTAAGGGGGGACATGATCCAAGTATATAAGATTCTAACAGGTCTGGATGCTTTTCAGCCAAATGGCTATTTCAATATTAGTTTAAATACTAGAACTCGTGGCCATACGTGGAAATTAGTGGGAGAACATTTTAAAACGAATTTGATGAAGCACTTCTTTATACAGTGTGTAGTTAGAGTATGGAATAGTCTTCCTGTTCAAGTAGTGCAGATTAAAACCCTGGGTTCCTTTAAATCAGAGCTAGATAAGATTTTAACAACTCTGAGCTATTAGTTAAGTTCTCCCCAAACTCTCGTTTGTAAATTTCTTGTGTTCTTATTGCTTACCACTTTTTGTCTTAGTATTGCACTGACCTATATGGCTTAGCACAATGCCTTGTGTTGTTTATTATTTTTTCTATTTCATTTATTTTTTTCTGTTTAATTTTTACTGTCATTTTTGAACAGATATTTGTCACACTGTGGACCCTGAGCTCCGCAGTTTTGTCTCTCTGTATACTTGTATATGGCTGAGATGACAACAAAGTTTACTTTGACTTTGACTGAGGCACACAGGGAGTAAAAGTTGCCAACACACTGTTGATTCAATAAGTTTCAAACTTCCTCTGGCATTAAACCAAGCACAAAAACCGTGCACTGAGTGCTTCATGGAATGGGCTTCCATAGCTGAGCAGCTGCATGCAAGCTTCACATCACCAAGCATGATGCCTTGCGTCGGATGGAGTGGAGTATAGCATGCCACTACTAGACTCTGGAGCAGTGGAGTGACAAATTACACTTCTCTGCAGGGCTGTGGAGTCGGTAGATAAATGCTCCGACTCCGACTCCTCAGTTTCTAAATCTTCCGACTCCGACTCCTCTGTATGTATATACTATGCTAATGTATTTTCTACTCTGTCTGCTGCAGTGGCTGTCTCCTCTGTCAGCCAGCCGGAAGTTTAGTGCATTGTGTCACTCACCGGCCAGCTGATCAGCAGAACATAAGAACATAACCATGTTCTTCCACACCTAACTCACCCAACCATGTCTGCTGGCACAGAAAATGGCCTTCCCCATGAACGAGCCTCTGCTGGAGACAGGTAGGGAGATCTGTGTTCTCGGCTCCTTCGGCCCCCTTCACTAGCGCATAGCGAAGGGGAGCCGACGGAGCTGAGAACACACCAGATGATTTTTCAGCCGTTTGACGCGTGATGACTCGTTGAACGGCCGAAAAATCGGCAGTGCATCTGTAAATGTATGGGGGGCTTTAGGCTAGGTTCACAGTTCCCTGTAACAGTGGAACACGACACAATGGAAAGCGGTGCCAGCAGACATGGTTGGGTGAGTTAGGTGTGGAAGAGCTTGACTGGCCACACAGACCCCTGACCTCAACCCTATCTAACACTGTTGTGATGAAGTAGAACAGAGTTTGCAATCTTGACCTTCATGTCCAACTTGTCTGAGGTGTCTAACTTCACAAATGCTGTTTAATGGGCAAAATATAACACGGACACACTTCAAAATCTTGTGGAAAGCCTTCCCTGAAGAGTAGCAGCTGTTGTAGCTGAAAAGGGGGGACCAACTCCATATTGATGCCTATGGATTTAGAATGGGACGTCATAAAAGTTCCTGTAGGTGTAAGGGCAAGGTGTCCCAGTACTTTTGCCCATATACTACACTTGCGATTGGGTGTGAAGACACAGGAAGTGACTTACCGGACATAGCAGTTGTGTAGAGGCTTGGCCTCATGAATGGTAGCCATTCCTGCCGACATGTAGCGATCACGTCGCCGCTCTACTCGTCGTACATTCACAAAGTCTCTGTTATGGGCAGCAGAAACATGGAAAACACTAAGTACAGCGTTGCAGAATGACCACGCAGTTGCATTACCCCTGGTGGAGCCAAGCTGACATACCTGGGGGAGACAACGCCCCCTGCTGCGCCAGAAGAGATGTCATATGACACCAGGGTGTTGTCATCCACACGCTGCAGAATCTGAGAAGTAAGGTGAGTAGGGCCTGGGTTACACATCTCACTTCCCATAAGAGGGGAGATCTAGTTACAGCAATGGTCATTTTAAGTAATGGCAAGGGTCACAGCAAACACCATTTACATAAAATGACGAGGTAGCCAGACAGTAGGGATTACATACAGACCAACTACTTATATGTCAGAGAAAACACAATAAATATAAGTATCACCCCCATGACTGCCCAGCTTCCGGGAGGCACTCTGCTGCCAAGCTGCTCATACAGATCATGACAGTGCTGGCGATAATCATGATGATGATGAAGAGGCGGGACAGTGTGCAGCGTACCTGACAGCCTGAGATTGTCCTGTTCCACTGAACCATCTTCTCCGGCTGCAGAATGACCTCCTGGTAGACAAGCTCTGCAGGGCACTGCATGAAAGCCTATCGGCATGGACATGCATGTCAGAAGTCAGGTTTCCAATCCAAGAGATTTTATGTACAAAAACAGTTTAACACTTAGAAGTGGGCAATGAAATCATTTTAGCATTTAACACTAAACTTTTCCAAATTAATTTTAGTGAATAAAGGCTTTGTCGACACTTGACATTTAGCAACCAACTATAGTTCTATTATGAGAAATTACGGCATTTATACATAAGTTCAGACAGGTGACAGGACTTTAATCATGTGCATTTCCTACAGTAAACACTGAATGTTTCTCCCACTACTCTATAGTCGGCACAGGTTGCCAGTTTGTACAGAGCAACTACTATGCGTTTTCAGGTCAGAACTGGTGATCAGTGGCTGCCTATTACTGGCCCAATAAAAGGTCCTATTTGCTGGCATTCTAAATGCTAAAATGTTTAAGCCAGTGATTTGGTGTAAAGTGTTTCACTACTACATCCTCCTAAAATGTAATTATTTTGTTTCAGCAGCGTCTTCTTTGGATGATAAACACATACAGTTCTGACTATTGGAGCTAATAAAATTATTTTAAAATGTCAAATGCACATTACAGACACTCCAATCTTAATGACCGAGTTCCATTCCAATGACTAGGACGTTCAGTGAATTGGTCGATAGGCCTTTACCCTTTGGGCCTGTACGCTTTACCAATATTTCAGGCATACTGTACTGGTGGTGGGATGATGTCAACCATGTTTAGATATTGTTTTAATGTCACCTTTGCACCATTTTAAACTTTTAAAATTATATTTATAAACAGGAATGCACATAACTGGTACACAAGCACGTATTCACCTTTAAAGCAATACGTGTGAAACACGTTTTCCCTTGCCCGGACGCGGGTCACCGGGGCCCCCCCCTGGAGCCAGGCCTGGGGTTGGGGCTCGATGGCGAGCGCCTGGTGGCCAGGCCTATACCCATGGGGCCTGGTCGGGCACAGCCCGAACAAGGCACGTGGGTCCCCCTTCCAATGGGCTCACCACCCGTAGGAGGGGCCATAGGGGTCGGGTGCATTGTGAGCTGGGCAGTGGCCAAAGGCGGGGACCTTGGCGGTCCGATCCTCGGCTGCAGAAGCTAGCTCTTGGGACATGGAATGTCACCTCTCTGATGGGGAAGGAGCCTGAGCTGGTGCGCAAGGTTGTGAAATTCCGGCTAGATATAGTCGGGCTCACCTCGACGCACGGCTTGGGCTCTGGAACCAGTCTCCTTGAAGGGGATTGGACCCTTTTCCACTCTGGAGTTGCCTGCGAGGAGAGGCGCCGAGCGGGGGTGGGCATACTTATTGCCCCCTGGCTGGGCGCCTGTACATTGGGGTTTACCGCGGTGGACAAGAGGGTAGCCTCCCTTCGCCTTCGGGTGGGGGGACGGGTTCTGACTGTTGTTTGCGCTTATGCGCCGAGCGGCAGTTCAGAGTACCCACCCTTTTTAGAGTCTCTGGAAGGGGTGTTGGAGAGCATTCCTTCTGGGGACTCTCTTGTTCTGCTAGGGGACTTCAATGCTCACGTGGGCAATGACAGTGAGACCTGGAGTGGCGTGATTGGGAGGAACGGCCCCCCCGATCTGAACCCGAGTGGTGTTCTGTTGTTGGACTTCTGTGCTCGCCACGGATTGTCCATAATGAACACCATGTTCAGGCATAAGGGTGTTCATATGTGCACTTGGCACCAGGACACCCTAGGCCGCAGTTCGATGATCGACTTTGTAGTCGTGTCGTCGGACTTGCGGCCGCATGTCTTGGACACTCGGGTGAAGAGAGGGGCGGAGCTGTCAACTGATCACTACCTGGTGGTGGGTTGGCTCCGCTGGTGGGGGAGGAAGCCGGCCAGGCCTGGCAGGCCCAAGCGTATAGTGAGGGTCTGCTGGGAACGTCTGGCTGAATCCCCTGTCAGGAGGAGTTTCAACTCCTACCTCCGGCAGAACTTTTCCCATGTCCCGGGGGAGGCGGGGGACATTGAGTCCGAATGGGCCATGTTCCGTGCCTCCATTGTGGAGGCGGCTGACCGGAGCTGTGGCCGTAAGGTGGTCGGTGCCTGTCGCGGCGGCAATCCGCGAACCCGCTGGTGGACACCAGTGGTGAGGGATGCCGTCAAGCTGAAGAAGGAGTCCTATCGGGCCTATTTAGCCTGTGGGACTCCAGAGGCAGCTGACGGGTACCGGCAGGCCAAGCGGGATGCGGCTTCGGCGGTCGCTGAGGCAAAAACTCGGGTTTGGGAGGAGTTTGGTGAGGCCATGGAAAACGACTTCCGGACGGCTTCGAGGCGATTCTGGTCCACCATCCGGCGGCTCCGGGTGGGAAAGCGGTGTAACATCATCAACACTGTTTATGGTGGGGATGGGGTGCTGCTGACCTCAACCCGGGACGTTTTGGGTCGGTGGAGGGAATACTTCGAAGACCTCCTCAATCCCACCGACACGCCTTCCGATGTGGAAGCAGAGTATGGGGACTTGGGTGTGGACTCCCCTATCTCGGGGGCGGAGGTCGCTGAGGTGGTTAAAAAGCTCCTCGGTGGCCGAGCCCCGGGGGTGGATGAGATCCGCCCAGAGTTCCTGAAGGCTCTGGATGCTGTAGGGCAGTCTTGGTTGACACGCATCTGCAGCATCGCGTGGACATCGGGGGCAGTGCCTCTGGACTGGCAGACCGGGGTGGTGGTCCCCCTCTTCAAGAAAGGGGACCAGAGGGTGTGCTCCAACTATAGGGGGATCACACTCCTCAGCCTCCCTGGTAAGGTCTATTCGGGGGTTCTGGAGAGGAGGGTCCGCCGGATTGTCGAACCTCGGATTCAGGAGGAGCAGTGTGGTTTTCGCCCCGGCCGTGGAACAGTGGACCAGCTCTATACTCTCCGCAGGGTTCTGGAGGGTTCATGGGAGTTTGCCCAACCAGTCTACATGTGTTTTGTGGACTTGGAGAAGGCATTCGACCGTGTCCCTCGGGCAGTCCTGTGGGGGGTGCTCCGGGAGTGGGGGGTGCTCCGGGAGTATGGGGTGCCGGGCTTCCTTTTAAGGGCTGTTCGGTCCCTGTATGACCGGTGCCAGAGTCTGGTCCGCATGAGCGGCAATAAGTCGGACTTGTTTCCGGTGAGGGTTGGACTCCGTCAGGGCTGTCCTTTGTCACCGATTCTGTTCATAACTTTTATGGACAGAATTTCTAGGCGCAGCCAGGGCGTTGAGGGTGTCCGGTTTGGTGACCTCAGGATTAGGTCTCTGCTTTTTGCAGATGATGTGGTCCTGTTGGCCTCATCAGACCGTGACCTTTGGCTCTCGCTGGGACAGTTCGCAGCCGAGTGTGAAGCGGCTGGGATGAGAATCAGCACCTCCAAATCCGAGACCATGGTCCTCAGCCGGAAAAGGGTAGAATGCTCTCTCCTGGTCGGGGATGGGATCCTTCCCCAAGTGGAGGAGTTTAAGTATCTCGGGGTCTTGTTCACGAGTGGGGGGACGATGGAGCGGGAGGTCGACAGGCGGATCGGTGCGGCGTCCGCAGTGATGCGGGCGCTGCATCGGTCTGTCATGGTGAAGAAGGAGCTGAGCCAAAAGGCGAAGCTCTCGATTTACCAGTCGATCTACGTTCCTACCCTCACCTATGGTCACGAGCTGTAGGTAGTGACCGAAAGAACGAGATCGCGAGTGCAAGCGGCCGAAATGAGTTTCCTCCGCAGGGTGGCTGGGCTCTCCCTTAGAGATAGGGTGAGGAGCTCGGTCATTCGGGAGGGACTCAGAGTAGAGCCGCTGCTCCTCCGCATTGAGAGGAGTCAGATGAGGTGGCTCGGGTATCTGATTAGGATGCCTCCTGGGCGCCTCCCTGGTGAGGTGTTCCGGGCATGTCCCACTGGGAGGAGGCCCCGGGGAAGACCCAGGACACGCTGGAGGGACTATGTCTCTCGGCTGGCCTGGGAACGCCTCGGGATTCCCCCAGAGGAGCTGGAGGAAGTGGCCGGGGAGAGGGAAGTCTGGGTTTCCCTGCTGAGACTGCTGCCCCCGCGACCCGACCTCGGATAAGCGGGAGAAAATGGATGGATGGATGGACGTGTGAAAATCAATTGTTGTATCAGCCCAAATGCATACTTTTTTATGTCTATTGATATAACAAGAAATTATTGCACATTTTAACCTTTATATTCTAATTCGTACATTATTTGCGGTATAAAAGGTTAAAATACACAGCAATTTCTTGTCATAGCAGCACAAATGCACATAAAATACGTTAATGTTACAACAATCTCTTGCTCCACATTTCGCTTTTAAAGGTGAATGTGAACTTGCATATCAGTTATATGTACATGGGTGTAAATTATAAGGGGGCTAGAGTGGTTGTAACCCCCGCCCCCAATAAAACCAACCAATACAACCCCTGGGATACCCTCAACTCCCCAAATGTTCAACCCAAAGTTATGCTCTTGTATGTGCATCCCTGTTTATAAACGTTTATATAGTACTGTATAGTGCAGTAAACAGAACAGAGGAAATCAGCACTAATTGTTGCATTGCTACATTAATTAGGTTTGCATACTGTAAATATAGGTAATCGTGTTTGTTTATTCTGAATAAAGAAAAACTCTAAAAGGTCTAAACTCCAGCTTCATAACTTTATTTGCTTTAATCTGCATAATTCCTTGATGCTAATATGCCACTCTGCCATTTCCATGCCCAAAGTTCTCATACAGTGTACAATACCGATAGGTCGGAGAGGTCATAGACTGTCTGTATTGCCCTGTTCAGGCAGTCTCCAGGTTACGAACTAGAGCCTAAGTCTGTCTTTAAGTCGAATTTGTAGATAAATAATATAGTGCATGATAATAATTATACGGTAATAATAGCAACTACATATAGTACTGTACCTCGAGTAAATAAACTGCCGCTGCTGCGCAATGTTTTCACGAGCGTCACAAAGTAATATTTGTGTATGTTATTACGAACCGTTGTATGTAACCTTAAGTTTTAATATGACAGCCTTTATCGTAGTTTGTTCGTATGTATGAGTTGTCTGTAAGTCGGATGTTATTAACCTGGGGATGGGCTGAAAGAAGTCAAACGTATATACACTGCCCGGCCAAAAAAAAGTCCCCATTTCAATTTAATTGGCAAATACTTAAAAAGCCAATGACTGAATCATTATTACAGCTCAGCAATGTTATGCAGCAATAAAGTGAAGTCAACTGAGTACCTGAATATACTGACTGGCCAGGTTAACCCTCCATGCATCATGAATGGATTTTTTATTTCCTGATGTCACGGGTATATTCCAGGGCGAGAAAACCAAGATTAGTCAGGCTCGAATTGTCAAAGAGTGGTTCAGTAGCATGAGGATTGATTTTCACACATGAATTGATCAATTGGCCACTTCAGAGTCTTGACCTTAGCTCCAATGAAAGTCTTTGAGATGTACTAAAGAAGACTTCATGGAGTGATTCAACTCACTTTGTCAATATAAGACCTCGGTGAGAAATGGATGCAAATATGGAAGAAACAAAATGCAGATATGTTGCATAAACTTGTGGAAACAATGCCATGACAAATGTATGCCATAATCAAAGCTAAAGGCAGTCCATCGCAAAATTCAAATAGCGACTTTGTTTTTTTTGGCCGGGCAGCGTATTTTGTCAGTACCTTTAGAGTTCTGGATGGAAATGTGCCGGAGATATTTTTTTGGTGAAACTAATGTGACAGGTTTTCCCTGGATATTGCGTTATTACGCATGCAGTTTCTATCAATAAAAATCAGTTTTATAGAAATGCAATGACCACAAGTTATTTTGCTAAAGTTATTGACACATATTTTCGTTTTGTTGGCAAGAATATACACGTTTCCAAGTGGATGAAAACATAGTTTTCATAGTGTCACACAGGGGATTCAAAGCATGATGGACCTGCCATCTCCTGCCCGCATTGTAGCAGAAGGTTTACCTTGAGAATGAAGGTCTTCCCATAGAAAGGTATCTCCAGGGAGTACACGGCATCACCATACTCCTGACAAGACACAAAACAAGTGTTTGGTTTCCAAAAAAATGAATTATTGAAAGCTAAAATTTCTACAGTGTCTAAGAATAAGTCACATACACCACTTGATTTGGATAAAAAAAATACAAACACACAGGCCCACCCTCATCTCTCTGCACTCACATTGTCCTTCTCAAACTTCCAGTTCTCTTCCTGCATCAGGATCTGCTCCACCACCGCCATGGCCTCCCGGCCCTGCCGCACAAACTCCTTCTCCTGTCAGAACAGGGAGATGGCGCTAATGCTACATGGGGCTCAAGGAGTAAGGGTAAATACAGCAAACACCACTAAAGCATAGTATGGAGTATCTCTGATGAGTGTCTTAGCTGAACTAGGACTCAAGTCTAGACATATTCACACAAGGTAGAGACAAGACAGGACACAGCAGGAACACAGCATGGGATGGCAGGTGTGCCACACAGATAAATCAGCCTTCTATCCATCGTATATCACAACATGACTGTCCATAACTCTCCTTCCTAAAGCAGTACCTCAGTTTTACACTATTTAAGTTTATATCAATACCAGCGAGGTAACTGTTATGCCACCTGCTGGCAGTTAACCAACACTGATTGACTGATGTATGGCCTCACTGCGCTTTTAACAGCCAAGTGAGAGGGGCCTCCTCAGAAGCACTGATGAATAACAGTTATGTTTTAGTTTGAAGTTATTTTAAACATCACACAGGAAAGTTTAAGGTAAGGCCATCATAATCTCATTCTGCAGACGGTTTTGTCAGAAGGAAAAATTTACAACGGTAACCATTTAAACAGACAAATCTTTCACTGAAGAGAATTACAGGATACAAGTTGCCATATATTTAAAGCCAAATATTTTTTGTCCAAGGCCTAGGCGCCAGCCAAAAGGAGCTGGCTGCTCCTCCGACTGAAGTGTTATTTCGACTGTTTAATACAGTTTTGCTTTTGCCATGTCTTTATAAATAAACCATGTGAAAAATGTTCATTCTGGAGCCCTTATTTTAGGGTGTCTACAGAAATCTTGATATGAAATTTAAGACTTTAAGGCCTTTTTATTGCCACTTCAAGATGAAACTGTAAGCGTAAACATCCATCCATTTTCCAACCTGCTTATCCTTCTGGGTCGTGGGGGGTCTGGAGCCTATCCCAGAAGCTACGTGCACGAGGCAGGAAACAACCCAGGATGGGGGGCAAACTCACGCATGCACACCTATGGGCAATTCAGTAACTCCAATTAGCCTCAGCATGTCTTTGGACTGTGGGGGGGGGGAAACCAGAGTACCCGGAGGAAACCCCACGACGACATGGGGAGAACATGCAAGTTCCGCACACATGTGACCCAGGCGGAGACTCAAACCTGGGTCCCAGACGTGTGAACCAACAGTGCTAACCACCGCACCACCGTGCCGCCCTATTAAGCGTAAACCTGTTTTAGCAGAATCAATACACATACATTTACACTAAAGTGACTACACCCACTGTTCATTCAACATTGTATTAAAAATAGTCCAACAACTGATGTGTGAAGAATAAATCAAAACTTTCCAATGTGATGATCAAGGCATGGGTGCCTCAATTATGAGAAATCCTCCTACCAATAAACTTCTCTCAAAACAGAGGAACAACTGACTCAGCTTTAAGACATTTAATGTCTTTTTCTCCAAATTTACAAGCATATTAAGAGGCAAATTTAACAGATTCTTGAAAATTTTGATTTACACATTCCTATGGATTGCAGCTTCAAAGACAATGCCAAAGACGAGATACATAGCTAACGTGTGTTCTGATAGCTGCATACAGCCCATGCTATTTTAGCACTAATTATTGAAGTTACACACACACACACACACAAATACCAAAAGCAATCATCAAAATTAAAGAATATACCACGAAGCAAGATTAACATTCAATATTCCTTTTTCAATCTCACCCTCACACTTTTTAATTAAACCCAGATTGTTTTCTTAAATAAAACTAACATTTACATTGTAGGGACCTTAAAAATTTCCCAACAAGGTAAGAAATAAGACATATCACTACATTTTCACTACATATGAGAGCTCCTACATATTCAATGAAAGGAGGCCAGAAATAGTGAAATGGGTTAGGTTTTTCTTATTTATTTATCCAACTGAATGTTGCAACTACACCATTTAGTCATCTTCATGTACCCAAGACTTTGGTGATCAGATATCTGGGATCAAAACAAACTGGCACCATTGCTTACTATGTACTTTTATAATGTTTCTGCAAGTGTTCCAAACTGCATTTCGCAATGTCTATACTTTGATGTCAAATTACAAACTTAACATAAATTATATATTTACAATATACATTAAAATTGAGTTGCCTATAGGGACTCTAGTCCTAGCTTAAGCTAATTGTTCACTCCCAGTTAGACCTGTAGTGTGAGGTGTAGAGCTGGGTGGGGATCGGTGCCACTGGCTTTGGATAAACTGAATTGACAGTGCTGTCACTCTAGCTTTACAACTGCTAGTGGGATTGGAGTGCAGACATTTCAGGGACTCCCCATGCCTGCATTCCCACTTGCCATATCTGCCGGAGCTTACACATTGCACTTACATATTGCACTCACCTGTTAGCACTGCCTATAGTCTCCCCTACTTTGACTAATTGCATTTATTTCCACCACCTTCTCCTGGGGTATGCTGCCTGGAGACCCCAAATTATCAAGATATCCACACCCTGCTACGTGCGACATCCCCACTTCCCATGACATCCATCCGTCTAGCTCGCCCTTCTGCCTGTGTCGTCCTCCATGTATGCCCAGCTGCCATACTACTGGTTGCCTGGCGTTCTAAAGGAGCACCAGCACCGGCTTGTTATCACCTCCCTGCTTCCCGGTTGTGACTCAAATTTTATGACTCAGACAGTGCGACTTGGCACTTAGCCATCTCGCCGATTTGACTTTCCCTGCTGGCCCCAGGAGAATGGGCTCCCCCTTTGAGTCTGGTCCCTCCCAAGGTTTCTTGCTTCTAGGGAGTTTTTCCTTGCCACTGTCGCCTCTGGCTTACTCAGTGGGGGCTTTGGGCAGGGATGCTGTAAAGCGCTTTGAGACAATGTAATGTGAAAACGCGCTATACAAAAATAAATTTGTTGTTGTTTGATCGGTGCACCACTACTTAAAAGCATGCAGAAATGGGTTAGTAAAATTCTTGGTCTGAGGTTCTGCAGTTGTGGCCAAATGTTGAGAATGACACAAGTATTGGTTTTCACAAAGCCTGCTGCCTCAGTTTATATGATGGCCTTGCCCTCGTCAACACTTACCTATGTTAACGAGAGAATCACTGAAATGATGTCAGCAGGTCCTTTTGTGGCAGGGCTGAAATGCAGTGGAAATAGTTTTTTGGTTCATTTTCATGGCAAGGAGGGAGTTTGCAATTAATTGCAATTCATCTGATCACTATTAACATTATGGAGTATATGCAAATTGCCGCCACAAAAACTGAGGCAGCAAACTTTGTGAAAAACAATACTTGTGTCATTCTCATAACTTTTGGCCACAACTGGATGCATTCTCGGATAGTGCACTAACAGACAGACGGCATCATCTGTATCTTGGCTTTGCCCAAAAGATATTGATTATAGGTTACATATAAATAAATAAAACACAAATTTTAATATAATAAGCTTAATAGCAGTCCATTACTAAGTACTAGCTGTCAGATGTTCTTACCCAAAAGACTTACTGTAGTGAAATTCTGAGCAACCTTTAAACATATGAAATATTTTTCAACATCAGACTAAAATATGTTTATAACCTCAAAAAAATGAAGACCTAGTAAACTTAAATTTAAGACTTTTCAAGGCCTTAATTGCTTCAACTCAAATTTAAGACTTTTTAATACACCGTGGACACCTTGTATTTATCTAGCTTGTTTCTAGGTGATGAGGATGGACTGAACCTCACCTGGACAGTGACCGCTCTCCGCCCTAGTCCCTCCTCATCCAGCTCCTCATCTGAACCTACAGAATAGCATAGTGAACAGGATACTTTATTAATCAATCCATTTTCTATACCCGCTTGGCCGATGCAGGGTCATGGGGGTCCAGAGGGGTATGGCAAAGAATAAACCAGAATGGGGCACCAACCAATCGCAGGGCACACACCATTCAGACACAGATCCACACCTACAGGCAGTTGGGCAACATCAATTAACCTTAGCAAGTTTTTGGACTGTAGACCCAGAGAACCCGGAAGAACCCCCATGATGACACGGGGAGAAACATGCCAAATCCTTACACCTAGAGGTGTGAGGCAACAGTGCTAGGCATTGCGCTGCCCACTTTACTCATTCCTGTGGGGAAATTGTTATTTCACCTATCCCATCTTGTTTAACTTGAGACACACAGATATATACACACGTGGACAAAATTATTGGTACCCTTCGGTCAATGAAAGAAAAACTCACAACGGTCACAGAAATAACTTTAATCTGACAAAAGTAACAATAAATAAAAATTCTATGAAATTTAACCAATGAAAGTCAGACATAGCTTTTCAACCATGCTTCAACAGAATTATTTAAAAAAATAAACTCATGGAATAGGCCGGGACAAAAATGATGGTACCCCTAACTTAATATTTTGTTGCACAACCTTTTGAGGCAATCACTGCAATCAAATGATTCCCGTAACTGTCAATGAGACTTCTGCACCTCTCAGCAGGTATTTTGGCCCACTCCTCATGAGCAAACTGCTCCAGTTGTCTCAGGTTTGAAGGGCGCCTCAGGTTTTTAAGGGTGTTTTTAGCTGTGTGTTTTGGGTCATTGTCCTGTTGCAAGACCCATGACCTGCAACTGAGACCAAGCTTTCTGACACTGGCCAGCACATTTCTCTCTAGAATTCCTTGATAGTCTTGAGATTTCATTGTACTCTGCACAGATTCAAGACACCCTGTGCCAGATGCAGCAAAGCAGCCCCAGAACATAACAGAGCCTCCTCCATGTTTCATACTAGGGACAGTGTTCTTTTCTTGATACGCTTCATTTTTCCGTCTGTGAACATAGAGCTGATGTGCCTTGGCAAAAAGTTCCATTTTTGTCTCATCTGTCCATAGGACATTCTCCCAGAAGCTTTGTGGCTTGTCAACATAGTTTGGCAAATTCCAGTTCGGCTTTTTTATGATTTGTTTTCAACAATGGTGTCCTCCTTGGTTGTCTCCCATGAAGTCCACTTTGGCTCAAACAACGACGGATGGTGCGATCTGACACTGATGTTCCTTGAGCTTGAAGTTCACCAGAAGTTTTTCTTCTCTTCAGAAGTTTTTCTGGGCTCTTTTGTTACCATTCGTTTTATCCATCTCTTTGATTTGTCATCAATTTTCCTCCTGCGGCCATGTCCAGGGAGGTTGGCTACAGTCCCATGGATTTTAAATTTCTGAATAATATGTGCAACTGTAGTCACAGGAACATGCTTCGAGATGGCCTTATAGCCTTTACCTTTAACATGCTTGTCTATAATTTTCTTTCTAATCTCCTGAGACAACTCTTTCCTTCGCTTCCTCTGGTCCATGTTGAGTGTGGTACACACCATGCCACCAAACAACACAGTGACTACCTGGAGCCCTATATATTGGCCAACTGACTGATAAGATTGTAGACACCTGTGATGCTAATTAGTGGACACACCTTGAATTAACATGTCCCTTTGGTCACATTATTTTCAGTCTTTTCTAGGGGTACCATTATTTTTGTCCAGGCCTGTTTCATGAGTTTATTTTTTTAAATAATTCTGTTGAAGCATGGTTGAAAAGCAATATCTGACTTTCATTGGTTAAATTTCATAGAATTTTTATTTATTATTACTTTTGTCAGATTAAAGTTATTTCTGTGACCATTGTGAGCTTTTCTTTCATTGACCGAAGGGTACCAACAATTTTGTCCACGTGTGTATATATATAAGGGCTGTCAAAATTAACGGGTTAACGCGGATTAATCCATCATCATGATTAATCTGATTAAAATTTTAAAAGAAATTAACCCATCTGCAGTGCAGAATGATTCGAAATCACTGAAATGTCTCTGTCAACCTATTTCGGGTAGTTTTAGTGCGTTCCATTTCCCCTCGGAACTTGTATTCCGAGTCGGATTCCGGAGTATTGAAGCCGGAAGTGACTACATGCGCTCCCGTTTCTCGGACATCCGATAAATATCTCGGAGCAGCACAGAGGATCCCGAGTTCAGAATCCAAGATGGCTGCGCCTTTTATCAACAGAAGGGAAAGTTGTAGTCTTATACTGTTTAAGCACTACTTCTCATTTGTGGCTCATTAAATCGGTCACACATGCTATACCGTCCAACTTATCTGTGGATGTGTTGCTATGGAGTTTTATATGTAAAGCACCGCACGTAATGTGTTATCAACTGATATTGCTAACAATGGCAATTAACCGGGCTAGAATTGGACTTCATGATTAGTTGGATTATTTGTCAGATTTACGGTAGTTTGTGCTAATTGTAAGCGAACGAAGATAAAGACCATTTAAACTGAGGTACCTTAAATCCGACAAGTTGTCCGGCTAAGCAAAAAATCTTGCTTTTTGATATGGGTCCATGGTATTGCACTTCTGTGCAGGGCTGTGGAGTCGGAGTCTGAGTCGGAGTCGAGGAGTCGGAGACAATTTTGGGTACCTAGAGTCGGAGTCGGCAAAAAGTTAACCGACTCCGACTCCTACTAAATTTAAATGGGAATTAAAAAAGTAAGTTGAAATGTCCCAATTCACAAACAGTCATAATGAACTACTTCTCTGCTGTAAGAATAAAGCCCAATGCATGCAGTGCATAATGTTACCACAAAACGAACATGTCAAGTAACCATGAAGCATGCTTTTCATTGACTGTATGCGTCACTATATGGGATGTAATGCACAGGTAAGGTGCGGCACCGCTTTCCATTGTGTCGTGTTCCACTGTTACAGGGAACTGTGAACCTAGCCTAAAGCCCCCCATACATTTACAGATGCACTGCCGATTTTTCGGCCGTTCAACGAGTCATCACGCATCAAACGGCTGAAAAATCATCAGGTGTGTTCTCAGCTCTGTCGGCTCCCCTTCACTATGCGCTACCCTTGAAACCTTGTTTTCATTGTGTTTGTCTTTAATCTGGCATTATAGTAGAGTGTTGGCTTCCTAGCCAGTAGTTCTGTGGTGAAATACATGTATGTTGCCTTCCTTTCCTTCAATGGATGTAGAAAATACATTAGCATAGTATATACCCACAAACCCACCCACTACTAGCCTTGTTGACCCAATACCCACCAATCTACTTAAGGAAATTGCACCACTGATTAGCACTACATTGTTAAACTTGTTAAACTCATCTCTTAGTCTTGGATATGTTCCTAAATCTTTTAAAATGGCTGTTATTAGACCTATCCTAAAGAAACCAAATCTTGAACCTAGTGACTTAGGAAACTATAGACCCATCTCAAATCTTCCCTTCATTTCTAAAATTCTTGAGAAAGTTGTTGCTCACCAGCTGTCCTCCTTTCTTCAAGATAATAATGCTAACGAGCTATATCAGTCTGGTTTCAGACCCAATCATAGCACAGAAACGGCCTTAGTCTAAGTGATAAACGACTTGCTTATGGCTTCCGACCGTGGCTGTATATCGCTATTATTCTTACTGGATCTAACTGCAGCATTCGATACTGTAGACCATAATATTCTTTTGGACCGGTTGGAAACATTGATTGGCATTAAAGGGACAGCACTACTGTGGTTTCGTTCGTATTTAACTGATCGTTACCAGTTTGTCCATGTAAACAATGAGTCATCCATAGCCACTAAAGTAAGATATGGTGTCCCGCAGGGATCAGTGCTGGGCCCCCTACTGTTCAAACTATATATGCTACCGCTTGGTAACATAATTAGAAATTACAGTGTTAATTTTCATTGTTATGCTGATGATACACAATTGTATATATCTGTTAAACCTAGTGACGCATCCCAGCTCTCTTCTTTAGCAGACTGTCTGCTAGACATCCGTTGTTGGATGGCAAGGAATTTCCTCATGTTAAATACTGAAAAAACTGAGGTTCTTTTAATCGGTCCTAAGGAGGCCCGCAATAAGTTTGTAAACCCCAACCCTAGCGGCCTCCCTACTCAATTTAAAACAGTGGTCAGAAATCTTGGTGTCCTGGTAGACTCCGACCTCTGCTTCAGTGCTCACATAAATAGCATTACCAGTACGGCATTTTATCATCTACGGAACATAGCCAAGCTTCGGAAGTTGCTGTCCTTTCAAGATGCAGAAAAACTAATACATGCCTTTATAACTTCTAGATTGGACTACTGCAATGCCCTCCTTTCGGGTTGTCCATCTGGATCCCTACATAAACTTCAGTTAGTACAAAATGCAGCTGCCAGAGTTCTCACAAAAACAAAAAAATTTGATCACATTAGCCCTATCCTGTCTTCCCTGCACTGGCTACCGGTCAAGTTTAGGATTGACTACAAATTATTACTATTGACTTACAAAACTCTGAATGGCCTTGCACCACAATATCTCAATGATCTTCTGGTCTCTTACAACCCTTTTCGCCTGCTTCGTTCACAAGGAGCAGGATATCTATTAGTCCCTAAAGTAGACAGGGCTATGGCAGGCTGCAGAGCATTCTCTTACAGAGCTCCGCAGCTGTGGAATGGTCTCCCGGCGGATGTGCGGGATTCAGGCACACTCTCGCTTTTCAGGTCTAGATTAAAAACGCACTTGTATAGCTTAGCGTATAGGAAACCTAGTTCTGGTTCCAGCTAGTCCCTCACTCCCAGTCAGACTAACAGTATGAGGTGATGAGCTGGGTGGGGATCAGTGTCATTGGCTTTGGATAAACTGAGGCGTCAGTGCTGTCACTCTAGCTCTACACTAGAGTGCTGATGTTCAGGGAGTCCCCATGCCTGTGTTCCCGCCTGTCTCTCCCTCTTTCTCATGCTGCTATACTCAGATCTGCCGGAGCCTAGACAAATATTGCACTCGATCATTTTGCTTGCACTGCCTCTGATTTCCTCAACTCTAGCTAATACACAATTATTCTTACTTCCTCCCTCACCCCTTCTGGGGTGTGCTCCATGGAGCACAATGTCGTTGAATTTATGCCTCTGCGGCCTGCAAGACAACTACCTCCACCTCCGGCAACTACCCTCCAACCTGCCTGCCCTTGGCTCAACATGAATCCTCGCCATCCATCCTGCGGCTGTGTGTCTATTAATCCTGCCATCGTGCATCAAGCACCACGTGCCTGCACCGGTCGGCCGCTGCATTGAGACATATATTTCAACCCCTGTATTAGCTTAGTCATTTCATCTTGTCTGTATTAGCTTAGTCATTTCATCTTGTTTGTTTGACTCATCTGCTGGCCCCTGGAGGATGGGCTCCCCCTTTGGGTCTGGTTCCTCCCAAGGTTTCTTCCTCTTAGGGAGTTTTTCCTTGCCACCGTTGCCTTTGGCTTACTCAATGGGGGGTCCTTACGAGGCAGAAATGTAAAGCGCATTGAGACAATGTAATGTTGTGATAATGCGCTATATAAATAAAATTGAATTGAATTGAATATACATACAGAGGAGTCGGAGTCGGGGAGTCGTAGTCGGAAGATTTAGAAACTGAGGAGTCGGAGTCGGAGCATTTATCTACCGACTCCACAGCCCTGCTTCTGTGGCAGATGGAATACATCCGACTCATGTTCAAGATGTTCAATAAACATGTTAAGTGCATATATATTCCCTTTTTTCTTGAGTCTGTTTGCTCAGGCAAAATTAAATGTGATTAATATAGATTACAAATGAATGATATTTAATCGTGATTAATCTAAATTAATCCACAGGAACCCTGTGATTAATCTGATTAAAAATTTTAATCATTTGACAGCACTAATAAATATATACATACATACACACACACACACACACACACACACACACACACACACACACACACACACACACACACAGGTGAGTGCAAGAGCTTGGAAGTCTCTCAGGCTGCCAACTCCAGGATTCAAACCTGTGAACGGCATCATGGGCACAAGTCCTAACCTAATAAGCTACACATCACCAAAAAGGGGGACAAAGAAAAGGGAAGTGGTCAGCTGCACCGTGGCCACCCACCCGGGGAACTGTGTACAGTTCTTTTATCAGAGCATGGCGCTCCACAGTACCTGCCAAGGACTCAGGAGGGGAGTAGAACTGCCCATCAGACACAGGCCGGGGGTACAGCAGGGGGCCTTGCTCATGGGATGTACCCAGTGATGCCAAGAATGCTGGGAAGGGAAGAGATCGATCATAGCTTCTGTCTGACCCTTATAACTATAACTCATTGAAATGATGCAGATGGAGAGAGGAGATCAGCATTCTTAAAAAAGTTAACTGAATTTCCACAGAGGACATAATACACAAAGCAAAAAAGAAGTTCCATCCATTCAACTGCTTATAGGCAGCACTGCTGTGGGACCGGGAGCCTATCCCAGACAGCACAGGCCACAAGGCAGGGGATACCCTAGATGGGATTTGCTTCTACAGAGTACATAAATATAAACTCAAATAAATTAATCACACACTGATCAATTCAAAGGTGCCAATTAGCCTAAGTGCCTTTAATTTGATTGCAGAAGAAACTCCAAGCCACACAGGGAGAACATGCAAACTCCTCCCAAGATGTGAGACAAGAGTGCTATCCACTGAGGCACCATAACAGGCATGTTCTACAACACCCCCCATCTCCAACACCACTCTCACCCCTTTCATCCTCAGCCTCCTGGGTGAGCACTTTGAAATCAAGGAACCATGTCTCCAGCCATGCCACCACAAAGGAGGTGATGGGTAGCACATAGCCAAAGGCATTCTGGGATAGCAGCTGCAGTGGAATATGAGCATATTTTAGGCAACTGAGCACAAAGCAGTGAATAATGCAAAACAAAGTTACTCAATTATTGTAAACGTTATTCAGACAATTTTTAATTCATTGTAAAAAGATACTACCTCAATATAGGATTTCTAAGCACAAATTTAATTGCTTTTTAATTTGGTAATTACAACTAGTTAACTGATGTACAGTAATAACAACCAGTAAAATAGGTCATTCAAATACAAAAGGTTTGCCTCCAGAAAGTCCCTTATTTTGAAGGGTTTGTCTTCAACATAGAGTATAAACTGGGAAGTTACTAACAAAGGGCGCTTTTCCACCGCACAAAGTACGGTACTTTCGCTTTTCCATTGACTTCTGGTCGAGTACCAGTTCCGAAAGTTCCAGTACCGAAAGTGCCAAACCAGCAGGGGTACTTCGGTACTTTGGGGTGGGACTTACAAACATATTTGCTGTCGATTGGTTATGCAAAAAGCCTGCCGCTGAAACACAAAATACACACAGCAAACAGCAAGAAACTAAATAAAAAGCAGTAGAAACAAAAATATTTAAAAAGTAAAATGGAAGGATGGACAAACGAGGAAACACAGGCTTTAATCGCCATATGGTCGGATGAACAGATCCAGCGGGATTTGGATGACACGACTCGAAATATAAAAGTATTTGCCGTAATAGCAAGCCGCTTGGAAGAAATGCGAAACACCGAACAATGCCGCTTGAAAATCAAAAAACGTAAGCTGGACTACAGGAAAGTGAAGGATCATAATAACATGTTTGAATTCAGCGAAAGAAATACCGTGTCACGCTTTGTGATGATGTCAGTCAGGGGCAATCACTGATGCTGTCATTTGGCGCTGGTACCAGTTTTTACGCCAGTGGAAAACCGACACAAAAGAAGTACCATACTTTCGGTACTTCATGGAAGTACCGAAAGTACGGTACCTGGTGTGGTGGAAAAGCGCCGAAATAGTCACAGGCAGCACAAATGTGCATTCAAATCCCACAGGAAGGATGCAGATGAAGGACAAAGTCCAGACCCATAACCATGGAGGGGTGAGAAATGAGGAGGGTGTAAGGAAGACACATCACTTACATCAGAGTTGATAACTTTAGCAATGAGGAAGGCACTGGACACCAGAGTGGTGATCTGGCAATAAGAGAAGGGGGGTAAAAATCAGGCCATGGGAGTGAGTGAGTGATGGCCATCTAGCCAGACCCAGCCATTAGAGTATGAGTGTGACTAACAGCAAGCAAGAGGGTCTTACCGCAATGACCCACCAGTGCCTCAGGCGAACAGCAGCATAGGCAATCTGTAGGCACAGAAAGCGGAACACAGCCAGGAGCTGTTGAAAAAAGAAGGGAAGGAAAAATAAAGTGATGTCTGCATTAAAAAGTGTCACCTTTGCCAGTCTTACTGAAAGCTTGTTGAAGGGCGAGCGCTCACAAAGATGTCAAAAAATGACGTCTCAAACTTGTAGTGGATCACCTCCTGTTCCAGGTTCTGCCAGATAGCCTTTGTGATCTGGGTGGGCAAGGAGAATAAGAAAATATAAAAGTGCTGAGAAAGTGAGAGGGGAGGGGCCTAAGGAGGGAGGTTGCAAGGGAAACCAGGGAGCAGGGGAAATAAAGGACCTTTTGAGGTATTGCAAATCTCCCTTAAGATGGAAGACATTGAACATCCAGTTTAACCAAAAACACAGTCATACCAAATGGTTTGAGTATAGCACCACTTTTTGGTCACACCAATGGCCTAGTTTAGACTTTACATTCTCATCTCTGCATGGTACAGATACCATGAATATGACATTAACCTTACTGTGTAGTCTGTTTTGTGCACACCAATTATTAATATAAATAATTTTCTATGAAGATAATTTAACTAACTGATTTTCAGCCAGAGGGGAAAGAGGGAAGAAAGAAACAAGGCTGAGAGACAAAATTAAAAAAAGACAGTAAACAAACTGACATTGAGCTCAATGATCCAGAGCAAGGAGATGAAGAGCAGGTCAAATGTGACGAAAAGGCAGAAGGTCCGGCGCACATCAGAGATGACACGGCGCTCCCCAGGGGCACAGGGTGGGCAGGGGGACGGAGCAGACTGTGAGGCCTGTGAGTAGGAGGCATTGAGGGAAGCGATGGCTGGGAGACTCTCCCCTAGCTCCCCGTACTCCACCCTGCCTGGCATTGTTAACTAGGAGAAGAAAGGCCATGGGGTGTGTGGGTGAAGGGGAGAGGGAGAAAAAGAGAAAGCATAACTGCATCACTGTTAGCCAATGTAATATCTGGCAGAATATGTGAACTTACGAAGCTCCAAGCTACAGTAGAAACCTCAGATACTTTATTGATCCCCATGGGGAAATTAACTTTACGCTTTCCCAACATGCTTTCTGTAGGTGAGAGCTAGCTGGCCACAAAAGGCAGCCACTTAAATCCACACCCAGGGAGCTGGGGGTTAAGGGTGAAGGACCTGCAGAGGCCGGGGTCAAACCGACAACCTTCCAATCACAGGCACAGAGGCTCAGCCGACTGAGCCACATACAGTGAGCAAAAAGCAAAGAAGCTCGATTATAACCTCTCACTTTATCTAAATATTTCATGCCTTCCTCCATCCTCCCCTATCTCTGTGTGCTGGTCTTGAGGTACTCTGGCATTACATGGACCAAATCACACCCTATCTATGTAGGGACCAAGTAATGCATGCAAACATTCTCCAACTCTTTAAACAATAAGATCTTACATTCACAAATTTCTATAACATTCATACAATGCCACGGCAACATTTTTAGGTTAATTGATTTTTTTTTTAATATAGTTCTGTTCCTTCAAAATTCATTACCAAAAAAATCACCAACTCAACGGCTCACAACTAGCAGTTTCATTACTATTTATTTGATTAATTTTTAACCACCAGACCTGTTAAGATATTCTGTTCAGTTATTTGCAGCACAGAAATCTTGATGAAAGGGAAAAAAAATAAGTCTGGGGCACTGATTTTCATTTTTATCCTTGGAAAAAATGCCATATGTATTCTGGAAGACCACACTTGCATTACTTGAATCACTTGCATTACTTTTATGAACTACAAAGTGTTTATCTATGGAGTGTAATTTTCTTTGGTTATTAAAGCCAAGGACTTCCTTGTTCATAAACTAGCAAACTAATGACGAGACAAATAAATAGGCTATGTTCTCGTTCGGAGCTCATCGTTTACATGGCACAGCTTATCAGTTTTATATGGGTTAAATGCAGCTTTTGTGAAGTGAAACATTGTTAACTGAAACAGTGATAAACGTCTTCTAAATGTGCAAACGCAATGTAATATTTCTGTTGCACAATTAGATTGACGGAACTACGTCTTTTCCCCCATTCGAATCGAAGTAAAGAACGGTGCGCGCTCCCGACAGGGGTGCATTTCACGGCAGGGTCGCAGAATTCGGCACAACACCGGCATTTTAGAAAAGTGCCGACTATGGATTCCACCCAGTTCCTTCAGTATTTCATGGTTAACTCGACAGTTTTAATTAACTCTCTGACCTTTAAATAAATCTTAATGCTTTAATTTTTAAAAGTCACACTAAATTGTTATTTTAAATCATGCCTGTACGTGTACACATCACTTAGTGAGAATCGAAATCTGCACTGCATTCGCTAGTCCAACTACTAACATATTATCCAAACAGTTTAAGGAAATCGCAGCATAACAAAGTTACTACAAATATTACCTCCCCTTCCAAATATTACTCTCCGTATTGCAAATACATGCGCACAACATAACTATTTTCTTTAAGAAAACGCTCCCCTTACCCTGTGGGAAACAAAGCTTTTAACTACACTATACACTTTCTTCTGCACCTCCACGTTTCATTCTTACGCTTTTGATTTGAGTTAAAGGCAACCGAAAACGAGTACTTATATAACATCGACAATCAAGTAAACTTCGCTGTTGTAGTTATTTACTCAGCTCCAGTATAACCATGAACCTAAGTGGGTAGAAGAAATCAGATTCGCTCCTACTAGTCCTAGTGCTCCAACTTGCAGTTCTGTTTCTAGTTACAGTAACGCCGCCAATGGCTGCCAGGGAATCAACAACGTCGAGATTTTTACAGTCCAGCTACCTCCTCGATTCAATTGTCAATTAGTCAGCGATAACCTGAATCGAGGGGGAAAAAAGTACCATCTGTGTTCATGTATAATTTAAAATGAATCAACGATTTAAGGCTACTTGACTTTAAGTATTCAAACAAGCTCTCATACATAAGCATAAGCCTTGGAATTATGGGTGTGAATATACTTTGGAAAAAAGGCTACTAGCCAGTACAAAAGCGAAAGGTATATTTTTATTCAATATTACATGACCAACGAATTAGGGTGCAGAAACTTACCTTGTTCACCACATTACTTCTGCATCGTTTTCCGGGACCAAAACAGGAAATATGTAATCGTTACTTCCGCTGGCAGATGGCGTTTAAAATAAAGCCGCCTTAAGAAAAAGAACAGCGACACTCGGGACTTAATGCTACACTACGCATAATGGGGAAACATGACAGTGTGAATTCTGTGGGGACAGTGAAACAGTGGAACATGTAATGATTCATTGTAGGAGGTACCATACCGAAAGGACGGAATTAATACGGAGTCTTGAACGGGAAAAAGTGCAGTACTCACTTGTGGATTTATTACGGAAAAGCTCTGCCGATGTGTGGTTTAAGTTTATTTTTCAGTATTTAAGGGTAACTGGGTTGGATAAAAGAATTTAAGAGTTTTTTTTTTTAGTTTGAGTTTGACTGTCTGATTCACACTCCCTACCGGTTGGTGGCGGTAATGCACCACAGAGTTGTTTGCCAGCCGCCATAAAACAGCAAGCAGAAGAAGAAGAAGAAGAAAAAGAACAGTGACCTTAGCTTATTTTCGAGTTGCACATCGTCCTGTATAGTGGTACCAATAATTTTGCAAATGTTTAGGGGGGATCGGGCAAAGTCTTAAGGGTATCAGATGAAGTTTATATCCTGCTTCGGAAACTGTATTTTTATTGTGCTGGAGGCGTGTATTAGTGATGGCCGATTCGCGAACGAATCGTTTTTTTTAACTCGGTTTTTTTAGTGAACGGGTTGAACCGATTCGTAAGTCTGAACGAATCGATTTTTAAAATTATTTAAAACGTTTTTAAAACTGATCTTTGGCTATTCAACACCCAAAAGCATCCCCCGCGATTTCGGATTTTTCATGTTCCGTCTGCGCTTGTCTTATCACTTTTAGGTTTAGTCTTATGTTCATCACTTACATTCGTCACTTTTGCGTTCGTAGACTTCCGTCTGGTGCCGAGAGCACCCGAACGGCCGAGTACCTGCAGTGGGTTGCACCAGCTAAGCGTAAGTTCGATCTTAGCCTACGATGGACGTAAATTGGCCCTACGTTCGAGTTTACGCACTACTAAAAAATAATCCGTTGCACCATGCTCTTAGTTTCAACGTAGTACTAAGTTATATAGTAAATTTTACACTACCTTAACATTAGGTGTAAAGTCCATCGTAAGAAAGACGTTAAAAAGTGGTGAAAATGGCTATCCGTTTTGAACGGTGGGAAGACGAAATTAAACGCGGTTTACGTCGAGAAAGAGTCATTCGTGACCGATTACATCCCTTTGAAGAATTTGATGATGTTGATCTGTATACTCGGTTTCGTTTTCGCCGTGCCGAATTACAAAAAATTACCGATCTGTTAGCTGCTGATCTACAGCATGGTACTGACAGAAACGGAGCCCTCAGTCCGGCTTTACAAGTATGTCTGGCACCTAGGTACTTTGCCACCGGCTCTTTTCAAAGTCTTGTGGGCGACTCGATGCATGTACACAAGTCCACCGTGTGCAGAGCCGTGAGAGCAGTGGCAGTGTCACTGAATAAACACATAAACACGTACGTGCACTTTCCTCTGCTGCCTGTGCAACAAAACACAACCCGTCAGAAGTTTTTTCAGATCGCCGGTTTTTCAGATGTGTTAGGATGTGTGGATGGCACGCACTTCAAGATAAAAACACCCAGCGACCACGAAATTGACTATGTCAACAGAAAGGGCTACCACTCTATAAACGCACAAATTGTCTGTGACGCCGACATTATTATCACAAACTGCGTGATCAAGTGGCCAGGCTCGAAACACGACAGTTACATCCTCAGACAGTCTAGGCTTAGTTCAGACTTTGAAGAAGGAAGATATTCTGGAAGGTTGCTGGGTGACTCCGGATATCCCTTAAGAATATAGTTAATGACACCTTACCTTAGCCCATCAAATCAGCAGCAGGAGCGCTACAATGTAGCACACGGCAGAACAAGGAATGTGGTGGAACGTTGCATAGGTGTCCTGAAGAAATGGTGGGCTTGTTTGCACAGAGGTGATTAGGTTTATAGTCTGTTTACATTAATGCCTACAAAACTGCTATTCAGAACAAATAATGTCTAGGTAAATAAGCTATGCCTAACCTCTATAATTTATGGTGCAACCATTTTGTCACTGACAGGTATAATAATGGAGCCAGACAGAGCTGCTGTAGTAGCAGGTGCCTGTGTTGTTCTCCACAACATGGCCATAGCTTGGAAGGTACCTCTGGTGGAGGATGGATGTGAGGTGGATGGGGACTTAGACATTCCCCTGCACAATGAGATCGACCTACCAGCTGAAGCAGCAGCTGCTCGTGACTACCTCGCAGCATCCTACTTTGGATAATTAGAGCAGACCTAGGCCTGCTACAATAAACAGCATACAATCCCCTTAATTCAGTTCTGCAATTAATACTAATAACTAATTTAAATTATGAGGACACAAAATAAAACATGGTTATGGTTCGAGCCCCAGCCTCAGCAGAAGTCACCTGTCTATGGGCCATTGAGAAAGGACCTTATCACCAAGCTCCAAGGATGCTGTGTGCTGGCTGATCCTGCACTGTGACTCCCAAGCTTGCTCTCACCTGTATATGTGCCAGTGTGTCTTATGGAGAGCAAGATGGAGTAGGTGAAGTTAAGCATTCCAATGTTCTTATGCAAATGGAAAACAGAGGATCATTTCATTTCAGTTATCATACAATGACATTATTAATAGTCAATCACAACTCTTGCAATGAAAATATTTAAGATTTATTTGATTTCCAAGTAACACTATTAAGAATGAAAGATTATATAACTTTCTAGGGCTCATTCATAACAAAGGTATATCCCTTGGTTTTCAGTTCTTCTTGCAATTTTAATATTTCTAAATTTAGTTTTATTTTTTCCATGTCAATTTTCTCTTTTTCTGAATTAATTTTTAAAGTTTCTGCTTTAATTTTTTCAATTTCAACTTTATACAATTGACATTAAAGGGCCTCTGCATCCACAATCTCTGGCCGTGGCTTGGATAGCCTGACACGCTTTTGCTGGTGGTGGTGGAGGGCTGCATGCTGGCTCTGCAGGTGGAATTAGTGGCAGTGGTATGAGAAATGCAGGGGTATCTGGACATGGGTGTGGAGGTGACTGCGATACTGGAGTTGGGGGTGAGCAGGGAGTGGGCACCTGCACTGCCAGCCCAGTTTCAATCCCGCCTCCTACAATTCCCACGAGTGATGGGGAATCCTCCCCAACAATGTCAAGAATTAAGGAGGAGTATGGCCCCACATCTGGCTTTGGCCCGCCTCCAGTTCGTGCTGTTTTGGGGAAGTCCTCTGCTGCCTGCATTAGGGCTGGACCAGAATATTCGAATATTCGTTTGGAGGGATGGCATTCGAGTTTTCATTTTGAGATTCGAATATTCTGAAAAAAAAAACACGTGACATCGATCCCTGCGAAACGGTTCTCATTCGCGCTTAAATGACTAGCCCTTGCGGCAACGCCAACATCGTGATTTACTCATGGGCGTAAATTTCATTTAACAGTAGGGGGGGACAATAAATATAAAATTTCTCATGAGCAATTTTTGAAGGGGACACAAATAATACAGTGAAATTGTACTTATAAAGATATGTCCCCACAATGAAAAACTTAGCTTCTATCATTATTATTGTAGCATGGAGACCACGTCATTATGGTTATTTTCAAAGTTTTTCTCAGGTTCAATGACAAAGCAGATTTTTCTTCAAAACTATTTATTGCATTGTTTGTTATGTTGTTTACAGTCAAGCCATCAACATACAATAAAATTTAAACATGACTGTTTAAATGCATAATAGATATTGATTAAACAAAAAAAATACAGTGGGGTCAGTTCAGACGTAGCACAGTGCTCATTTAGTAAATGCACAGCTAAACAATATGCTAATTGTGGCCGTTAATGTTAAGTTAACATTATGCCAAGTCGTCACAAATAAAACAATGCATGGGAAACGGCTTTGGCGTGTTAGTTGCAGTGCACTATGCAACAAGCTATTGTAAACAAGCTAACGTTAACTAGATAAGTAATATTTTAATCACTAATATAGCAGATTCGTGGAAAATTACATCGGTAATCAGCATTTTTGCCGCAACTAATTTATGAGAGAATACATTAAAGAGAATCGCTTTATTTAAAGTGAATAAAATACCCTACTTACTGGAATTCAACATTAATTGAGCCGCAGCCACACACCTGATTCATGTGTGTAGAGTAGGTGAGATGACCTGGGAAAGCAGGCAGTTGGCCAAACCACTGTGAGGAAGGGGAGGGGGAACTCAACTGTTTCTAAATGCATTTTTTGCGTTTGTTTTTTTTTCTACTTACAGAATCATTTTAGGTATACATACATATATTTTTCACAATAGTGCAATTTTTTTTTTTAATAATTTTTTTTGGGGGGACAACCCTCGGATAGGGGGGGACATGTCCCCTCCGTCCCCCCCGGGATTTACGCCAATGGATTTACTTTATCTCAGAGAGAAGACAAAAATGCCGAAGATCTCAGTTGTGTGGGAGCACTTTAAATTGACTGAAGACAAAACAAAGGCAGTGTATCAAATATGCGATTTGAAACTGGCCTACCACTACAGCACAACAAGTTGTTTTCTGTTTTTATTCTATAAGGGAATTCATTTAATTTTATTTAAACTGTTCATTAATTAAAATGTGTGATTTTATTGAACGTATGCTGCTGCCGTGTTCTTTATTTATTAAATTCGTTGAACTTCGTTAATTGATAAATGTTGGGCTACCTTATTTAAAGTATTGCTCTAAAAGACCTGTTATTGTTTTGTATTATAGTGCAGTGTACGTTCTTAAATAATATAAACCCTGCCCGGGCCTCATGTAGGGCCCGGCTTTCGGCTCGTGCTGTTCTGTCATTTATTAAAATTTTAATCATTCTGAAAGTGTCGCGACTTGCCTGTATCCATATTACACAAAAATGCGACTTTGCACTCCCTTGCGTCCGCAGCAGTTGGATGAACGGTTCTCGACATAAAAATGCCACAGACAGACACACACACAGAGATTCCTGCCTTTATTGGAGATAAGAATATATTCAGCCCCCTCCCACCGAAGCTTCGAATATTCGATGTTGATCACTACCGAATACTCGAAGCTCAAAAAATGGTATTCGGACCAGCCCTAGCCTGCATCTTGAGGTCACTCCACTTCTTCCTAACCTCTCTGACGTCCCTCTGCCTCACTCCCTTAGCATTTACAGCCTCAGTAATGTCCTCCCATATCTGCTGCTTCCTTTTGTTTGTTATAAAATTATTGAATTTGGATTCTAATGTCAATTTATGTGCTCTGTATTTCGTAAGGAGAATTATGACCTCTTCGTGCGTGAAATTTTTCCTTTCTCGGCCTACGGTCTGACATTTTTCTAAAAAAAAAAAATAATCAACATCTTCAGGTTAACAAACACCCTCACCTCATCTCTGGGGTCAATTTCACATGAAAGAAATATATACTAATAGGTAAAAAATTTACCATTCGTGTCTCTGTGGAGATCTCGACCTCTGTGAAACTGGACCTCTGCTGCCATTATATGGTAAAGAAAAGTTACCCAGTGTAATGTAAAGGATGGCCCTTCGTAGTGAAACAGGTGGAGTATATTAGTCAGTGTGAAAATTATTATAGTCTATAACGTTAAGTGCCAGGGTGAATTTGACTCCAAAACAGCACAATAAGATTGGCGATACATGACCCATTAATTGTTTAATAAAACTTCTTATCTGAAGTAGATATAGGGTAGTACAACGTTCAGACATCATTTTAATACACTTCTACCTTTTCCGCTGATTGAAGACAAGTTCCGCGGCTTGATATGACCAGTCTGCTAACGTTAGCTGGCAATCTAGACGAAGTCGTTGCCCTACCGTTATTTTTTTTTTATATTGCCCACCACCACACCCCTCTTCGGAGGACAACTTTATTTTACATTACATTCAAGAGCAAAGAGTGTGGCCGCTCCGAACTCACCAGTACCGTGAAAAAAGGAAAGAAAAAAAAGAAAAACGGGGGGATACAGAAACAACAAGCGTAACAATAACAGGCATCAATCAACATGGGGAGAGGGGGAGAGAGAATAAAAAAAAAAAGGTATACAGAAATAATAACACTAATAATGTAGGTGGGATGGAAAAAAAATTAAGTATAGGGGAATACAGAATACAAACAACCATAAGAAACATAACACTCGTCAAACAACAAGAATTATAACAACATCAGTGATAATAATTAATAATGTGACAAATCGGTATTATATACACTCACCTAAAGGATTATTAGGAACACCTGTTCAATTTCTCATTAATGCAATTATCTAATCAACCAATCACATGGCAGTTCCTTCAATGCATTTAGCGGTGTGGTCCTGGTCAAGACAATCTCCTGAACTTCAAACTGAATGTCAGAATGGGAAAGAAAGGTGATTTAAGCAATTTTGAGCGTGGCATGGTTGTTGGTGCCAGACGGGCCGGTCTGAATATTTCACAATCTGCTCAGTTACTGGGATTTTCACGCACAACCATTTCTAGGGTTTACAAAGAATGGTGTGCAAAGGGAAAAACATCCAGTGTGCGGCAGTCCTGTGGGCGAAAATGCCTTGTTGATGCTAGAGGTCAGAGGAGAATGGGCCGAATTTGGCATAAACAGAATGAGAACATGGATCCATCATGCCTTGTTACCACTGTGCAGGCTGGTGGTGGTGGTGTAATGGTGTGGAGGATGTTTTCTTGACACACTTTAGGCCCCTTAGTGCCAATTGGGCATCGTTTAAATGCCACAGCCTACCTGAGCATTGTTTCTGACCATGTCCATCCCTTTATGACCACCATGTACCCATCCTCTGATGGCTACTTCCAGCAGGATAATGCACCATGTCACAAAGCTCGAATCATTTCAAATTGGTTTCTTGAACATGACAATGAGTTCACTGTACTAAAATGGCCCCCACAGTCACCAGATCTCAACCCAATAGAGCATCTTTGGGATGTGATGGAACGGGAGCTTCGTGCCCTGGATATGCATCCCACAAATCTCCATCAACTGCAAGATGCTATCCTATCAATATGGGCCAACATTTCTAAAGAATGCTTTCAGCACCTTGTTGAACCAATGCCACGTAGAATTAAGGCAGTTCTGAAGGTGAAAGGGGGTCAAACACCATATTAGTATGGTGTTCCTAATAATCCTTTAGGTGAGTGTATATGTAGCATACACACACGTGATCGTACCGTTATATATGTATATTTCAATTCCTAAATCTATAACATACCCTAAAAAGTAATAATAATAATGATATTGATCGCTTAACCATTCTTGTATGCATGTGCAAGTGTAGGTGTGACCTGATTTGTCATTGGATGTGCTGGCATTTAATGCCATCAGGGGAGGCGGCAGCACCCCCCCCCCCCAGGCCCAAGGCGAAGGCAGGCAACCGAGGCCACCCTACCACCCCCCCGGCACAAGGGCCCACAGGCACGCATCCCAGAGACAACCACCCGCCCAACCCGAGAGGGAGCCCGCGAGGGACTAAGGGGGCGCCAACCCCCACACAGGGAGGCCCGCAGAGGGAGGACAGCGGCGAGCCCCCCAGCCCCACCCGCAACCCCCCCACCGAGGCAGGCGGGTCCAGGGCCAAAGGGCCCCACACACCGGAGGAGCCCCAGCCCGTCCTCCGGCAGGACGGGCCGCAAAGAGCCCCCCCCCCCACCCGGGAGCGGACCCGCGGCGACCGGGGAGCGGCAGACCCCCCGCCCAGCCCAGACCGAACCCCCAAATCCGCCTAGCAGGGCCCAGAGCGTCCCAAGATTCCCCGGACTGCCCGCTAAGGCCCCACCACGGCACAGCAGAGCCAAGCACCACCCGGCCCGCAGCCCAAGAGAGGAGGCCACCCACACCCGCCAGAGCCGCCCGAACCCCCCCATGATGGGTCTTCCACCCGGCGGGCCACCCCACCCGCGCAGGGCCAGAGACAGAGAGTTAGGGGGGGCCCCCATCCACTCCCCGACCCATGTTGGTGTGAAGTGTGCATGGTCATGTGTGAGAGAGTTGTGTGTTTATGTCTACAATGCATTAAAATTAGTGGGTGCAGTTCGGGTATGAGGGCCCCACCACTGGCAGATGGCAGAGTCCCCCATCCCCCTCCCCGCACCCCCAAGGCCCTAATGTAATATGGACTGTGTATATGACTAAGGTGCAAAAAGTGGGCGAGCAGTTGAGGCATGGGCACCCCACCGCTGGCAGACGGCATAGCCCCACCTGCCTCAACCCACCTCCTCAGCCCTAGTGTCATGTGGTGTCTAAAATGCAAGTAAAAATTGAGGGGCACTGTCTCGGCGCACCTCCCCACCGCCCTTCAAGGCCCTAGTGTTGTGTGAAATGTGGTGTTGGGCCCAGGGGAGCAATAAGGGCGTGCCAGGAGTGGGCCGGCACTGGGGCCAGATCCCCGACTAGTCCCCATCCCCGACCCCGCACAGCAGGCAGGGACGGCCAACCGAGGTGATCAGGGGCGCCACAGGCAGCCCGGCAGCAGGGAACCCCCCCAGGCGCAGACCGGGAGAGACCCACCCCACCACGCCCGATGAGACCCCAGCTAGCAGCCAAGGACGGGACAACCACAGACCCCCCCGGCAAACGGGGAGCTGGTTCCCTACCGTTATTTTCTGCTCGTGAACCCTGTTTGTATTCCTTGAGCTCGAGCCTTATGTGTAGCAGAACGACTGTAAAGCATCCACAATAAATCACCACGAAATTGCCTCAAACTTGATAAACATTGATTGGTTGTCCACGGTAAAAACGTCATTCTTTGTGACAGTAACTTTATTTAGTAGCTACTAACTACGATGTAACTTAAGTGGCAGTAGTGCAACCGACAAAGAACGCGGCGCTAGTTTCAAACTATCTAGTTTCAACGTAAGACTTAAGGTATACTTTACACCATACTTTACGATCGAACTTATGCTATGCTGGTGCAACCCACCGCTGGTCTCTAACTCGCTGACTCCAAAAAACCTGAGAGTCTGTACGATAAACGAATCGAACATGCGGGTTTTCGGACACTGTGTGACTCAAAAGAACCTGTTCGATGAACTAATCGGAACTTTACGGGTTTTCGGACACTAGGTCGGTGAATCAAACGAACGGTTCGCGAGCCGATCCCAAGAGCCCTCGCGGCGTTTACTGCGGAAATGCAGTTACGCTGTTAAAAGGAATAAAATAAACGCAGCTCTTCATCATTTATCACAAGAGTAAATTATTGCATTTCTGTATAATAAAACTATATGTCTTTCAACAAAGAACAAACTAAGATATTTATTAACTTTGACGTTTACACAACAGCGTATGCAAGTTTACTCATGCTCATTGTATGTGTATGTGTGATTGTATAGGTAATATTGCAGTTGTTGTTAACTGTGATGTAGTCCTTGATACTCATGCACATGAATTTGGCTTAAGTAAAGAAAATAAGAAATATATACACTCACCTAAAGAATTATTAGGAACACCTGTTCAATTTCTCATTAATGCAATTATCTAATCAACCAATCACATGGCAGTTGCTTCAATGCATTTAGGGGTGTGGTCCTGGTCAAGACAATCTCCTGAACTCCAAACTGAATGTCAGAATGGGAAAGAAGAAAGGTGATTTAAGCAATTTTGAGCGTGGCATGGTTGTTGGTACCAGACGGGCTGGTCTGAGTATTTCACAATCTGCTCAGTTACTGGGATTTTCACGCACAACCATTTCTAGGGTTTACAAAGAATGGTGTGCAAAGGGAAAAACATCCAGTATGCGGCAGTCCTGTGGGTGAAAATGCCTTGTTGATGCTAGAGGTCAGAGGAGAATGGGCCGACTGATTCAAGCTGATAGAAGAGCAACTTTGACTGAAATAACCACTCGTTACAACCGAGGTATGCAGCAAAGCATTTGTGAAACCACAACACGCACAACCTTGAGGCGGATGGGCTACAACAGCAGAAGACCCCACCGGGTACCACTCATCTCCCCTACAAATAGGAAAAAGAGGCTACAATTTGCACGAGCTCACCAAAATTGGACAGTTGAAGACTGGAAAAATGTTGCCTGGTCTGATGAGTCTCGATTTCTGTTGAGACATTCAAATGTAGAGTCAGAATTTGGCGTAAACAGAATGAGAACATGGATCCATCATGCCTTGTTACCACTGTGCAGGCTGGTGGTGGTGGTGTAATGGTGTGGGGGATGTTTTCTTGGCACACTTTAGGCCCCTTAGTGCCAATTGGGCATCGTTTAAATGCCACGGCCTACCTGAGCATTGTTTCTGACCATGTCCATCCCTTTATGACCACCATGTACCCATCCTCTGATGGCTACTTCCAGCAGGATAATGCACCTTGTCACAAAGCTCAAATCATTTCAAATTGGTTTCTTGAACATGACAATGAGTTCACTGTACTACAATGGCCCCCACAGTCACCAGATCTCAACCAAATAGAGCATCTTTGGGATGTGGTGGAACGGGAGCTTCGTGCCCTGGATGTGCATCCCACAAATCTCCATCAATTGCAAGATGCTATCCTATCAATATGGGCCAACATTTCTAAAGAATGCTTTCAGCACCTTATTGAATCAATGCCACGTAGAATTAAGGCAGTTCTGAAGGCGAAAGGGGGTCAAACACCGTATTAGTATGGTGTTCCTAATAATCCTTTAGGTGATTGTACACGCGTGTTTATTCAGCATCGACACCCTTTCTGCTTTTTATACATTGTTTTTTTTTATTGTGAATAGTCAAGCTGAACATTTTTGTTGAACACCAGCGCTATCCTTAAGTCAAATAACGTAACCTTGAGAAAATTATTATCCGATTCCATGATTCGATCGTTGAGTCTTATGGTCAGGCGCAAAAAAAAGACAAAAAAAAGTGAATCATATAATCGGTTTTAGAATCGATTCATTACAACGGACAGTTCGAAAGAATCGAATCAGTTAATTGAGCCGAACTTCCCATCACTAGCATGTATGCCTTTCCGGACCCAGCTGGAACCAAATCACGCCCATGCTATCACTGCGGTCAAGATATCCACGCTATAATATGAGGTGCACGTATAGGCATAACTTTACAGTATCAGCTCGCGTTTAGGAAAACAAACTCCAAGTGATTGCGCATAAGAATGGAGTTTTTTTTTTTTTATTTAACCTTTATTTAACCAGGTTTGTCCCATTGAGATCACAGATCTCTTTTTCAAGGGAGGCCTGGCCAAGGTAGCAGCAACACAGTGTTAGTGCAGAGTCTTACATAATATTACAAAAACATAATCAGAATATACATTTACATACAGACAATCTAGTCTCCAGAGTCTTTAGAAGAGTTTTAAATTCCTTCAGGGGTATTAAGTTGTGCAGACGGAGTTGAACTTGAAGTCTGTTCCATGTGTAAGGTGCTGAAAACCTGAAGGCTTTCTTTCCCAGTTCAGTTCTTACTTTAGGAACAACCAGATTTAGAAAGTCCATCGAGCGAAGATTATGATGTCCTTGCTTCCAGATCAGGAATGAGGATAAGTAGGAAGGAAATTTACCCAGAATGGCTTTATAAATGAACATATGCCAGTGAGTGAGGCGACGAGCTTGTAATGAAGACCAATTTACTTTGGCATAAAGCACACAGTGATGAGTTAGAGAACCGCGGTTTGAAATAAACCTCAGTGCTCCATGATATACACTATCTAACATGCGTAGATAGTGAGCAGATGCATGCATGTACAGTACATCACCATAGTCAATGATAGGTAAAAATGTTGATTCAACTAGTTTTAATTTTACATAGAAAGAAAAGCACGATTTGTGTCTATAATAGAATCCTAAAAGGGATTTCAGCTTTTTTGTTATATGTTTAATATGTTCCTTACAAGACAGATGGTCGTCAATTAAAAATCCTAGGTATTTGAAATTTGACACCAATTGTATTTGGTGACCATCTTTTGTTAAATTTTTTCCGGCTAATGTTAATCTATCTATTTTTGAGGTGGTGAAGAACATAAGTTTTGTTTTGTATGAGTTAATACTAGGGCTGCACGATATATCGTTTGAGCATCGTCATCGCAATGTACGCACGTGCAATAGTCACATCGCAGCATGTGCGATGTTAAGTAACGTAAATTAAATTAAGCGGCGTGGACAACGCTTTTGGTGTTTTTGCTGAACTAACAAATGTCACACTGTTCTTGTCACGATCGCGGGCAAGTGAGCAGGAAAGCAGACGTACGGAGCCGTGAAGAAGGACGAACGGGGTTTAATTGAGGCAGACTGACGGACAAAGCACAGCACATGACAATACAATGACAAGTCTGGGGAAGACTGACTCAGATGAGGACTAAATACAAAAGACAAGCTAGACTTAACAGGACACAGGCGATCACAATTAGGGCTGAACACGAGGTAACGAGGTGGGCGTGGCACACATCAGGAGCGGACGGAGCGGATCATGACTGTTCTTATTCTAAAACAATCCACAAAAGTCTGTCTAACATAATTGAAATCAATTTAAAGGTTTTTGGATACGGAGTCGACACGCAGCTTTGCACCGGCAGCTAACAAATATGTCGATCACAGATAGAGTTGTATGTCTCGAGACCACTTTTACGCTGTCTTGGTCTTGTCACAGTCTCGACTGTGTCTTGGTCTTGTCTTTGTTACGCGTCGGCGAGCGAGCGAGCCGGGAAACAGGCGAGGCAAGCCGAGAATGCAGGAAGACGGGGTTTTATTCGGGCAGACAGGGGCAAGACAGCGACAAACATCAACGAACATTAATGACAGATCTCGGGAAGACTGACTCAGACGCGGACTAAATACAGAAGACAAGCCGACATAACAAGGAACAGCTGGGCACGATCGGGAAAGCACACGTGGATAATGAGGGGGCGTGGCACACATCGGGAGCGGACGGAGCGGATCATGACAGAACCCCCCCCCAAAGGCGCGCACACCGGGCGCGCCCGAGAGGAGGCGACGGACGGGACGAGACCGGGGAACAGGACCTGGAAAACAAAAGCAAAACATCAACGAGACACCGGAAACAGGACAGAGACACAGAACAGGAACAAGGACCAACAGAAAGACAGGACCTGACAAAGAACCGGGAAGGCAGACAGACAGACCAAGAAAGGAGACACAGAAGGAACAGACAACGGAGGAACAACAGGGCAAGGAGTGAACACAGGAGACACCGAGGGACAAGGAGCAAAGACAGGACGAACAAAGGGACCAGAAGGGAACGGAGGAGACACAGAGGGACGAGGAGCAGAAACAGACGGGACGGAGGGAAAGGGAGGAGGAAGCAGGGGAGCCCGAAGGAACCCAGGCGGGCGACGGGCAGCGGCTGGAGGGGCCGCAGGCGAGAGGGAGGAGAGAGCCGAAGGGGACCACCCAGGGGCCAAGGGAACGGGACGAGGGAGTGACGGAGGGGACACGGAGGGAGCAGGAGGGAACCCCAGTGAAGGCAGGCAGGAGGGGGAAGCCGCAGCAGGCGGAGGCGCAGCCGGAGCCGGCGAAGGCGCCGTCCGACGCCAAGCCGGAGCAGGGGGGCCCGGAGGCGGCCGACACGGAGCCGGAGGCGGGACCGAGGACCGGCACCGAGGAACCAGGGGGGAATCCGAAGGCGACCGCCGACCCCGAGCCGGAGGACCCGCAGGCAGCCACCTAGCCACAGCCAGGGGCCGAACGGGCGAGCCAGGGGGCAGGGCGGGCGGGACCCGGGCCCGACGTCTGTGTCCCCGTCCCTTGCGGGACACCGAAAGGCGGGGTCCAGGGGGCTGTTGACCTCGCCGGGGCAAGGGCGAGGGAGTCATGAGGGAGGTCAGTCCTGGGCGGACAAGAGTCAAGGCCTCAACAGGCGGGGCAGCCAGAGCCGCGGGCGTGGCCGCAGACGGGGCCGCGGGCAGAGCGGCGGCCTCAGGCGGGGCCGCGGGCAGAGCGGCGGCCTCAGGCGGGGCCGCGGGCGGGGCCGGCTGGACAGGCGAGCAGGGCTGGGCCGGCTGGACAGGCGAGCAGGGCTGGGCCGGCTGGACAGGCGAGCAGGGCTGGGCCGGCTGGACAGGCGAGCAGGGCTGGCCGGACAGGACAGGCGAGACGGGCAGGACCGGCGAGACGGGCAGAACAGGCGAGACGGGCAGAACAGGCGAGACGGGCAGAACAGGTGGGGGTGCCTCAGTCACTTGGCCAGTAGGGGCCGCCTCGGCGGGCGCCCCAGTCACTCGGCCAGCAGGGGACGCCTCGGCGGGCGCCTTGGGCATTCGACCAGCAGGGGGTGCCGCAACGGGCGCCGCCGTCACGCGGCCAGCAGGGGGCGCCGCAACGGGCGCCGCCATCACGCGGCCAGCAGGGGGCGCTTCAGCAGACACCCGGGGCGTGAGTCCAGCAGGGGGCGCCCCGGCAGGCGCCTTGGGCTGAGCGGCAGCCAGAGCTGCAGGCGGTGCCGCAGGCAGAGCGGCCTCCTCGGGCGTGCGGCCAGCAGGGAGCGCCTCTGCGGGCACCTCAGGCGTGCAGCCAGCAGGGGGCGCCTCTGCGGGCACCTCAGCAGGTACCTCGGGCAGAGCAGCGGCCTCAGCGGCTGGTGCTGCAGGCGGTGCAGCGGGCAGAGCGGCGGCAGCAGCAGCAGGCGGTGCCGCGGGCAGAGCGGCGACAGTAGCGGCTGTTGCTGCAGGCCAGTTCGGAGCCGGCGGTGCCGCTGGCAAAGCGGCGGCAGCTGCGGCAGGTCGTGCCGCGGGCAGAGCAGCAACGGCAGCAGCAGCAGCAGGGACCACAGGCAGGGCAGGCGGGTCAGCAAGAACAGGCGGGTCAGGCAGGACAGGCGGGTCAGCAAGAACAGGCGGGTCAGGCGTAGCCGCTGGCAGAGCGGCAGAAGCTGCAGCAGGCAGCGCAGCCGCGGGCAGATCGGCGGCGGCCTCAGCAGCAGCGGGTGGTGCTGCTGGCAGGTCCGGAGCCAGCCGGTTGGCGGCAGCAGCCGGCGGGGCCGCGGGCAGGGCGGCCGTAGCAGCAGCGGGCGGTGCCGCGGGCAGCGCGGTGTCAGCATCAGCAGGCGGTGCCACGGGCAGAGCGGCGGCAGTAGCAGCTGGTGCTGCAGGCGGTGTCGTGGGCAGGGCGGCGTCAGCTGCAGCAGGCGGTGCCGCTGGTAGAGCGGCCGTAGCAGCAGCCGGTGCTGCTGGCAGGTCCGGAGCTGGCTGGTCCGAAACAGATGCCAGGATAGGCGCCGGGCGTGCATGCACTGTCCCTTTAAGGGCCTCGGGGATCCGGGGAATAGCGTCCCAGACGGCCCGGGCCCCTTTAAGGGCTAGCCGCGTACCCTCGAAGGCGGCAGCTGCCCGCGAAGGTTCCTTCGCGGTGGCTGTGATGTCCTCCGGGGTGACGGAAAGAGGAGCCGGAGAGAAAGAGCATGCCCTCAGGTAGATCACCGGTTGGGCTTCCGGGGACCTCTCCTTACGTCTCTTCTTCTTTCTCCGGCCATGGCAGGGTTGAGGTAGGGCTGTCGCGGAGAGGGTGAGCGGCTGGAGCCGCCTCTCCGTTATCCTCTCATACACCTGCCGTAGATTGTCGCGCACGTCTGCCAAGACGTGCGCTTCCGTGAGCGGGGTGATCTCCTCCAGAAGAGTCCCGCTCCGGCTGGCTAAGTCCAGGGACACAGGATCCTCCTGGATCTCTGGTTGGGACAGCCAGTATATAACCTCTTGTAGCAGATCGAGGCGTTGGTCCTTGATCCGCGGAGGTTCGTCGAAGAGATCCGTCATTCTGTTACGCGTCGGCGAGCGAGCGAGCCGGGAAACAGGCGAGGCAAGCCGAGAATGCAGGAAGACGGGGTTTTATTCGGGCAGACAGGGGCAAGACAGCGACAAACATCAACGAACATTAATGACAGATCTCGGGAAGACTGACTCAGACGCGGACTAAATACAGAAGACAAGCCGACATAACAAGGAACAGCTGGGCACGATCGGGAAAGCACACGTGGATAATGAGGGGGCGTGGCACACATCGGGAGCGGACGGAGCGGATCATGACAGTCTTGGTCTCGGATCCCTCGGTCTTGTCTTGGTCTCGCTGTCTTGTCTTGTCTCAGATCGACACGCAACGTAACAATCGATAGTGCAACATTATTATTATTTCGCCTTCAGCGCCCTTCAAATGCATCCAATCGATAACATACATGCATTTTGTTGTGATTCAGACATTGGCGCTCATCCAATCAAAATACGCGTTAAACACGCAAAATAATTGTAGCGATAGTTAAATGTTAGATGCAGCATCACAGTGAGTAGTAAACCTCGTCAGTTAAAGTACAGAAAAAAATGTCAGCGAATTCTTCTGTCATAAAGTTTGCGTTCATAGAACACAGAGAGTTTTTTTGCAGCACAGGTAAAAAAAAATAAGCATTCGGCAAAATGCAGATTTTGCAGAGTTTCCTTGACCGAGACAGCCGGGACTACCTCAACCTTCACCAGGCACCTGGAGCGTAAACACCCTGAAAGGTTAGCTAGCCAGTATACCATCTACCCATCTTCAAACTCTTTTACGTACCTTTCCAACCTCAGATGATCAGATCACATATATGTATTATTGTTATTTATCATGAGTTCTTCTCACACGCGCCATATAAATTATTTAGGGACAGATTTTTTTTGCAAGCTTCTCTGCAGACTTAACTGGTGAAGAGTGTAACTACATGCTAAGTACAGGTAGGCTAGCTAGCTCTATCATGTAGTGGCAATCGGCTACTTAAACATTAACAGTTTTCACTAACTAGATATTTTGGCAAATTCACTGAGAGTGTAACTTCAGACTTTATTGAGTAGTTTTTTCTCTTTCACTCCTTGTCAATACAGCTATGTCTGATAGCTGGCTGACATAAGGAGGCTTAATGCAATATGTAAAGTTAATGTACAGCAGAGCATGTGAGCGGAGCGGTGAGAATTTCCGCTCCTCGCTCACGAGGCTGCTGGCTCCGCCGCTCCTGTGCTCTAATTCGCACAATGCCGCTCCGCTGAACACTGCTCCTCGCTCCCCCAAAATTTCCTCCCGCTCCAGTCAAATCGCTCCAGTCTTACTTCAATTTGACAAATAATCTGTATGCCTAACAAAATATCACCTTAAACCGAAGCATTATATCATAAAGAAATATGAGCAACAGCAACATTGCCACTCAGATAATATCTATTTTTAAGCAACATATAGGCAACAACGAACACGTTTTGGCAACGGCATTCCACACAAAAATAGGCTTAAAAATAAAGGAATCAGTGGGTTTAATAGTCTAAAGAATATACAGGCTAAGCATCCACGTTTTAAATTTCTCAATTTTTTTCTGTTGATGCTGCCTTCTGTTTTCAGCTCTCTATAAAATAAAGTTTCAATGACAGCGTTAAGTTACATTTTAAAAATCCTATTAGACCTACTTTGAATGACAAAACTAATTTGATTACCGATGCTTACTTTATAGGCTTTTATACTTTAATTTGCTTTATAGACTTGATATACTACAACTATATATAAAACTCGTTTTGCTCTGGCTTCCGCCTGTTCGCGTAGCACACTCATGTTTCTGAGAAAAATGATTCCAAAGTAAGTAAGTAAGTAAGTAAGTAAGTAATTTATTTATAGAGCGCTTTTCACAGACAAATAGTCACAAAGCGCTGTACAATAATGAAACAAAGTAAAACAGAAAAAAAAAGAAATACAAAACTTAAAACTCAGTAAAAAACATTACATAAACAACAAACAAATACATAAAACATGCCATGCTCAGCTATGAGTAAAGGCCTCGATAAAAAGAAAAGTTTTGAGCTGTTTTTTAAAAGAGTCCACTGTAGCAGCAGTGCGCAAGTCACATGGCAAGCCATTCCAAAGCTTAGGTGCTACTGCCTGAAAAGCACAATCGCCACGGGTTTTCAATCTGGTACGAGGAATCACTAATAGCCCCTGCTGACCAGATCTAAGCTCCCGACAGGCTGTATAGCGATGAAGCAGGTGGGCAATGTATTCCAGTGCTTGACCATGCAAGTCTCTATAAGTGAGCACCAGAACTTTATACTGAACTCGGAACTGCACTGGAAGCCAATGCAGTGAGTACAGGATTGGAGTAATGTGGTCTTTTCTATTACAACAGGTTAAAAGCCTAGCAGCTGCATTTTGAACCAAATGAAGGCGTGAGAGGGCGGACTTACTCAGGGTCGTGTAAAGGGCATTACAGTAGTCGAGTCGTGATGAAATAAATGAATGAACCAGCATCTCCAATTCTGGTTTTGATACAACAGACCTTATTTTAGACAGGTTTCGTAGATGAAAAAAGCATGAACCGCTAACCGATCTCACATGGGAGTCGAGACATAAAGACTGATCCAATGTAACCCCAAGATTACGAACACTTGACTTAGAGGCAGGAATGACAGATGATAGTTGTAGTCTAATCTCAGAGTGGAGGCTAGGGGGAGATACAATTAACATCTCGGTTTTTCCAGAGTTTAATTGTAAATAATTATTACTACACCAGTCCCTCACCTGAGACAAGCAGTCAACCAGAGTAGATAATTTGTTCAACTGATTGGGTTTAAATGAAAAATAAAGCTGTATATCATCTGCATAAAAGTGATATGTGATATCCTGAAATTATTTAAGGATTAATGATAAGGGGAAAATATAAATTGAGAAGAGTAACGGACCAAGAACCGACCCCTGAGGCACCCCACTTAACATAGTCGCAACATTGGATGTAAAATCAGCCACACTGACTGAGAAACTGCGATTGGTAAAATAGGATGCAAACCATTCTAAAGTAGAATCGGAGATGCCCACTAACTGCCCTAACCTATTTATTAAGACTGTATGATCCACCGTGTCAAACGCCGCACTTAGATCCAGAAAAACAAGCACAGAGCACAGGCCCCCATCAGCAGCAATTAAAAGATCATTTAAAACTTTAAGGAGGGCAGTTTCTGTAGAGTGCAGCCTCCTAAAACCAGACTGTAGGGGATCAATCTTTACTCACTGGAACAGTTTCACCGCATTGTTGTTCTTGCTCTACATTATTGTCATCTATACGTTTGATAAGAATATTACACTTGTATGATCTACCAGTTTACTTTGTGAAATACTTTGCGAATTCCATCTCGGCCAATTCTGGGTAGAGCGTTTCCCCAGTCTACACAGTGTTGCCTTGAAAGTCCTCTCAGTCCCTGCATCTTCTGCCCCAGTTGAGAGAGTTTTTAGTAGAGGAGGCCCCACCGTGCACGGCTAGGCTATAAGATGTTGCAGTCTTTAGTTTTCCTGAAGTGCAATCAACCACTGCTTTAAAATGTGAACTGTTTTCTCTCTCCTCCCTGTTTGACTAAATAAATGTGACCATTGACCTTTAAATAACATCTGCATATCACATTGTGTTGACTTAACAGGCCTAATCCATTTCAGGGAGGTTTATATCATACAGTGTCATTTGGCTAGTACTACTACAATGGGACATGATGCAATTTCAAGTTTATAATTGTGTATCTTCAATTTGATGTTACAATTTTATCTACAAATTAAGTATAATTGAAATCAGTTACATATTTCCCATCCCTTAGACAGTTGTTGGAGGTGTTAGTTGTTTTGTCAGATGACTTTGGGACCAGTCAGTACCCGTCATGTCAGTCCTCAACAGCACACAAAAGTTAAGGGAGTCTTGGTCTCGGTCTCGTCTCGACTTTGTCTTGGTCTTGACTCGGTCTGTCTTGGTCTTGGTCTTGTCTTGGTCTCGATACCCTCTGGTCTTGGTAGTGTCTTGGTCTTGATTTAGGCGGTCTTGACTACAAGTCTAATCACAGAACGAACCACCAAGCACAAACATTCTAACCATTTAACCCAGCGTTATTTTGTCACTCATGTTAACTCTCATATGCGATAAGCTTCCATAGTTTAATGCTCATGCTCTGTTTAGTACTGATTAAGTTATCATTACCAATATATTTGGGCTAAACCAGGTCAGTCTTTCTAGAATGATTAATTATACCAATAGAGCAGCGGTCACTAACAGGCAGACCGGACCCGGACCCGGAAGCTGTCCCATACGGACCTGGACCGATAGCCAAAACAGAAAGTTATGATTTAAAACATGATGGGGCCCTTCTATTTTAACCGACACAGATTTTGTAGTCCTTTCGGTAGTGGTTTAGCACTAGAACTGCCACTTCCCACACCAATGCACGTCAAACGCCTTTAACTGCGAAGTGTAGTTCGGCGTATGCAGCCCTTTGTCTGCGCTAATGTGCCATTAGTGTTAATAACAGCAGCAAAGCGACCAAAAAGCCGTAATGTTCCTAACAGAGTGGCTGCTTAATAACAGCAGCGAAGCAAACACCCGCAACCAAAAATCCGTAATGTTCCTAAGAGAGTGGCTGGTCTGTCCTGAAATCATATAGCTGAAAAGTTTTCAAATACAGTATGTATTATATAACATGTTGGATAAATAGACATAGTTTATTGGTGATTTCATGTTCGTGGAAGTTTTCGCTTTTTAACATATGTATAAAGTAATATTATCTGTTATATAGATCAACTCAGGTGAAACAAAAATTGTACGTTTTCAGCATCTTGCAGACTGGCACGCCACTCATGATTTCAGACTTGCACAGGAAATCTTACGGCAAATCTATATTATTCCATTATAAACCTAAAATGAGCTACGTCAAAAGTGTGTTTACATGGTTAAATACAAAAGCATACTATTTACAAGGTAAGAACTGTTACATGTGTGTGCAGACATCTCAAATTGAATTGCACTGAATTAATTTGATTTGACAGTCAGGTACTGAATACATGCAATGTTGATACAACTGATATGCTACATCACACTAAATAGTTAGACATTATGATTAGAGCTCGACCGATATATATCGATTTAACGATATTTTTCCCGATATTTAAGCATTTTACTATAATCGGTTTTGTAATATCGGGTTTACCGATAAACGCCGCCATCTTGTGGGTGTTTTGAGAATTACGCGCATGATCGCCATTGCAGCACGGCGTCTGAGGGGAAACAACAACTGCGTGCACAGGTAAAGTATACTTTCTTGCTTTGCTATATTTAGTAAACTTTATTTAACATAACAGCTATTAATGCACAAATTAGATGTGTTACAGAAATGACTGATATGTAGTTTATGCAGCTTGGCTCTAAGAAATAAAGACGAACTCACAGAGTCACGTAAGATAATCCGTCAAATCCTGTCACAATAAAGACGTAACTTTGCCTGAATTAAATAATATACAGCCATTAATAAGCACATGTTGTAAATAAAAGCGCTGAATGTAATTCTCTCTTATATTGTCTATATGCTCACCATTAGTCCCGTGAAGTTGGTCGGCTAAAATAACCCATCAAGTCCTATCCCAATAAATATGTACCTTTGCATGAATTAAATAATTTACAGTCATGGATGAGTGCATCTTGTAAATAAAAGCGCTGAATTTAATTCTCTCAATGTTGTCTACATGCTCATCATTAGTCTCGTGAAGTCGGAGTCACGAATGCTAAGATAAACCGTCATGTCAGCCTGTTCCAATAAAGACGTAACTTGCCTGAATTAAATAGAGCCACTAAAGAGCGTCTATATGCTCATCATTCGTCTCCTGAAGTCGCTTCCATTTTGCTGTTCACTCACCGGGTTGATGCTCATGAAATGCTCCAGCACAGCCACCGCATATAACTTTTAACAAGATTCACTAAAACACCCTGAATTATATTAACATTTACTATATATAACCATCATTCCGCTAATAAACATCTTCTAAATAAATATAACTAAGAAATTGAATGCGCTTTGTCAGCACGCATTTCATAATCTAGAACGACAAAAACGTAATTGTGGTATAACATATCAGAAAAGCAATTTAAAAACTGTTTTGTTTGTTATATTTCTGTCACGTTCAGCTTGGGAGGTCAGCAGGGAAGCAGGAGAGCAAGCCAGAACTTCAGGTAAACTGGGTTTAATGCACAACAGACGGACATCGACGGACAATACAATGACGGATCTGGCATACATGGGGAGACACGGACTCATATACACAGGACAAGGCAAAAGAAACAGGAAATAGCTGGGCACAATCGGGGAAGCACATGTGGATAATGAGGGGGCGTGGCACACACTAGGAGCGGACGGAGCGGGGCGTGACATAACCCTCCCGCAAAGGCGCGCACACCGGGCGCGCCCGAGAGGAGGCGACGGACGGGACGAAACCAGGGAACAGGACCTGAACACAAAAAGCAAAACATCAACGAGGGACAGGGAACAGGACAGAGACACAAAACAAGAACAAGGACCAAAAGAAAGACAGGACCTGACAGAGGACGGGGAACGCAGACAGACAGACCAAGAAGGGAGACACAGAAGGGGAGACAGGCGGAACAAAAGGGCCAGGAGTGAACGGAGGAGGAACAAAGGGACGAGGAGCAGAGACAGGCGGGACAAAGGGAAAGGGAGGAGGAAAAAGGGGATCCCGAGGGAGCCCAGGCGGGCGACGGGCAGCGGCCGGAGGGGCCGCAGGGGAGAGGGAGGAGGGAGCAGGAGGGGACCACTCAGGGGCCAAGGGAACGGGACGAGGGAGTGACGGAGGGGACACGGAGGGAGCAGGAGGGAACACCAGTGCAGGCAGGCAGGAGGGGGAAGCCGCGGCAGGCGGAGGCGCAGCCGAAGCCGGCGAAGGTGCCGTCCGACGCTCAGCCGGAGCTGGGGGGCCCCGGAGGCAGCCGACACGGAGCCGGAGGCGGCACCGAGGATCCAGGGGGGGACCCGGAGGAGACCGCCGACCCCGAGCCGGAGGACCCGCAGGCAGCCACCTCTGGCAGTGCCGCAGACAGAGCGGTGGCAGCTGCAGGGACTGCAGGCAGAGCAGGCAGGACAGGCGGGTCAGGCAGGACAGGCGGGTCAGGCTGTGCTGCGGGCAGAGCGGCAGCAGCCGCAACAGGCGGTGCCGCGAGCAGAGCGGCGGCAGCAGCAGCGGGCGTTGCCGCAGGCAGAGCGCCGGCAGCAGCAGCGGGCGTTGCCGCAGGCAGAGCGGCGGCAGCAGTAGCAGCAGGCGGTGCCACGGTCAGGTCCGGAGCCTGTAGGTCTGGCACCAGCGGTAGGAGAGGCGCCGAGCGATGAGGCGCTGCTCCGTTAAAGGCTCTCGGTACCCGAGGGATAGCGTCCCTAATTGCGCGTATTCTGCCTTGACCCAGGCGCGCCGGCCGGTAGTTGTATGCCTCCATCGGGGGCGGCTTCTCCGGGCGGGCACTGATCAGGCGGGCAGCGGCGGGGTCCTCCCAGGCGGGGAGTAAGGAGCAGGCCCCCAGGAAGGGCACGGCGGCATACATGTGTTGTCGTAAGAGACGCTATACCACGGGTCTCTAAAGCCCTTAAAGGGGCAGCGCCTAGCCGCTCGGCTCCCCTCCTGACGCCCGTTTCGGACCTGCCAGCAGCTACACCGCCTGCTGCTGCCGCTGCTCTGCCCGCGGCACCGCCTGCAGCTGCTGCTCTGCCCGCGGCACCGCCCGCTGCTGCCGCCGCTGCTCTGCCCGCGGCACCGCCCGCTGCTGCCGCCGCCGCTCTGCCCGCGGCTCCGCCCGCTGCTGCCGCCGCCGCTCTGCCCGCGGCACCGCTTGCTGCTGATGCCGCCACTCTGCCTGCGGCACCGCCTGCTGCAGCTTCCGCCGTATTGCCAGCGGCACCGCCTGTCCAGCCTGACCCGCCTGACCCGCATGCAGTCCCTGCAGCTGCCACCGCTCTGCCTACGGCAATGCCTGCGGTGGCCACGGTTGCGCCCCCTGCTGGCCTCACGCCCGAGGTGCCCGCCGAGGCGCCCCCTGCTGGCCTCACCCCCGAGGTGCCTGCCTAGGCGGCCCCTGCTGGTCGCACGCCAGAGGCACCCGCCGAGGCGCTCCCACCTGAACTGCCTGTCTCGCCTGTCCTGCTGGCACCTGAACTGCCTGTCTTACCCGTCCTGCTCGCGGCCCTGCCTGACGCCGCCTCTCCAGTCCTGCCCGCGGCCCTCGGTGCCGGTCCTCGGTCCCGCCTCCGGGTCCGTGTCGGCTGCCTCCGGGCCCCCCTGCTCCGGCTGAGCGTCAGACGGCGCCTTCGCCGGCTCCGGCTGCGCCTCCGCCTGCCGCGGCTTCCCCCTCCTGCCTGCCTGCACTGGTGTTCCCTCCTGCTCCCTCCGTGTCCCCTCCGTCACTCCCTCGTCCCGTTCCCTTGGCCCCTGGGTGGTCCCCTCCTGCTCCCTCATCCCTCTCCCCTGCGGCCCCTTTGGCCGCTGCCCGTCGCCCGCCTGGGCTCCCTCGGGATCCCCTTTTTCCTCCTCCCTTTCCCTTTGTCCAGCCTGTCTCTGCTCCTCGTCCCTTTGTTCCTCCTCCGTTCACTCCTGGCCCTTTTGTTCCGCCTTTCTCCCCTTCTGTGTCTCCCTTCTTGGTCTGTCTGCGTTCCCCGTCCTTTGTCAGGTCCTGTCTTTCTTTTGGTCCTTGTTTTTGTTTTGTGTCTCTGTCCTGTTCCCTGTCCCTCGTTGATGTTTTGCTTTTTGTCTTCCAGGTCCTGTTCCCCGGTTTCGTCCTGTCCGTCGCCTCCTCTCGGGCGCGCCCAGTGTGCGCGCCTTTTGGGGGGGGTTATGTCACGCCCCGCTCCGTCCGCTCCTAGTGTGTGCCACGCCCCCTCATTATCCACGTGTGCTTCCCCGATCGTGCCCAGCTGTTTCCTGTTTCTTTTGCCTTGTCCTGTGTATATGAGTTCGCGTCTCCCCATGTATGCCAGATCCGTCATTCTATTGTTACGTATTGTCCGTGTTTGTCCGTTTTCGGTTAATTAAACCCAGTTTACCTAAAGTCCTGGCTTGCTCTCCTGTTTCCTTGCTCCCAAACGTGACAGTATGCAAGGAGGAAGTGATTGTTATAAATAAAACAGTTTGTTCAGTTCAGTGGTGTTGTAATCATTGTGTCAAAAACAGAAGTATAATAGTAAATAAATATCGGTTCTGAATATCGGTTATCGGGCACATAAACATGCAAATAATTGGTATCAGTATCGGTAATAAAAAATCAATATCGGTCGATCACTAATTATGATCTTCCGGACTTTTGCTTCAAGAAATTTTCTCTAACTGGACCTCTTTAAATTTTAGTTGAATACCCCTGCAATAGAGCTATTGAACTAATTAGAATTTTTAAAATCCCAATATCGCAATATATATCGCAGAAAGCATAAATATTGCAATGTGATTTATTCCCAATATCATGCAGCCCTAGTTAATACTCATATGTACGATGTACAGGATGTACTTGAATACTATTAATTTCTTACTTTCCCAAAATATATAAACAAGTCATATAGCATCTGAAGGGGAAGGTCCAAGGCTTTTCCAGACAGAATTTGTTCAACTTTTACTGTAAAATGTTCAAGAAAAGGCTGTTCGAAATCCGTTATTTTGTGTTAGCAAAGTTGGACAGGCTATTTCTCGGAATTTTCTCTTAAGGTATAAAAAAAGTCTTATACCTTCTGAAAGGCAAGGTCCTAAGCTATTTTCAGACAAATTTGTTCACCTTTTTCCATACAATTTTCACGAAATGGCACTTTGGATTTGAGGTCTTATCAATTCCTTGCCCAGCTTTTGAAGACCATTATTTCTGGAGCTTTCCTGTTTTCCATTATGGATTCAGTGCCATCCAGATGACAAATGCATTATCCTCCTGACATTATATTTTTGTTCATATTATGTTTTGCCTGTTTTTTCTTAAAGAGGACAGTTAGAGCTTTAAGGTGATGTTACATGTTTGCAGATGTGACCTTGCCAACCTACTCTTCCTGTCAAATCAAAAAAAAAATTTAATTTTTTTTTCTCCCCTGGATCTCAAGAGTCTACAATTGGAGATGTCCAAGATGTTGAACAACCCATCAAATGTGCCCATTTGGGCCCTGCATGAAAACCCACACAGCCCCCCTGTGAGTAAGCCCATGCAAGGCCTGCAGAAGTTTTGTTTGACAGCCCCTTTTTAATTAAAACTGCACACAGTCACCAAGGCAAGCAATCATTATTATTAGTGATTAATGAAATTATTAATAATTTATTATCAACAGCAACATCAATAATAATTATTATTATTGTTGATGATCATTATTAATTATGAATAATAATATTAATAGTTTATTATTACAGTCGAACTTCGTTACAACGTACCTCGGGGGACATTAAGAATTTGTACGTTATAACCACAGTACGTTGTAACCAAGTCCCTCAAAATGAATGATAGAACACAAAATGTATATAAAAAAACTTTTAGAAAACACCCCTCAAGTTGACACTATGACATACAGCTTGTGTAGTTTGAAGAATATAATAGGAACTATATTCTTCAAACTAGGTTAATATCAGTTACTCATAGACAGCCGACATAATACTGTGGAATGACTTTCTGTTCACATAGTCTCCTTCATTTACTGAAGGAGCCTTAATGGGAATATGTGTGCCATCTATGCAGCCAATCACACCTGGAAATCCTAACAAAGAGGGCATAAGTCTACTTAATTTTAACAGGTACTGCAGTCAGTTTCTAGTTTTGTATGGTGTTACAATGCAAAAAGTGTAACTGTATTTTATCTAGTCTTAACCTACAATTGTTTATTGCTTCAAATCTTAAAGCATATTACTAGATATATGAGGCTATTACTTCATACCTGCAATTCTGTGGAATTCTTCCTTGATTATTCTACTACATCTGTGACCAGGAAATGCCACAAACGTGTAGAGAAAACGTTTAAGCGCAAGAGTAATCTGTCTGATACACCGGCAGACGGTTGCCTTAGAAACATGTTGAGCGTCACCAATGTTGTACAGAAAGCTGCCATTAGCAAAAAAGCGAAGTGCTGTACAAAGAATTTGCTCGGAACTGAGAGGATGTCCACGGTGTGTTTGACGAGCAAAATAAGGGCTAAGAATATTGTTGAGATAAATGATTGTCTGTGATGAAAAACGGTAACGCTCTAACAGAAAATCATTTGTAAACGATAAAATATCTAAACGGGGTCTGATCACCCTCTCCTGACGTAGATTCCTGCGGATAATTTGTGCTTCGATGTCGACCGGTCTTTCGAGAAAAGGACACGCCATGTCTGAGAAAGTACTTGCTTCAATCTGACTGTTCATTTAAAGAGGAGGAACTCAGAGTTACAGGGATTAAACCTGCTAGCGAGCAGGTTAGCTTCACGGGGTATGTTATCGCGGTAAATGACTCAGAGTTGGGCTCAACTGGCTTTTTGAAACCGAAAACTTTGAGTTTCCCTTAACTCACACACAACTAACTCCGAGTTTTCACTAAACCCGCTTCGTGAAACGGCCCCCTGTTCTATAGGAAAGGTAACCTTAAATGACTTCTGTTGTGATCTGGCGCTACATTACTTGCAGTTTCTTTGTCATTTATTGTTCTAAAATACATATGTAAATTTAAATACAATCTCCTAAGTAATATTTACTTAGTGTTTGCCATCTAATAAAATCACACCAAAAATGAACAACTCAAGTAAAACGTACTCAGTTCAGCAAGATAATTGATGCGCATGCGTCTTTGGCTCCGAGTTTGAAGTGGCGCGCACAGAGAAAAGGAAGAGAGACTTCATGACGGCTAATGTGAATTTTACCACGGTAAGTTATTAATATGCTTAGTAATTAATTGAAGTATGTTTGCAGAAAAATGTAGAGTTATTAAGCTATCTGCAGTCCCAGTGGTTTGTGCCTACCGTTTCTTTTTTTCGAGTTACAGTACAAGTGCTAAAAGTGTTCATGTTAACAGTGTTAACGGATTTTTGGATAACGTTAAAACTTAATCTTAGTTTTGTTTAACAAACAGAGTTTAACAAAACGGATAACAGAGTTAAATCATTACTAAATGAAGCTATTAATATACCGGTAGTTGACAGAGTTTGCGATTTGCACCACCATTCGTTATTAGCAAACGGCATATCTGTCGAAAACAATTGTCTTAAGTTTTATATTTGACCTTAATCTTGTCAGACGATTATTGTAAAAAGGAGTTTTAACATCCGTGCAAACTTAGCTCGAGGCATTGCCCTGTCGTGTTCGAGCATTCTGTCCCAGAACAGTTCGAGCTGCCATAATTTAATAATCACCCTGTTTTTCGCGTATTAATCACACAGGATTAACGTTAGTTTTTAAAATGCACTTGTACAAGGCAAATATTACCGTGAACTTTATATTGTTTACCTATACTATCGGGTATGATAGCTATATAGGTGACTGTACTGCACACTTTTGCAATTACACAAGTCTAAATGCTTGTTTAAATAAATCTTAATTACTTAACAATCAACCTTATATAAGTTGTAAAGCCTGTATTTTATTTCATGATGTTCTTTTACTGACCAACATCCACTTTACGCGTGGTTGATATCTGCAAGCAGTTAAAAATGAATTCTGACATGAACATTTTTTACATTCTTTTACAGATATTGCACTCACTATTCAAGCTATAATTCAAGGTAAGTTGGCAATACTTTATTACAGCACACCTCACAGATAGATAGCAATAAGTATGCATTCACATGTTCATCGTTTCTTAACTGTTGGTGCCGGAGAATGAGGTGGTTATGTAAAAAATGCAGCTTTCAGTCAAACTGAAGACTACAGCTATTAAAACACTTAAGGCTAATACATGGAAATACAGGCCGTCAATCATCAATACCATGTCTTTATGCAGATTGTCCTTGTCCTTGAAAAAGTGATACTGTACAGTATTTTAACCACTTTGCACTGATTTGTATATTTCACAGGATGTCAGCAGAGATTTGATTAACCTTCTCCAGTCATGTCATGAAAATCATCGTACTGAGCAGATCTGTAGAAGAGGAAGATGCCAGTATATCTGATGTCATCATTGTCATCGAGGGAACGGAGGTGCTGCTGGGAGTTAAAAATCTCACAAATGTCTTTCACTCATGGGCTGCATTTACTCCCTAAACTTAGGCTATCCCCCAAAGCTGAGAAACACATTTGAAGTGTTTCAGAAAATCTTTCTTGGGTTAGATTCCTTAAAACTTTCTCCAAAGGTTAACTCTCTGCATAGAAAGCTTTTAATGTAATCTACTGTCAGGGTCAGCCCCTGCTGTGGTCCTTCCGTGTCCCTTCCCTGTTTGACCAGCAGGCATTGCTGGTCATCTCGTCCTTCATGTTAGTCTTTGTTCTCCACAGTTACCTGTCTAGTCATGTGGCTCAATGTGTTGAGCATGTGGTTGTCTGTGTACCCTTCTGTCCTGTGTCCAAATCCCGCCCCCTCTGTTGTTCAGAAAACTACAACTTCAACTACAGTACTGTTTAACATAACCATTCTTATGTAGGGCCCTATGAAATCCGTTTTGTTTTTTCCTAAATTCTGTTTTATTTTTTCCTAAATTCCATTTTTTCCATTTTTATTCTTCTGAATTTTGTGTTTTACGTTATAAACATATATTTATTCACCTAAAACTGGCTAATTATGGAGTGGATGGGGGAAAAAAGAACAATGCAATAGGAAAAAATCACATTTAATGACTGCTATTCAGCTTCAACTTCAAGTGCTGGGGTCCAGCAGAACATTTACTGATTTGGTAAAACATTTACCTGTAAACAACAAAAACACTAATTTTTCAAGAAACAAAGAACCTCATTCCACATTAGAATGAAGTCTTCTTTTTGTAAAATAAAAGTGCTTCACATTTAAAATCAACATAAAAAATGTATCAAATGAGTCAAATTAAGTTGTGCACACTTGCATAATGAACCGGACCCATGTTCATGTTTAATTCTACCATCTTTCACAGACATGATTGTCAGCCTCTTTGTGTTCATCTCTGTAAGTGTTTCCCGCTTGTCTGTGAGTAGAGTCTTGTACTTACTAAAACTGCTCTCACAATCCACTGAACTGACAGGAAAGTAGATGTAAGGGACTGCCACTTCTGCAACCTTTGGGAATCTCACACTCAGGCCTCTCCAGTATTCAGCAAGATCTAAATCAGGTGGGTAGGGCTCCCTGGACACACAATGTTGATAAGCAGTCCACTGTTCATACAACTCTGCTGATGGGTGTGCCAGTGGCTCCAGTTGTGTGTAAGCTTGAATCTGCTTTTCCATGGCTGGAGCCTGCCTGGGGTCAAAGACCCTCACCAGCCTGTAGACCTCTTTGGCAGGGTGAGTGTCCCAATGCTTTGAAAATTTTGTGAATGCCAGATGGAACGCATCATGAAGCTGATCAAGTACCTTTCTTCTCTCTGCCATACACATCTTGCTCAGTAGCATGTCTGTTTCGGCACCAAAACCACATGTTTTTGCTGTTCCATTCACAAGGTAGAACCCAAGATCTTCCATTACATTGTGAACAGAAACTGCTGTGGGATGATGGGTTCCTTCCAGGACCGTCAGAGCTGTCATCAGTTTGGAGCAAACATCTGAGATGAAGGTCAGCTGGACAGTGAGGGCCTGCACCTTTTCTTCTTTTTCAAGCAGACTGAGGATGTTTGTAACTGCCTGGGATGATGAATTTTCTGCCAAGAAGAACTCTCTATATAGATGAACATGCTCTGCATGGTACTTAACTGCCTCAAACCAGGTATTCCACCTGGTACTCACTGCTTCAGGAGGAACCTTGGTCTGCAACCTATCTTTCAGAATGAGAAAGTTCACCCATCTTCTCTTCCTGGCTGGCTTTTTGAAGAAGGCTGATCGCATCCAAGTGACAAGAGATGACACGTCGGAGAAGTAGCTATAGTGTTGCCATGTTTCTCCCACTAAATTGATGACATGGCAAAGACATGTCACATGCCTGCTGTGTGGCATCACATCTCTCAGAACATCCTTGTATGCTTTAAGGCAGTAGGCTGCATTGTCTGTGACCACTGCCCAGACATCATTGAGATCCAGTTTGTTGTTGTGGAGGGAGCCTATTACTGCTTGGGCAAAGGTTGAGTAGTTGCATCGCTCCATGAAAATTACATCCACCAGAAAGTACTGGCCTTCAAAACCTGCACAAATAAGAGAAATAAGAAGAAACTTTTAGTTAACTTTATTTTAATTAGCATCAGAATAACAACGGATAATCACCAGTAATCACCTAGTAATTATTCAGATTCAGTTCATTTTTACAAAAAATATTTCACAAGAAATATGCACATTTTTACGTATTGGCATAACTAATACGATTGCAATATTGTAATGCATGTAATTCGCATTACATTCTAATAAGTATATTTTAATTTACTGGTGTGAATGTGGTCTACTTAATTCACTCACCAATGACGATGTTCAGAACGCTGCAGTCTCTTGCATCCGTAGTTTCGTCAACAACGACTGATATTTTTTTTCCTTGAAGCTTCTGTCGCACAGCCTCCATATGCTGCTCGAACACACGGGGTAAGTGGATTTGACGGAGGCTGCTCTCGTGTTCTGGCAGCGCTCCTCCTTGTTTACAGTGCTTGACCAAAAACGGACGTAGCTTTTTCATTTTTTCTAAAGGAATGTCTGACTCGGCACATAGAGCAACAAAATCTTCAATAAACTCACGTCTTGCTTCAGCTGATTTGTTTGCATGACCAAGACTTTGCTGGAGTGAGCGGCTCGCGCTAGTCTGCTTCTTGTCTCTGTTTCTGATGTGAGTCTTTGACTGTAAGTGGTCATCACATGTGTTCTTGCGGGTCCAGTCTATCGTGTGCTGGCAAAACCTACAAAAGAGTTGTTCTCCCGATTCATAAAAATCGTTTGGGTATTGTTCTGCCCTAAACTTAGCACTAAGAATCGAATTCCGTAATTTTTTTGAGGACTTCGGTGTTTCAGCGAGCCTCTTCGCCATAGCTGACTTTTTCCCCCGTGTCTGTACGTTTGTGTGCGAGTCCCGCCTCAACAGGTAACACATACAGGGGGCTGCAGTGGGCAAAATTCATTAGAAATAATTGCGTTGCTTTGCCCACACACCGGTATCAGCGAATTATACGACATTCCGCGTTTTACAACGGAATCCATTTTATTTGTTGAATTCTGCGATTCCGTCCGCGTTTTCCGCATCGCGGAAATCATAGGGCCCTACTTATGCATTTTAAGTAATGCTATTCTGCTGGAGACTATAGATGCAGAGTTTTATTATTATTTTACTTGATGTTTTTGTTCCCTTACTTTAATCTTATTGAAATTAAAGGTAGCTAATAAAAGGCAGCTACTAGTTTGACATTATTTGCACTTTTACACTTTTGTATTTGATATCTGCAACTGAAATTGTTATAAAATGTTTGTTATATTTAAAGGTTTTATATGTTTAAATGTTTATGCATTTTAATGCACTGTGGTTGTTCTAAAAAAGTTTACTGAAGTAAAATGCACTATAGTGCACCATTTACCAGAACCATCAAACAGATGCAGTTTTACTATTTTTTTATTTCATGCTCTCTGTCACGCCCCGCTCCGTCCGCTCCCGATGTGTGCCACGCCCACCTCGTTACCTCGTGTGATTCCCTGATTGTCTCTTACCTGTGATTCGTTACCCTTAGCCTGTGTCTTGTATTTAGTCCGTGTCTAAGTCAGTGTACCCCAGATCTGTCATCGTTGTATAGTCCGTCGATGTCCGCACCTGTCCTTCTGCCTCTAAAAATAAACCTTCTACCGGACTTCCTGGCTTCGCTGCCTGCTTCCTTGCTCGCACTCCCCACCGAAGCTGACAGAATGACAGATCTCCCGGAAAGCACGAAGCAGCAGTCCGAGCACCACCGGCTCGGACTGCTGCAGGACTTCGTGTACTGGCATTCCCAGCCCGAGGTACAGGAGGACCCGGTAGCCCTGGAGCTGGCTTGCCGGGGCCGGGACCTGCTCCGGAAGGAGCGCCCGTCGGGGCAGGACTACCCTCTGGGCAAAGCCCGGAAATGCCTCCGTCGGCTACAACGCCGGCTCGCCGAGCGAGGGGAGAAGCTGCAGGAGGAGACTCCGTCGCTCTTCCTGGGAGCCTGCTATCTCCTCCCCGCCTTTGATGACACCATCGCTACGAGCCTGGCCAGCTCGCATCCGGAGCAGCCCCCTCCAATGGAGGCTTTTTACTATCGGCCGGAGCGTCTGGGGCAAGGCGGAATTCGCGCCGCAAGAGACGGCGTTCCCCGGGTTCCCAAAGCCCGGAAAGGGAGGGCCCCCACGCGCTCAGCACCCTTCCTGCCGGCTCCGGACCTGCGTGTTCCGGATCTGCCCGCGGCACCGCCGGCTGCTGATGCCGCCGCTCTGCCCGCGGCGCCGCCTGCTGCTGATGCCGCCGCTCTGCCCGCAACGTCGCCTGCTGCTGCTGCCGCCGCCGATCTGCCCGCGGCTGCGCTGCCTGCTGCTGCCGCCGCGATGCCAGCAGCACCGCCCGACCTGCCCGTCCTGCCTGTCCTCCCTGCTGCAGCTGCCGCCGCTCTGCCCGCGGCACCGCTTGCTGCAGCTACTGCCGCTTTGCCAGCGGTCCCGCCTGTCCTGCTTGACCCGCTTGTCCTGCCTGGTTTGCCTGCAGTCCCTGTAGCCGGCCGCGTGGAGGCCGCGCCCGCCGAGGCGCCCCATGCTGGCCGCGTGCTGGTGGCGCCCACCAAGGCGCCCCCTGCTGGCCGCGTGCTGGTGGCACCCGCCGAGGCGCCCCCTGCTGGCCGCGTGCTGGTGGCGCCCGCCGAGGCGCCCCCTGCTGACCACGTGACAGCGGCACCCGTCCCGCCTGTCCTGCCTGACCCGCCTGTCCCACCTGACCTGCCCGTCCTGCCTGTCCTCCCTGCTGCAGCTGCCGCCGCTCTGCCTGCGGCACCGCCTGCTGCGGCTTCCGCCGCTTTACCAGCGGCACTGCCTTTCCTGCCTGCTGCAGCTTCTGCCGCTCTGCCCGCGGCACAGTCTGCTGCAGCTTCCGCCGCTTTGCCAGCGGACCCGCCTGTCCTGCCTGACCCGCTTGCCCTGCTTGTCCTGCCTGCTGCAGCTGCCGCCGCTCTGCCTGCGGCACCGCCTGCTGCAGCTTCCGCCGCAATGCCAGCGGCACCACCTGACCCGCCTGTTCTGCCTGCAGTCCCTGCAGCTGCCACCACTCTGGCTGCGGCACCCGCCGCGGTGCCCCCTGCTGGCCACGTGCTGGCGGCGCCTGCTGCGGCGCCCCCTGCTGGCCAAATGGCTGCGGCACCCGCCGAGGTGCCCCCTGCAGGCTGCGTGATGGCGGCGCCCCCTGCTGGCTGCGTGATGGCGGCGCCCCCTGCTGGCTGCGTGATGGCGGCGCCCCCTGCTGGCTGCGTGATGGCGGCGCCCCCTGCTGGCCGCGTGATGGCGGCGCCCGTCCTGCCGGCACCTGAACTGCCCGTCCTGCCGGCACCTGAACTGCCTGTTTTGCCTGTCCTGCCGGCTCTTGAACTGCCTGTTTTGCCTGTCCTGCCGGCTCTTGAACTGCCTGTCTCGCCCGTCCTGCCGGCGCCTGAACGGCCTGAGGTGGCCACGGTTACGCCCCCTGCTGGCCGTGTGATGGCGGCGCCTGCCGTGGCGCTCCCTCCTGGTCGCGTGCTGGCGGCGCCCGCCAAGGCGCCCCCTGCTGACCGGGCACCCGAGGCGCCTGCCCAAGCGGCCCCTGCTGGTCGCACGCCTGCAGCTGCCTCCGCTCTGCCTGAGGTGCACGCCGCGGTTGCGCCCCCTGTTGGCCACGTGCTGGTGGTGCCTGCTGAGGCGCCCCCTGTTGGCCACGTGCTGGTGGTGCCTGCAGCTGCAGCTGAGGTCCCGGTGCCGCCTCCGCCTGCACCCAAGCCCACCGAGGCGCCCCCTGCTGGACTCATGCCCGCGGCCCTGCCTGAGGCCGCCTCCCCCGTCATGCCCGCGGCCCTGCCTGAGGCCGCCTCCCCCGTCATGCCCGCGGCCCTGCCTGAGGCCGCCCCTCCAGTCCTGCCCGCGGCCCTGCCTGAGGCCGCCTCTCCCGTCCTGCCCGCGGCCCTGCCTGAGGCCCTGACTCCCTCGCCGTTACCCCGGCAAGGCCGACGCCCCCCAGGACCCCGCCTCTCCGTCTCCAGCAAGGGATGGGGACATAGGCGTAGGGCCCGGGTCCCGCCCGCCCTGCCCCCTGGCTCGCCCGTTCGGCCCCTGGCTGTGGCTCGGTGGCTGCCTGCGGGTCCTCGGGGTCGGCGGTCGCCGCCGGGTCCCCCCCTGGATCCTCGGTGCCGGTCCTCGGTCCCGCCTCCGGGTCCGTGTCGGTCGCCTCCGGGCCCCCCTGCTCCGGCTGGGCGTCGGACGGTGCCTTCGCCGGCTCCGGCTGCGCCTCCGCCTGCCGCGGCTTCCCCCTTCTGCCTGCCTGCACCGGTGTTCCCTCCTGCTTCCTCCGTGTCCCCTCCGTCACTCCCTCGTCCCGTTCCCTTGGCCCCTGGGTGGTCCCCTTCAGCTCCCTTCTCCCTTCCGCCTGCGGCCCCTCCGGCCGCTGCCCGTCGCCCGCCTGGGCTTCCTCGTGCTCCCCTTGTTCCTCCTCCCTTTCCGTTCGTCCCGCCTGTCTCTCCTTCTGGTCCCTTTGTTCCTCCTTTTGGCACTCCTGGCCCTTTCGTGTCGCCTGTGGGTGTTCCCCCTGTGTCTCCCTTCTTGATCTGTCTGTCCGCCTTCCCTGTCCTCTGTCAGGTCCTGTCCTTCTTTTCGTCCCTGTTCTTGTTTTGCGTCTCCATCCTGTTTCCTGGTTTTGGTTGACGTTCTGTTTTGTCTTTCAGGTCCTGTTCCCCGGTTTCGTCCCGTCCGTCGCCTCCTCTCTGGCGCGCCCGGTGTGCGCGCCTTTGGGGGGGGATTCTGTCACGCCCCGCTCCGTCCGCTCCCGATGTGTGCCACGCCCACCTCGTTACCTCGTGTGATTCCCTGATTGTCTCTTACCTGTGATTCGTTACCCTTAGCCTGTGTCTTGTATTTAGTCCGTGTCTAAGTCAGTGTACCCCAGATCTGTCATCGTTGTATAGTCCGTCGATGTCCGCACCTGTCCTTCTGCCTCTAAAAATAAACCTTCTACCGGACTTCCTGGCTTCGCTGCCTGCTTCCTTGCTCGCACTCCCCACCGAAGCTGACACTCTCCTCTGTTAAGGAATCTCATAGAAATAAAAGTATTCAAGTAAAATGTATGTCAGTGTTATTTTATTGACCACCATTTAAATACATAAACAACATCAAATAATGTTAAAATAATATTTAAAGTAAAGGTTTCTCAATTTAAAATAAGATAACTGTCACGTCCCGCTCCGTACGATCCCGATGTGTGCCACGCCCCCCTCATTACCTCGTGTTCTTCCCTGATGGATCTCACCTTTTGCTCGTTTCCCTCAGCTTGTCTAGTGTATTTAGTCCTTGTCAGAGTCAGTCATCCCCAGATCGGTCATTGT